>NC_086446.1:222550384-222886217 GCF_028390025.1 Pseudophryne corroboree
TAAACCTCCCTCCTTTACTGTTATATGCCGAGCATCAGCAGTAATGCAATGTTAATGTATGTTCACCTAACATCTTTCAGAGGTATCATTTATGCATTGTTACAGTTTACAGTTACAATTTTGATTTTATACCATGTAAATGTAATTGTATCATGAGGGCAGACTTCTATCTTAGGGGTATGGACTATGACTTCAGTTCTGCCCACTTTTCATACCTAGTTTACCTCATCACTTGGCCCCACCCCTTGTAATAGTTACCCAAACACTTCCTGATTCTCTGGCATTTCATTACACACTGTAACTGGAACAGTAACGAGCTGTACATTAAAGAAAATATTTTCTTACATCTGTAACATGTTCCTAATTATTTACCTCTGAACTGTTACTGTTTTAGACACAGAGATATTCATTTTACTGTGGAGATTTTTTTTTAATGCAAATACATGTCATATTTGTAGTCTTATGACAGCCCTTTGCTATTGGCTGGAGCAATATTCATTTGGCCACAACACATTTTATTATAATTATCCAAAACTTTATATTAAGATAATACTATTTTACACACACAAATAAAACACTGAGAGTGAGCCAGCACTCTCCCAACTCCGAACAGGGGTTAGCTGGAGTTTAATGATAAACCATTAGAACTTACATAATACATTATATTACACTTCCATTGAAGTCTACAAGTCATTTGTAGCCACTGATTCAATACATATTTACCAATGTAATTTACAGACTATATATTTTGCTATTCTGTGGCACAAATTGACAGAAAAGTGCAAACACACTGATTACAATTTATGAATAATTTCTTTACACAATTTGATAAGCATGCAGTTTCAGAGACAAAAGCAGCCTGAAACTGAGACCTTTGGACCCCAGTTTTACCTAATTACGGACCAGACCAGCCCACATGGGAAGGCAAAAAGGAGTAAAGAATAGATTACCCACCAGCTGGTTTTATGTTTGCATTTCCATGCCACCTGTCCAATTGTCCATCACTAAGCAGGATCCAGAAAACTCATAATCCTTTTTGGGTTTTATTTTTAGGTTTAAATTATTTTTACTTTTCTTACATGTCTAATGAACTCCATAAATTGTTGTTTAACATCAGGGAGTTCTGTAACTGTTGTTATGTTAACAGTTCTGAATTTGTTTATACCATGTAGTGGTTCAGAACAACTTTGGGCGCGCTGGATTAAGTCCGTCAGCGGCTACACCAGGTGTGACAGTATCTTATGTGCACACCAGATATAGTCCGCAGGGACCAAATCCTTAAGTAAATTATACACTGGAGGTGCAGATGCCAAACTTGAGACCATACATAAATTTTTCTTAGGAGACATTTTTGGTCTCTTGACATTACATGCTGTACAATTTTTAGTCTACCAATGTATGAGTCTGGGGCATGCACATCTTCAGGTATAATTAGTAGGTCTTTTATTTTTTTAACACTGGCAACCATTTACTGATTAACTTTTTAGATTTAACAGATTTCCTAACATTTGGTTCTTTACAGGGCTTACATTTATAGGACCAAGGTGTTTGACTAATTGGACATAGTGTATCATCTGGTGGGTTACAATGTCTACAATTTGGACATGCCCAGTACGGATACCCTTTGGTTTTCTTGGGACCTTTACGTCTAATTGTTCCCTGTCCAGATATGTCTGCATCTTTAAAATCATCCATATTAATTAGAGCCATTTGTTTTTGAGTTTGTCCTAACTCTTCTAACTTTTTCTTATACTGAAGTAATTTACCTGTTTTAATCCACAAATCAAGACTCTGTTCCAGACCATTATCCTTCACATATCTCCCATAGGTTACTCTAATTTGTTTCAACCTATCCGGGTCTAGAGTGCCATTAGTAGTCACTTTTGCCCATTGAAACAATCGTCTCATACCCTTCAAGCATTGCTCACCATGTACATTCTTTAAAATGTCCATGGCACTCCGAGGTGCTTCATCCGAAGGATAAGTATTTGTATTTCCCATACTTATGGCCAGTAAGTATTCAATAAAATCCGGGAAACATCAGTAACCTGGATCTAACGGATCCTCAGAGATATAACTGTGAGGAAAATTGCCTGAAACAGAGGTGATTTGTAACCAATTTTTACCTATGTCACTATCCTTTGGAATAAAATGACATCCCATCAATATGAACACATCATCTGGGTTTTCGCTATTTTCCCAAACCCCTTCTTCTGCAGAGTACACTACTGCTTTTAAAACAAATGGATGTCCCTCCCCTAACTTATGTATGATTGCTATGCAGACACAATCCTGACAGGACATTTAACTTGCATTCAGTGCTCGCACCAGTCTGTGGTTACAGCTCACGGAAGAGAGAGAAAAAAAAAGTTTTAAATGACTTCCGTTCCTGATTTTTTTTCTTAACTCTGTACGCTATAATTTTTTAAAGCGACAGGACGTGTTTTATGGTACTAACAAGGTATGCAAGTCAGATGCAATGATATTCTACTGTGAGTACAACTTAGACTCGTATATTATGTACAATATATTGTTCTGAACCTTCCAATTCAGACAGTATATCTGACCAATCCTTTCCAATATTTCTTACTTTAAGAATAAAATGACAACCTATTGGTACAAAAATGTTAAACCCCTCTTCCCACGAATAAGGGTGATTCTCCTGGACTACAAATATAATGTAAATACATTTTTTGATTGTGGTGTGCCTTTACTAAGAGTACTACACACTTACAAAGGGGACATGTCTGTTTCATAACTCTGACTTATTTCTAGAGTCTTTCTACAATATCCTACACATATAGACTGCAGTAACACAAACTTAACCTACGTTCTAATTTTCAATATAAGACAAAACAAGACAGTGGTTGCAGCAACATCCAGTTTAACAACCCATCAGTTGGTTATATGCAGACACACTCTAAATACTCAGAATCCATTTACTCCAACATTCATACATTCTTACGCCTTTATAACACATATAAGCACATATAAGCAAGAGAATAGAAGGAAAATGAAAAAATCAACCTGATTAGTGAGTGATCGTTGTGCGTACGATCCCCGAACCCTGTCTTGCAGCAGAACAGATTGGATAGTTAACGGAATGAGAGTCTACAGAGAAATATCTCTACGTACCATGCATGGGTTTTGAGTCTCAGTCCAGGAACCGTCCGCCCAGTCGTCCGCTGTTCGACAGGTGATGTGGATCTCGGATTCGGAACCTCCATATTGATAAAGGTAACCCCAGGAAAGGGCTCCCCTTGTTTAACCAAGTTCAAGCACGCATTCAGTCAGTCAGCATCAGGTTCATACACGGCTGCAGCCAGTGACCAGTCAACAAAGTGACCTTTGTAATAACTAGCCACACATGTGTAAAGTGGAAAGTAATAGAGCAGAGAGAGCTTTATTTCCTACAAGCAGTACATTATAAAGTGATACAAATTAACATATGGTGTCGTCGATTCCTGACACGAAGCTTAATCCTATTGGCTAATAAAACTCCTATCTTATACGTAATATATTTGCCAACGTCTATATTTTTTATACTGTATGTGCTTTTAAATGGGTTAGTTAGGGGAATTTTGCTAAAAGTGAGACATGCTATGTCTAGTTATGTTTTCACACCTTCCATACCGCAAACTACTGGACACCTGTGAAGCCTATATGTCTAGCTGCTGACATTTATATTTTACTCAGAAAAGTAATAAAAATAGATCATAAGAAGGTTTCAATATAGTTTACTCAAAGTGCAACGCCTTGCAGTTCTTTCCAATATCAACTCTGATCTGATAAACAATTATAAACAGCTTAGCAATATGGAGTCTATGAACAAAGATGGTTTCCATCTTTATCACAGCGAACCATGTTGGTGGAGTAGCTGGACTCTCATTTATTTCATCCTAAAACCAAGCCTGGAAGTCGGATATAGGAACACTCACTGGCGATTTGTTTATCTGCAAACCTGGACCTGAGCTGTTTACTGGAACAAGTGGAACCTTGAACCAAGCCATTACAGGGTCCTTTTTCATTCAAAATTGGTAAATATTCCATTCGCTTCATCTGTTCCTGGACTGTGGCTATAATTGGATGAACTACACTTTCTGAGTTCCAGCACTTTTTACAATTCTATATATCTTTATATGGAACTTTTTACTGAATGCAGTGCTATACCATGCCCTTATTAAATCTATGTTTTTAATGAATGTTGCAACAGTAGGATTATACAGAATACTAATAAAATTGTGTTGTATATATTTTTTAATCTATTCAGCTCTCTAGCGCCAATTTCTTTTTATGCTTACCAGTATGAAGATTATGTATTTTATTTCTTATTGGTAAGTAATACTTGCATGGTTATAGATAGACATCAAATCCACATGCTGCTCTCCTTCTCCTTCTCTCTCCTACTTCCTGATCACCTGTTCATCTGTGCAGCCAGATTCTTAAAGGTACACTACCTCATCTAGCTAATGCACATAAACTATCTTCATAGATACTACAAGCAGTACCAGGAAGGAACTGTTCTGTCCCCTATTGGAGGTGTTAGCAGGGCTCCTGGGACAGAGACGATGAACTCTGCAGCGGCAGTGGGTGCACCGCAGAGCTCCATTGGAAGAGCAACAGTCACACTTGGATCCCGCTGTGAACCACACATGTGCTGCTGTACATGCAGTTTCCCCTTCAGGGCTTGGAGCCCAGAGGCAGGTGTCTCCATTGCCTCTGGGAGTTACACCCCTGCCTGGTGGGGGACCACCAGGGAATACCTAGTGTTGTAGGTCGGGGCCAACGGAACACGTTGACAGCAGTTTCACCTTTGATCTTTACCTTTTTCCTATCTAAGTGATTCTGACCAGCAGGACATACCCAGATTTACTCCATGCACTATAGGCATACAAAGGGAGTCATACACAGTGTTTACCTCTTCTATGTGAAGACGAATTAATTGTTAACACAGACAAGTATATAGGGTTTTTCAATATTGTACAACAAAGTTAACTCATTCATTTTTTATATCTATCACACTGAAAACAGCCTAGTGTGCCGGCTACAAGTACAATTGAGGACTTATATTTGTGCATTTTGCAAAATCCCGCAGGTACACTTTCCTACTCATTGGAGGACCTATCAGAGGTATCAACATATATTATTAACATGTAAAGATCCCACATTGGGAGAGATCCAGGAGACATTATTTTAACGGTTTCCCATTAAAAGTTATATTTTAAATAACTTCACGAATCATTCAGTATTTACTATTTCTATAAGAGTGCGCCAAAAAATAAATCTTTTTTCCCTCTCCTGTTCTGACTTTCCAGTAAGAAAATGTAAGCTTGTTTGATATATTCCTTACGGATTGCTGGGTTTCTCTCTTAATGAACACACCCTGAGAAAAAAACAAGTACATGTACTCTTTGCCCACTGTAATTACTGCTGTTTATGGTTAAAGTAAATAACCAGAATGAACTGGAGTGAATGGATTTATGCAGCAGGAGTTCAGACCGGTTGGCAAACAATATATTTGATTAAATCAGATTTCTTAGGACACTGAAAGATATATTTACAAATAAGAAATAATCCCTTTTTTTTTGCCTAATTTATTAAACCGGTTTCCACAGAGAAATCATTGGGGATTTCAGTTTGTGGTCAATTGAGTAATTTAGTATCCAACTTGCTGTGAGTAGCAGTAGTGGACACTAATACACTGGAGCAGTTCAACATTCCAGTGTGGAGATAGCTGATACAAAGACTGGGTTTCACGTGTATGCACTAAGCTCCCGATGGCCAGCTCAGAGAGCCAAACAGGGGTGGAGGGATCCGAAAGGATTCCTTTTTGCAACCTGGACCTCCTTACTTTAGGAAGGAGTAGGAGTCTAGTAACAAACGCGATCTGAAAATGGAGTAGTTTCCAACCACTGTCAAGCTCCGTAAATGTAGTATTTGCGGAGCTTGATGGATATTGGTCCCCATACAATAGTGTGGGGAGAGCGTGCCAGTTGAGATTAAAAGGTAAGCAGGAGATATCCATACAAATGGAAAATGAGTATTAAGGGAAATTGAATGTACCCCTTAATTGGGAAAGCTATTGGGGAAAAAAAAAACATAACGCCAGCGATAGCTGCTGGTGAGAAGAGTGAACAGTTTTACTCCCTCCCTGTTAGCATACTGAAGCTCTGCTCCTGCTCTGTTGGGGGAATAGCAGAAATTGGTGAGCACGCCAATGATCCCATATAGCAAAAGGAGCTAGCAACAGCAAGGCAAGGCAAGATTGACAGCTCTCCTACTACCACAGAGGAGGAGGTGGCAGCTAAGCTAACAGCAGACATAACGGGGGCAATAATCAGCAATACCAAGAGCTCTTGCATAATGCATAAAATGCGTACTACCAGGGACATGCAGTGAGCTACGTGGCTCAGGAGGCACCAGAGCCAGATTTACATACAATATATGAGCCAAAGGGTTTATGTGGACATTATACACAGGTGCATAAACTCCTGTAAATTTTCTGAGTTTTGATCAGAGATGTGTGGAAAAGACAGGATGGGAGGCACTGCCTCACCTGCCATAGACTTCTTACTTCAGAGTATTGACTATAAAAATTCTTAGAATAATACAAAGAAGATATTTCTAACATATTCTTTATATTTTAGTATGACAGGAAAGGCTCTGCCTCACCTGCCTCATGTCACTGCACCTCACTGTACCAACACATTTCTGTAAAGTGCCTGGTCATGATGTTTCCTGATTGATGCTAGCTCTTCAGGGGAATACTAGCAGGAAGAAAAAGAGGTGGTTAATTTTCTTACTTTAGTAGTGGGGAAGTTTTGTATGACGATTAGGCACTCAGGGATATAGTCTAATGTCTACCAATACAGAGGGAATTAAAGTCTCAATCTACTGGCACAAACCTGTTACAAATGGGTATTTCATCCATGCATATGCACTGCTTTTTTTCTCTTCAAGGTATTCAGAACCACTTGCACATAGCATACTGCTAGAGCATTATGCTTCTGATGGGGGACAGTTGCCGTGGTTTACCGCAGTAGGGGGATCCCTCTGTGAACTGCATTGGTAACTCATTTTGGGCTGGATGTACTAAAGTGAAAATGCGGTAAAACCCCGTTTGTGGGGGTTTTACCGTATTTTCATATGTACTAACCCCCATCTGTCGTGTTTTTGCCGCTGAGGGTATCGCCATCAAAAGATGGCGATACCCTATAGAAGCTTATGGGCTTCTTACCGCAGCTGAGCCATGGAGCAGGGGGGCTATGACTATGGGAGCGTGGAGCTGACACCGGCGTGGAGGGAAGCTGGATGTAATTGGAAGTGTCAGAGCAGCAAAGGGTGCAGGGCCGGGTGTCGCCGTCAGCAGGATAAGTGGGGCGCGGGCACAGCTGCCAAGTCCTCCCCCTCTCCCGTCGGTATCTGTCATCTGCCGGTCTCATGCTTACCTCATCTGCTGCTGCCCTCGTCTGTGCGGTCTCCTGCCCCTGCCGCCGCCTGCCGGACACCGTCTCCCCTCTACTATGTTGTTATTAATGCTGCCCGACTGCAGGGAGGAGGAGGAGGCGCCTGGCACAGCCGGAGACTCCAGGGAGCTGACAGAGACCCCTCACAGACCCCCTCACAGGTATCACGTGGGGCCTCCGTCACCGCATTGCTGCAGTAGGTGACGAGCGGCGGTGATATATTTTAATACATCCCACCCTTTGGATCATATTTACTAATTATCAGGTTTTATAAATGATAATTAGAAATTCTTATCGCCACTATAAATGAACATTTGCAGGAATGTACTAACAATTACTTGCAGGGAGGGGGCTCTGAGTGGAGCCTGTCCCTGCAATGTAAAAAGAAGTGAAATCATTGCAAAGGAATCATTGCACTTATATATCGTGAGCCGGGGCCGTTCTATGCATGTGCGGTCTATTAAGTCGCGTGTGCAGCGGCCATTGCCGGTGAGGGTTCCAGAGGTATTTTTGTAAAATAGTAGACCACAGACTACTATAAGGTAACGCCATCTGGTGATGACGTTACCCATCGGGGCAAGGTCCGGTACGCTTTGTATTCTGGAGTTTGGTAAATCTAGCAGCACTGTGCTTTTTCAGATAAGAATAGAGGAACCATGGCAAATAGTACATTTGTTGGTACCCCCTGAAAAGGGCTGTTTTGGGGGGGATGTCATACATATATTTTAAGATAAATAGGCCCATTTGTACCACTGCTTTATGAAACATTAGTTACCACTGTATTAAGTTCCACTACATTGATTAAGTAAATGTATGTAAATATGTCCCTTAAAAATAATTTCAATCATTCATCTGTTTGTCGAGTTTTTATTTTGTGCTTTAAAAATATATATTTACTATAGAATAACACAGTGTTAGAGTGACTCGTTTTAAAATATTTTAAATGATTATTATTATTTTATTGTCATTGTTATAAACTGTAGCACAACTAAATTATGCAGTGCCTTATAGATAATATGTGCAGTAATTATTCATCTCTTTGTAAAGTCCAGTAGTATCTGTATTAATTATGTGAAGGCCACCAACTCTGGCAGCACATGATGGAAGCACACTGTATATGTTATATATAACAGGGAATCCTTCATGTGTTCTTATGTATTAGATATGTTTTAGGCTAATTCATTTTTACTTCTTTGCAGATTTGCCAGCTGAAAATGCCGACTGTACACAAATGATGGTGATTATGTTGAAGGTTAAAAAAATGAAACTCTACTGTTTCAAAACTTTATAAGATTTCAAGTTTTATACGCCATTTAAAGTGTGTTTTTCTCATGGATTCATTCAAAGTTATTGTAAAGTTTAAAGTTGTATGAGCACTTTATAGCCACCTATGTACATTCTTTTTATGCTGCGTCAGTAAAACTTTACTGCCAAAAGTCAATGTCTTATACACAGGTAAACAACACCTAACATTCAGTAAAACAGATACAGTACCTGATTCGGAGATATATGCAATATTGATGTACGCAATCAAGCGATTTTTGCCATTGCGCATGCGACAGAGTCATTTTGCGCATGTGCCATAAAGATCTTGCAATGGCGGTCGCAGAGATGATAAATTTGCAAATATGATTGACAACGAAGAACTGTTTGTGGGTGGAAATGAGGGGGCAGCTATTAAAACACAGACGGGTCACAATGATTTAGACATGTTCCATTCCCTGAGACTGCAATCCTGTATGCAGTCATAACAACTCTGGCACCTCAGTTCCATCAGCCAGTCTGCACAGTCATATGGTTACTCAGAAGTCTGATGATCGACGATGTGCATCCGATGATTGCATCTTCCTGCACAAAAGGTCTGATACAGCTCCCGAAGGATGTGCAGCACCGATGTTTGATACTTTGCACATGTGCCAGACTCATACAGCTCAGTGCAGTATGGATCTATGACGTCGGACACAGATCAGTGATTGACAGTCTGCGGGTGTTTTGAGGCTGGGAGGGGGCGGCGACAGCCTCTGTTTCTCAAAGCATGTCACTGTTGGAGGAGAGTGGCAAGGCCAGGATCTCGGTGGGACATTCCCTGGCCTAATTGTTGAATCTGCAGCAGTCGGCTTGCAAGACCCCAAGGGTTATGCAGCCAGCTAAAGGTGCCACAGATGATCCGCTGCTGCATCCTACAAAGCAGCTTGGGTCATGCAGCAGGCTGATGGCATCCGAGATGATCCGATACTGTGTCCTAGAGCACTGCTTAGATCACTAATGTAAGCAGGAGGTGTGACGCCTCCAGCTGCATTACCATATTAGTGCTATTGCTACTGCTTCCATCTCTGAATCAGGCCCAAGTGGCGGATCTGTGACTCCTCAAGTGGGCGTCTTAATGCAAATCTCAGCGGCTGCAACATTTGCATATTTTTGCACACCCTCTGTGTACGTGATCGCAGCTGCAAACACAGTTGCATACATCTCTGTTAGATTCATGTTATAAAATCCCAAATAGCACACTACCGATCACTTAAAAAATAAGTACAGAAATAAATCTGCATAACATAAAAAAGAGTTAGGAAAAAGAAACCTTAAAAAGCACTGCATGCAACTCAACAAATATTACAAATAGTATTGTATGTATCCAAAACCACAGCATGCCAGGTAATTATTACCAATTTCTCTGACGTCCTAGAGGATGCTGGGGACTCCGTAAGGACCATGGGGGTAGACGGGCTCCGCAGGAGACATGGGCACTTTAAGAAAGACTTTAGGTATGGGTGTGCACTGGCTCCTCCCTCTATGCCCCTCCTCCAGACCTCAGGTTTACTACGGTGCCCAGAGGAGACTGGGTGCATTACAGAGAGCTCTCCTGAGTTTCCTGTCAGAAAGTATATTTGTTGGGTTTTTTATTTTCAGGGAGCCTGCTGGCAACAGACTCCCTGCATCGAGGGACTGAGGGGAGAGAAACAGACCTACTTTAATGCTAGGCTCTCTTTCTTAGGCTACTGGACACCATTAGCTGCAGAGGGATCGGTACGCTGGTCTCACCCTCGCCGTCCGTCCCAGAGCCGCGCCGCAGTCCTCCTCGCAGAGCCGGAAGATAGAAGCCGGGTGAGAATGAGAAGAAAAGAAGACTTCAGAGGTGGCAGAAGACTTCATGATCTTCACTGAGGTAACGCACAGCAGTAAAGCTGTGCGCCATTGCTCCCATACACCTCACACACGGCAGTCACTGTAAGGGTGCAGGGCGCAGGGGGGGGGGCGCCCTGGGCAGCATATGAACCTCTCTTTGGCAAAAATATATATATACAGCTGGGCACTGTATATATAAAGAGCCCCCGCCAGTTTTTTTGTATATTTGAGCGGGACAGAAGCCCGCCGCCGAGGGGGTGGGGCTTCTCCCTCAGCACTCACCAGCACCATTTTCTCCACAGCACAGCGCTGAGAGGAAGCTCCCCGGACTCTCCCCTGCTTATTCCATGGTGAAAGAGGGTTTTAAAGAAGGGGGGGGGGGCACATAATTTGGCGCATATATATATATATATATATATATATATATATATATAAACAGCGCTGCTGGGTAAACATATATTTATTGTGTTTTTTCCTGGGTCTTATAGCGCTGGGTGTGTGCTGGCATACTCTCTCTCTGTCTCTCCAAAGGGCCTTGTGGGGGAACTGTCTTCAGATAAGAGGATTCCCTGAGTGTGTGGTGTGTCGGTATGGGTGTGTCGACATGTCTGAGGTAGAAGGCTCGCCTAGGGAGGAGGGGGAGCAAATTAATGTGGTGTCTCCATTGACAACGCCGACACCTGACTGGATGGATATGTGGAATGTTTTAAGTGCTAATGTAAATTTATTGCACAAAAGATTAGACAAAGCTCAAGCTAGGGAACAGCCAGGGAGTCAACCCATGTCTGTCCCTATGTCTCAGGGACCTTTGGGGTCTCAAAAGCGCCCACTATCCCAAATAGTAGACACAGATACCGACACGGATTCTGACTCCAGTGTCGACTATGATGATGCAAAGTTACAGCCAAAAGTCGCTAAATGTATTCGATATACGATTATTGCAATAAAAGATGTTTTGCATATCACAGAGGAACCCCCTGTCCCTGACACGAGGGTACACATGTATAAGGGAAAGAAACCTGAGGTAACCTTTCCCCCCTCACATGAGTTGAACGAATTATGTGAAAAAGCTTGGGAATCTCCAGACAAAAAACTGCAGATTCCCAAAAGGATTCTTATGGCGTATCCAGTAGTGATGAGCACCGGAAATTTTTCGGGTTTTGTGTTTTGGTTTTGGGTTCGGTTCCGCGGCCGTGTTTTGGGTTCGAACGCGTTTTGGCAAAACCTCACCGAATTTTTTTTGTCGGATTCGGGTGTGTTTTGGATTCGGGTGTTTTTTTCAAAAAACCCTAAAAAACAGCTTAAATCATAGAATTTGGGGTTCATTTTGATCCCAAAGTATTATTAACCTCAATAACCATAATTTCCACTCATTTTCAGTCTATTCTGAACACCTCACACCTCACAATATTATTTTTAGTCCTAAAATTTGCACCGAGGTCGCTGGATGGCTAAGCTAAGCGACCCAAGTGGCCGACACAAACACCTGGCCCATCTAGGAGTGGCACTGCAGTGTCACGCAGGATGGCCCTTCCAAAAAGCACTCCCCAAACAGCACATGACGCAAAGAAAAAAAGAGGCGCAATGAGGTAGCTGTGTGAGTAAGCTAAGCGACCCAAGTGGCCGACACAAACACCTGGCCCATCTAGGAGTGGCACTGCAGTGTCACGCAGGAGGGCCCTTCTAAAAAACACCCCCCAAACAGCACATGACGCAAAGAAAAATGAAAGAAAAAAGAGGTGCAAGATGGAATTGTCCTTGGGCCCTCCCACCCACCCTTATGTTGTATAAACAGGACATGCACACTTTAACCAACCCATCATTTCAGTGACAGGGTCTGCCACACGACTGTGACTGAAATGACGGGTTGGTTTGGACCCCCACCAAAAAAGAAGCAATTAATCTCTCCTTGCACAAACTGGCTCTACAGAGGCAAGATGTCCACCTCATCATCATCCTCCGATATATCACCGTGTACATCCTCCTCCTCACAGATTATCAATTCGTCCCCACTGGAATCCACCATCTCAGCTCCCTGTGTACTACTTTGTGGAGGCAATTGCTGCTGGTCAATGTCTCCACGGAGGAATTGATTATAATTCATTTTAATGAACATCATCTTCTTCACATTTTCTGGATGTAACCTCGTACGCCGTCGCCGATTGCTGACAAGGTGAGCGACGGCACTAAACAGTAAACACTCTTTCGGAGTACACACTTGTGGGAGGGCAACTTAGGTAGAATAAAGCCAGTTTGTGCAAGGGCCTCCAAATTGCCTCTTTTTCCTGCCAGTATAAGTACGGACTGTCTGACGTGCCTACTTGGATGCGGTCACTCATATAATCCTCCACCATTCTTTCAATGGGGAGAGAATCATATGCAGTGACAGTAGACGACATGTCCGTAATCGTTGTCAGGTCCTTCAGTCCGGACCAGATGTCAGCATCAGCAGTCGCTCCAGACTGCCCTGCATCACCGCCAGCGGGTGGGCTCGGAATTCTGAGCCTTTTCCTCGCACCCCCAGTTGCGGGTGTTAGGTTCCTGGTGCTCAGAACAAGGGAGATGTTATGAAGCGAGTCCAGAGCACCAGGACGTAATGCTGGGAAAGGGGAATGGAAAGGGAATAGCCCCTGGCGCCCTAACTCCGTTGTCTCGCCCGTGTGGTCAGAAATCCCCTGCGAGACTATGGTTGCTTGAGCCCATGGCAGCCGCGTTTGAAGGGCGGATTATGTCTGCCCAACTCCGATGCCCCCTCAGGTCTTAATGGGAGACAAAGGGAAATCCGAGACAGGGTGATAACAAGGGGCCCTCTGACTAAACAACCAGGCCAGGGGCTACAAGCTAACTGACTAAACCTGAGGTATGTGCGGTAACCCGCCAGGGAAAAGGACAACCAAAATCCACTAGTCCGTACTCCTACCCAGCACCGCTGGATACCAGAGTGGATCTGTGGGAGCGGAATCCTCCGCAAAAGCTCCGGAACACAAATAATAAAAGATAAATAATTAAGCGGCCCAAGCCGCAACACACGGCTACGCCGTGACTCACGAACACCACTGGATGTTCAAAGGTGCTCAGTCAGGACTCCAGGAACAGATGACGACTTCCGAGTACAGGACAACTGAGAACAGGAACGACCGGATACAGCAGGACTGGAAACACTTTCAGCAAACAGATTCAGCATTCAGGAAGCTCAGGAACTAGCAGGAACCAAGCTCAGAACTCAAGCAGACTGAAAACCCAGAAATATCACCAGCATCTGCGAACTGCAATCAGCCAGCATATAACAGAGAGGCCTAATTAATAATCCAGTGCAGCTGGCCTATTGCAGGACTCCAAGCTGACAAGATGCAATTAGCAGCCAGATGAGGCTGAACACATGGGAACAAGCTGCAATTGCACAGACTCACCAGCGGCAGCAGACAAGAGTAATCTAAAACAGAGCAATGGGAAATCCTGGCATGCAAGACAACTAAATAAACATAAAATAGAAATGAACCACTACCTGTGGTTCATAACAGTATCCCCTCCTTAAGGGTGAGCTCCGAGCACCCCATGACACCCACGGGGAACATAAACAGAAGTATAACATAAAATACATAACAAAAATGCAAAACAGGAATGAGCCACAGCCGTGGCTCATAACATTACCCCCCCCCTTGAGGAGGGGTCAAAAGACCCCAAAATTCAGACTATCCAGAACAAGGGATAAAAAAAAAAAAAAAACCTGACACACTGGTCTAACAGACAAGAAAACAAAAACAAGCTGTAGCAACAACTTGTAACAGTGCCCTCCCCCTAACGGTGGCCACAGGACACAAGACAAGGAGAGAAAAAAAATCTCTTTTTTTTTTTTTTTTTTTTTTTTTAAATCAAGGCAAGAGTCAAAAAATTATTTCTTTTTCTTCTTCTTCTTTTTACAAAGCTCTTTAGGTCTGACCAAGGTAATTCCCCAAACATTGTCTGAACTGATGGTACCACCCAGCAAGGCTGCGTTCAAATCAGAGACAGGTTTCTTACCCTTGGGAGCTGAACTTTCTGGTAAAGTACTATTATTAGAAGAAGAAGAAGAAGTCAAAAAAGCACATCCTGCAGTCAAAACATCGGGCTGGGACTCTTGTGCAGAGTTTACAGTATTTGGTGGACTCTCAGCAGACAAGACGGGTGACTTAGAGGAACCTGAACCAATTTCTTTGGAACCGTATCTTTTAACAATTGCATCACAGAATGCTAGGGGATCCTGAAGAATGGGATCTTCAGCTTTCATTAGGCTGGTTGCCCACTCAGAAGGCTCTCCTCTAAAAGAATAAATCAGATAGAGCCCAAGGTTTTCTGAAGTGATGCCCAGAAATGGTCTAGACAACATAATAGTGTAATAGTGTTTGAAAAGCGCCAAAAATTGGGCGAAGTCCCCATCAAAGGTTATGGAGTTTGAGATATCAGAGTCAGGATCTGTTTCCTTCTCATCTGACTGACTGGAGTGCTTTGCTAGGACCTGGTCACTATTGACCTTACTCGAGGCTGAGACTCTCTGAACCCCACCCGGGGCTGAGACTTTCTGAACCCCACCCGGGGCAGTGACTTTCTGAACCCCACCCGGGGCAGTGACTTTCTGAACCCCACCCGGGGCAGTGACTTTCTGAACCCCACCCGGGGCAGTGACTTTCTGAACCCCACCCGGGGCAGTGACTTTCTGAACCCCACCCGGGGCAGTGACTTCCGGGGACCCCGCTGGGGCAGTGGCCTCCGGGGACCCCGCTGGGGCAGTGGCCTCCGGGGACCCCGCTGGGGCAGTGGCCTCCGAGAACCCCGCTGGGGCAGTGGCCTCCGAGAACCCCGCTGGGGCAGTGGCCTCCGAGAACCCCGCTGGGGCAGTGGCCTCCGGGAACCCCGCTGGGACAGTGGCCTCCTGGCCTCCGAGAACCCCGCTGGGGCAGTGGCCTCCGAGAACCCCGCTGGGGCAGTGGCCTCCGAGAACCCCGCTGGGGCAGTGGCCTCCGAGAACCCCGCTGGGGCAGTGGCCTCCGAGAACCCCGCTGGGGCCGGCACCTCGGATTCTTTTACTGGGACCGGGCCGTTGGCCTCCCTGACTGGGATCGGGCCATCGGCCTCCCTCTCTGAGTCGATAATTATCGAAAGTTCTCCCGGGACTATGACTTCCGGGACTTTTGCTGAAGCAATAACGTTCAGATCCTCCACTAATGCTATGCTTCTTAAGTTCTTTCCTGGGGAAGCGACTTCTAGACCCTTCTTTGGGGCTGCGTCTCTCGAGACCCCACTTGGGGATATTACTTCAAAGATCCCTTCTGGGGTTTTGCTTCTCGAGTTCCCCTCAAGAACTATGGTTTTAGAGACCCTTTCTAGGGTTGCGCTTTTCAAGTCCCTACCTGGGGTAACAGCTTCTGAGACCCCTTCCGATATGGACACCTGAACTATAATATTTGATGTCCCTCTATAAGCTAGGGCATCAGGTACCGCTCCAGCACTCTGGGCATCGGGTACCGCTCCAGCACTCTGGGCATCGGGTACCGCTCCAGCACTCTGGGCATCGGGCACCACTCCAGTACCCTGGGCTACGGGCACCACTCCAGGACCCTGGGCTACGGGCACCACTCCAGGACCCTGGGCTACGGGCACCACTCCAGGACCCTGGGCTACGGGCACCACTCCAGGACCCTGGGCTACGGGCACCACTCCAGGACCCTGGGCTACGGGCACCACTCCAGGACCCTGGGCTACAGGCACCACTCCAGGACCCTGGGCATCGGGCACCACTCCAGGACCCTGGGCACCGGGCACCACTCCAGGACCCTGGGCACCGGGCACCACTCCAGGAACCTGGGCATCGGGCACCACTCCAGGAACCTGGGCATCGGGCACCACTCCAGGAACCTGGGCATCGGGCACCACTCCAGGAACCTGGGCATCAGGCATCACTCCAGGGACTTGCAACTCCGCTTCCACAGGAACCTCAAGAGAGGAGAGAAACATTCTCTTTTGATTCCTGAATCTATAATGGGGCTCCCTTGCCCAAGGACCCCAATTATAGGACAGAGAGCTTTTTTGTGTGGGTTGTGTGACAAGTGCCTCTGCCACAGTAGAGACAGGAGTAGGTCTTGTATCATGACTCAACTTGGCCAGAGGGCAAGACTCGTCACCACACTTTGGCTTGCGCAACTCACAGGTCTGCAGATAATGGCCTAAACCCCCACAATATAGGCATAAGTTTAAGTTTCTGCGACGCAGACGCTCCTCTTCTGAGAGCCTGGGCCGCAGAAAACTTTTAAACCTTTTCTCTTCAATTAGACCAGAGGATTCTCTTGTCACCATACTGTGAGCAAGAGTCTCTTTAGAGATAGATGTACTCTCAACGACTTCTGGCAAAATGAGCAAGATTTTAGTCAGAAGGTTTTGCAGTTGCTTTAGGGATTGCTGCAAAACTTCTAGTCGCTCTGGTCTCAAAGCACTGAATACAGAGTTCAGAGCTGCGAGAGATGCCTGCAGGGCTTGCATAGTAGACATAGGAGGATTTAAAACTAGACGAGAAGACAAGACAAGGCAAGACAAGGCAAGGCAAGACAAGGCAAGGCAAGACTAAATTTTGCTAAACAAAACAAGACTTTTTTTTTTTTTTTTTTAAACACCGGACTGGATTCTAAACACCGGACTGGATTCTAAACACCGGACTGGATTCAAAACACCGGACTGGATTCAAAACACCGGACTGGATTCAAAACACCGGACTGGATTCAAAAAAGAAAAAAAAGTTTTATTTCTTTTTTGTGGTATGGCTGGTGATAATGTTAGGTTCCTGGTGCTCAGAACAAGGGAGATGTTATGAAGCGAGTCCAGAGCACCAGGACGTAATGCTGGGAAAGGGGAATGGAAAGGGAATAGCCCCTGGCGCCCTAACTCCGTTGTCTCGCCCGTGTGGTCAGAAATCCCCTGCGAGACTATGGTTGCTTGAGCCCATGGCAGCCGCGTTTGAAGGGCGGATTATGTCTGCCCAACTCCGATGCCCCCTCAGGTCTTAATGGGAGACAAAGGGAAATCCGAGACAGGGTGATAACAAGGGGCCCTCTGACTAAACAACCAGGCCAGGGGCTACAAGCTAACTGACTAAACCTGAGGTATGTGCTGTAACCCGCCAGGGAAAAGGACAACCAAAATCCACTAGTCCGTACTCCTACCCAGCACCGCTGGATACCAGAGTGGATCTGTGGGAGCGGAATCCTCCGCAAAAGCTCCGGAACACAAATAATAAAAGATAAATAATTAAGCGGCCCAAGCCGCAACACACGGCTACGCCGTGACTCACGAACACCACTGGATGTTCAAAGGTGCTCAGTCAGGACTCCAGGAACAGATGACGACTTCCGAGTACAGGACAACTGAGAACAGGAACGACCGGATACAGCAGGACTGGAAACACTTTCAGCAAACAGATTCAGCATTCAGGAAGCTCAGGAACTAGCAGGAACCAAGCTCAGAACTCAAGCAGACTGAAAACCCAGAAATATCACCAGCATCTGCGAACTGCAATCAGCCAGCATATAACAGAGAGGCCTAATTAATAATCCAGTGCAGCTGGCCTATTGCAGGACTCCAAGCTGACAAGATGCAATTAGCAGCCAGATGAGGCTGAACACATGGGAACAAGCTGCAATTGCACAGACTCACCAGCGGCAGCAGACAAGAGTAATCTAAAACAGAGCAATGGGAAATCCTGGCATGCAAGACAACTAAATAAACATAAAATAGAAATGAACCACTACCTGTGGTTCATAACAGTATCCCCTCCTTAAGGGTGAGCTCCGAGCACCCCATGACACCCACGGGGAACATAAACAGAAGTATAACATAAAATACATAACAAAAATGCAAAACAGGAATGAGCCACAGCCGTGGCTCATAACAGCGGGAGAATGTGAAGGAGGAGATGTTGACAGGTCGTGTTCCGCTTGACTTGACAATTTTGTCACCAGCAGTTCTTTGAACCCCAGCAGACTTGTGTCTGCCGGAAAGAGAGATCCAAGGTAGGTTTTAAATCTAGGATCGAGCACGGTGGCCAAAATGTAGTGCTCTGATTTCAACAGATTGACCACCCATGAATCCTTGTTAAGCGAATTAAGGGCTCCATCCACAAGTCCCACATGCCTAGCGGAATCGCTCTGTGTTAGCTCCTCCTTCAATGTCTCCAGCTTCTTCTGCAAAAGCCTGATGAGGGGAATGACCTGACTCAGGCTGGCAGTGTCTGAACTGACTTCACGTGTGGCAAGTTCAAAAGGTTGCAGAACCTTGCACAACGTTGAAATCATTCTCCACTGCGCTTGAGACAGGTGCATTCCACCTCCTATATCGTGCTCAGTTGTATAGGCTTGAATGGCCTTTTGCTGCTCCTCCAACCTCTGAAGCATATAGAGGGTTGAATTCCACCTCGTTACCACTTCTTGCTTCAGATGATGGCAGGGCAGGTTCAGGCGTTTTTGGTGTTGCTCCAGTCTTCTGTACGTGGTGCCTGTACGCCGAAAGTGTCCCGCAATTCTTCTGGCCACCGACAGCATCTCTTGCACGCCCCTCTCGTTTTTTAAATAATTCTGCACCACCAAATTCAAGGTATGTGCAAAACATGGGACGTGCTGGAATTTGCCCATATTTAATGCACACACAATATTGCTGGCGTTGTCCGATGCCACAAATCCACAGGAGAGTCCAATTGGGGTAAGCCATTCTGCGATGATCTTCCTCAGTTGCCGTAAGAGGTTTTTAGCTGTGTGCGTATTCTGGAAAGCGGTGATACAAAGCGTAGCCTGCCTGGGAAAGAGTTGGCATTTGCGAGATGCTGCTACTGGTGCCGCCGCTGCTGTTCTTGCGGCGGGAGTCCATACATCTACCCAGTGGGCTGTCACAGTCATATAGTCCTGAGCCTTCCCTGCTCCACTTGTCCACATGTCCGTGGTTAAGTGGACATTGGGTACAACTGCATTTTTTAGGACACTGGTAAGTCTTTTTCTGAGGTCTGTGTACATTTTCGGTATCGCCTGCCTAGAGAAATGGAACCTAGATGGTATTTGGTACCGGGGACACAGTACCTCCAACAAGTCTCTAGTTGCCTCTGCAGTAATGATGGATACCGGAACCACGTTTCTCACCGCCCAGGATGCCAAGGCCTCAGTTATCCGCTTTGCAGCAGGATGACTGCTGTGATATTTCATCTTCCTCGCAAAGGACTGTTGGACAGTCAATTGCTTGGTGGAAGTAGTAAAAGTGGTCTTACGAGTACGACTTCCCCTCTGGGATGACCATCGACTCCCAGAAGCAACAACAGCAGCGCCAGCAGCAGTAGGCGTTACACGCAAGGATGCATCGGAGGAATCCCAGGCAGGAGAGGACTCGTCATAATTGCCAGTGACATGGCCTGCAGGACTATTGGCATTCCTGGGGAAGGAGGAAATTGACACTGAGGGAGTTGGTGGGGTGGTTTGCGTGAGCTTGGTTACAAGAGGAAGGGATTTACTGGTCAGTGGACTGCTTCCGCTGTCGCCCGAAGTTTTTGAACTTGTCACTGACTTATGATGAATGCGCTGCAGGTGACGTATAAGGGAGGCTGTTCCGAGGTGGTTAACGTCCTTACCCCTACTTATTACAGCTTGACAAAGGCAACACATGGCTTGACAAATGTTATCCGCATTTCTGTTGAAATACTTCCACACCGAAGAGCTGATTTTTTTGGTATTTTCACCAGGCATGTCAATGGCCCTATTCCTCCCACGGACAACAGGTGTCTCCCCGGGTGCCTGACTTAAACAAACCACCTCACCATCAGAATCCTCCTGGTCAATTTCCTCCCCAGCGCCAGCAACACCCATATCCTCCTCATCCTGGTGTACTTCAACACTGACATCTTCAATCTGACTATCAGGAACTGGACTGCGGGTGCTCCTTCCAGCACTTGCAGGGGGCGTGCAAATGGTGGAAGGCGCATGCTCTTCACGTCCAGTGTTGGGAAGGTCAGGCATCGCAAACGACACAATTGGACTCTCCTTGTGGATTTGTGATTTCGAAGAACGCACAGTTCTTTGCTCTGCTTTTGCCAGCTTGAGTCTTTTCATTTTTCTAGCGAGAGGCTGAGTGCTTCCATCCTCATGTGAAGCTGAACCACTAGCCATGAACATAGGCCAGGGCCTCAGCCGTTCCTTGCCACTCCGTGTGGTAAATGGCATATTGGCAAGTTTACGCTTCTCCTCCGACAATTTTATTTTAGATTTTTGAGTCCTTTTTTTACTGATATTTGGTGTTTTGGATTTTACATGCTCTGTACTATGACATTGGGCATCGGCCTTGGCAGACGACGTTGCTGGCATTTCATCGTCTCGGCCATGACTAGTGGCAGCAGCTTCAGCACGAGGTGGAAGTCGATCTTGATCTTTCCCTATTTTTGGAACCTCAACATTTTTGTTCTCCATATTTTAATAGGCACAACTAAAAGGCACCTCAGGTAAACAATGGAGATGGATGGATACTAGTATACTTATGGATTGACGAGCGACTGCCGACACAGAGGTAGCTACAGCCGTGGACTACCGTACTGCGTCTGCTGCTAATATAGACTGGATGATAATGATATAAAAAATATATATATATATATCACTACTGCAGCCGGACAGGTATATATTATATAATGACGGACCTGCTGGACACTGTCAGCTCAGCACTGCAGACTCCTAAAGTAAGCTACTAGTATCAAGAAGATAGAAAAAAAAAAACACCACAGGTAGGTGGTATACAATTATGGATGGACTAGCGACTGCCGACACAGAGGTAGCTACAGCCGTGGACTACCGTACTGCATCTGCTGCTAATATAGACTGGATGATAATGATATAAAAAATATATATATATATCACTACTGCAGCAGGACAGGTATATATTATATAATGACGGACCTGCTGGACACTGTCAGCTCAGCACTGCAGACTCCTAAAGTAAGCTACTAGTAGTATCAAGAAGATAGAAAAAAAAAAAACACCACGAATAGGTGGTATACAATTATGGATGGACTAACGACTGCCGACACAGAGGTAGCTACAGCCGTGGACTACCGTACTGCGTCTGCTGCTAATATAGACTGGATGATAATGATATAAAAAATATATATATATATCACTACTGCAGCCGGACAGGTATATATTATATAATGACGGACCTGCTGGACACTGTCAGCTCAGCACTGCAGACTCCTAAAGTAAGCTACTAGTATCAAGAAGATAGAAAAAAAAAAAAACACCACGGGTAGGTGGTATACAATTATGGATGGACGAGCGACTGCCGACACAGAGGTAGCTACAGCCGTGGACTACCGTACTGCGTCTGCTGCTAATATAGACTGGATGATAATGATATAAAAAATATATATATATCACTACTGCAGCCGGACAGGTATATATTATATAATGACGGACCTGCTGGACACTGTCAGCAGCACTGCAGACTCCTAAAGTAAGCTACTAGTAGTATCAAGAAGATAGGAGAAAAAAAACACCACAGGTAGGTGGTATACAATTATGGATGGACGAGCGACTGCCGACACAGAGGTAACTACAGCCGTGGACTACCATACTGCGTCTGCTGCTAATATAGACTGGATGATAATGATATAAAAAATATATATATATATATCACTACTGCAGCCGGACAGGTATATATTATATAATGACGGACCTGCTGGACACTGTCAGCAGCACTGCAGACTCCTAAAGTAAGCTACTAGTAGTATCAAGAAGATAGAAAAAAAAAAAACCACCACAGGTAGGTGGTATACAATTATGGATGGACGAGCGACTGCCGACACAGAGGTAGCTACAGCCGTGGACTACCGTACTG
This sequence comes from Pseudophryne corroboree, assembly GCF_028390025.1. Taxonomy (NCBI): domain Eukaryota; kingdom Metazoa; phylum Chordata; class Amphibia; order Anura; family Myobatrachidae; genus Pseudophryne; species Pseudophryne corroboree. Next base: position 222,572,857 of record NC_086446.1, read on the forward strand.
CGTCTGCTGCTAATATAGACTGGATGATAATGATATAAAAAATATATATATATATCACTACTGCAGCCGGACAGGTATATATTATATAATGACGGACCTGCTGGACACTGTCAGCTCAGCACTGCAGACTCCTAAAGTAAGCTACTAGTATCAAGAAGATAGAAAAAAAAAAACACCACGGGTAGGTGGTATACAATTATGGATGGACGAGCGACTGCCGACACAGAGGTAGCTACAGCCGTGGACTACCGTACTGCGTCTGCTGCTAATATAGACTGGATGATAATGATATAAAAAATATATATATATATCACTACTGCAGCCGGACAGGTATATATTATATAATGACGGACCTGCTGGACACTGTCAGCTCAGCACTGCAGACTCCTAAAGTAAGCTACTAGTATCAAGAAGATAGAAAAAAAAAAAACACCACGGGTAGGTGGTATACAATTACGGATGGACGAGCGACTGCCGACACAGAGGTAGCTACAGCCGTGGACTACCATACTGCGTCTGCTGCTAATATAGACTGGATGATAATGATATAAAAAATATATATATATATATCACTACTGCAGCCGGACAGGTATATATTATATAATGATGGACCTGCTGGACACTGTCAGCAGAATGCGTTTATAGAATAAAAACACCACACGACGAGTGTTTAACTTTTTCAGGCAGACAATCACAATATACTGGTGGTCAGTGGTCACTGGTCAGTCACACTGGCACTGGCAGTGGCACTCTGGCAGCAAAATTGTGCACTGTTAAAATATGTACTCCTGCTATAACTGCTCCCCAGTCTCCCCCACAATTAAGCTGTGTGAGCAGTGAGCACTCAGCACAGTCAGATATACAGTATTACATAGATGATGCAGCACACTGAGGGCACACTGAGGCTGAGCACAGATATGGTATGTGACTGTGTCACACTGTGTATCGTTTTTTTTCAGGCAGAGAACGGATTAATTAAACTGGTGGTCACTGGTCACACTATCAGCAAGTAGTACTCCGTCCTAATATGCTCCCCAAAATTAGTAAATCAAGTGTCTCTAGACTCTCTACTCTCTAAACGGAGAGGACGCCAGCCACGTCCTCTCCCTATCAATCTCAATGCACGTGTGAAAATGGCGGCGACGCGTGGCTCCTTATATAGAATCCGAGTCTCGCGATAGAATACGAGCCTCGCGAGAATCCGACAGCGGGATGATGACGTTCGGGCGCGCTCGGGTTAGCCGAGCAAGGCGGGAAGATCCGAGTCTGCCTCGGACCCGTGTAAAAAGGCTGAAGTTCGGGGGGGTTCGGTTTCCGAGAAACCGAACCCGCTCATCTCTAGTATCCAGTCCCGCCAACGGACAGGATACGGTGGGAATCCTCTCCTAGGATAGACAAAGCATTGACACGCTTATCCAAAAAGGTAGCGCTACCATCCCAAGATACGGCTAGCCTCAGGGATCCTGCGGACCGCAAGCAGGAGGTTACCTTGAAGTCCATTTACACACATTCTGGTACTTACTCAGACCGGCAATTGCGTCGGCCTGGGTTTGTAGCACTGTAGCAGCATGGACAGATACCTTATCAGCGGAAATTGAGACCCTAGATAAGGATACCATTTTATTGACCCTAGGGCATATAAAAGATGCTGTCTTATATATGAGAGATGCTCAAAGAGACATTAGTCTACTGGGTTCTAGAATCAACGCTATGTCGATTTCTGCTAGACGAGTCCTATGGACCCGGCAAGGGACAGGTGATGCTGACTCAAAGAGGCCTATGGAGGTTTTACCTTACAAGGGTGAGGAATTGTTTGGGGAAGGTCTCTCGGACCTGGTCTCCACAGCTACAGCTGGTAAATCAATTTTTTTTGCCTTATATTCCCTCACAGCCTAAGAAAGCGCCACATTATCAAATGCAGTCCTTTCGATCACAAAGAAACAAGAAAGTACGAGGCGCGTCCTTTCTTGCCAGAGGTAAGGGCAGAGGAAAAAAGCTGCACAACACAGCTAGTTCCCAGGAACAAAAGTCCTCCCCGGCCTCTACAAAATCCACCGCATGACGCTGGGGCTCCGCTAAAGGAGTCCACCCCAGTGGGGGCACGTCTTCGAGTTTTCAGCCACATCTGGGTTCACTCACAGGTGGATCCCTGGGCAATGGAAATTGTTTCTCAGGGTTACAAGCTGGAATTCAAAGAGGTGCCTCCTCGCCGGTTTTTCAAATCGGCCCTACCAGCTTCTCCCCCGTAAAGGGAGATAGTGTTAAATGAAATTAACAAATTTTATCTTCAACAGGTGGTGGTCAAGGTTCCCCTGCTTCAACAAGGGAAGGTATATTACTCCACCCTGTTTGTAGTCCCGAAACCAGACAGTTCGGTCAGACCCATTTTAAATTTAAAATCCCTGAACCTATACTTGAAAAGGTTCAAGTTCAAGATGGAATGGCTAAGAGCGGTCATCGCCAGCCTGGAAGGGAGGGATTTTATGGTATCTCTGGACATAAAGGACGCATACCTTCATGTTCCCATTTATCCACCTCATCAGGCGTACCTGAGATTTGCGGTACAGGATTGTCATTACCAATTTCAGACGTTGTCGTTTGGGCTTTCCACGGCCCGAGGATTTTCACCAAGGTAATGGCGGAAATGATGGTGCTCCTGCGCAAGCAAGGTATCACAATTATCCCGTACTTGGACGATCTCCTCATAAAAGCGAGATCAAGAGAGCAGTTGCTGAATAGCGTCTCACTTTCACTGAAGGTGTTACAGCAACACGGCTGGATTCTCAATATCCCGAAGTCGCAGTTGGTTCCCACGACTTGTTTGACCTTCTTAGGCATGATTCTGGAAACAAACAAAACAGAAATAATTCCAAAATAGTGTAATATGTTCCGTATAATGTAATGCTGCCTTGAGGAAGGGAGAGGTCCCGAAACGCGTCGGCATTGTATGACAGGAGCTTCATCTTGGTTGGGAATTTTTACCATACGGACAGAGTGCTTCTGGACTTAGGAGACAGGTTCCGGAGCCGGTTTCCCCTTCTCATTTTGACACATCTGAAAGTCCATACCTCATGGAAGTCTGGTAAACCCCCACCTTGATCTTTTATTTTGTGAAGTGACCGTATATAATTTAGCATTATACAAGGTGTATATACTACTTCTATCTGGTAAACCTCCATCAATACCATATACGTATATAAGCCTCATTTTATGGTTTTAATATAATAAATTTCTCTGTTTTGAACGTACTATACTATTTGTGGATTATTCTTTCCTTTATATGGATTCCGAACGTACGATATACGCACAAAGTCCTACGACAGAAAACCTATGAGGGAAACAAATCTTAAGGTCCACACTTCATTGGAATCTGGTAAACCTCCATCTTGATTCATTTTCATATGGTTGTGAAGATATACACATTTATTCCAAATAGACTTTAATACAAGGCTTTCTGACTTTACCTATTGGGTAAACCGCCATTCACATCTCGAAGTGTTATTTTGTTCACTATCTATATTGACTCATTGTATTCCATTACATTATACGGAACATATTACACTATTTTGGAATTATTTCTGTTTTGTTTGTATATGGATTTCGGGTTCATGAAATACACATGAAGCTTCATGAAAGAACATCTGTGAGGGAAGTATTATCTGCTTATTCATTGTCATTTTAGCGCATTTCAGCTGGTTATAAACCACATTATTCACGCTATATATCTTTTGGTATTGGGGATACCTTTTGACCAGTTGGTCTGCTGCTTTACCCTTTTTTTGGCGCCCGGACACTTTTCTGTTATCTTTCCTATGATTCTGGAAACAGACCAGAAATGGGTTTATCTTCTAATAGAAAAAGCTCAGGAACTCATGACTCTGGTCAGGAACCTATTGAAGCCAAAACAGGTGTCAGTGCATCACTGCACTCGAGTCCTGGGAAAGATGGTGGCATCATACGAAGCCATTCCCTTCGGGAAGTTCCATGCAAGGACTTTCCAATGGGACCTACTGGACAAGTGGTCCGGGTCACATCTACAAATTCATCAGTTGAATCCCAGAGCCAGGGTATCTCTCCTGTGGTGGCTGCAGAGTGCTCACCTTCTAGAAGGCCGCAGGTTCGGTATTCAGGACTGGATCCTGGTGACCACAGACGCGAGCCTCCGAGGGTGGGGAGCAGTCACACAGGGAAGAAACTTCCAAGGTCTTTGGTCAAGTCAGGAGACTTGTCTTCACATCAACATCCTAGAACTGAGGGCCATATACAACGCCCTACGTCAAGCGGAGACCTTACTTCGCGACCAACCAGTTCTGATCCAGTCAGACAACATCACCGCAGTGGCTCATGTAAACCGCCAAGGTGGCACAAGGAGCAGAGTGGCAATGGCGGAAGCCACCAGGATTCTTCGCTGGGCGGAAAATCATGCACTGTCAGCAGTGTTCATTCCGGGAGTGGACAACTGGGAAGCAGACATCCTCAGCAGACACGACCTGCATCCAGGAGAGTGGGGACTTCATCAGGAAGTCTTCGCACAGATTGCAAGTCAGTGGGGACTGCCCCAGATAGACATGATGGCGTCCCGCCTCAACAAAAAGCTGCAGAAGTATTGCGCCAGATCAAAAGACCCCCAGGCGGTAGCTGTAGATGCCCTAGTGACACCGTGGGTGTTCCAGTCGGTCTATGTGTTTCCTCCTCTTCCTCTCATACTCAAGGTGTTGAGAATAATAAGAAAAAGAGGAGTGAGAACAATTCTCATTGTTCCAGATTGGCCAAGAAGGACCTGGTATCCGGATCTGCTGGAAATGCTCACAGAAGATCCGTGGCCTCTTCCTCTACTGCAGGACCTGTTGCAACAGGGGCCCTGTCTGTTCCAAGACTTACCGCGGCTGCGTTTGACGGCGTGGCAGTTGAACGCAGGATCCTAGCGGAAAAAGGCATTCCGGATGAGGTCATTCCTACACTGATAAAGGCTTGGAAGGACGTGACAGCTAAACATTATCACCCTATATGGCGAAAATATGTTTCTTGGTGTGAGGCCAGGAATGCTCCTACGGAAGAGTTCCATCTGGGCCATTTCCTTCACTTCCTACAGACTGGAGTGTATTTGGGCCTAAAATTAGGCTCCATTAAGGTTCAGGTTTCGGCCTTATCCATTTTCTTTTAAAAAGAAATGGCTTCTCTCCCAGAAGTACAGACTTTTGTGAAGGGAGTGCTGCATATTCAGCCTCCTTTTATACCTCCGGTGTCGCCTTGGGACCTTAACGTGGTGTTGAGTTTCCTTAATTCGCACTGGTTTGAACCACTTCAAACGGTGGAGTTAAAATATCTCACTTGGAAGGTGGTCATGTTATTAACCTTGGCTTCGGCTAGGCGTGTGTCGGAATTGGCGGCTTTGTCTCATAAAAGCCCCTATCTGGTTTTCTATATGGATAGAGTGGACCCGTCCTCAATTCTTGCCTAAGGTGGAGTCATCTTTTCATATGAACCAACCTATTGTGGTGCCTGTTGCTACGCGAGACTTGGAGGATTCCGAGTCCCTTGATGTAGTCAGGGCTTTGAAAATTTACGTGGCCAGAACGGCTAGAGTCAGAAAAACAGAAGCACTGTTTGTCCTATATGCAGCCAACAAGGTTGGCGTCCCTGCTTCAAAGCAGACTATTGCTCGCTGGATCTGTAACACGATTCAGCAGGCGCATTCTATGGCTGGATTGCCGTTACCAAAATCAGTCAAAGCCCATTCCACTAGGAAGGTGGGCTCGTCTTGGGCGGCTGCCCGAGGGGTCTCGGCACTACAACTATGCCGAGCTGCTACTTGGTCAGGTTCAAAGTTCTATAAGTTTGATACCCTGGCTGAGGAGGACCTCCTGTTTGCTCAATCGGTGCTGCAGAGTCATCCGCACTCTCCCGCCCGTTTGGGAGCTTTGGTATAATCCCCATGGTCCTTACAGAGTCCCCAGCATCCTCTAGGACGTAAGAGAAAATAAGATTTTAAACCTACCGGTAAATCTTTTTCTCGTAGTCCGTAGAGGATGCTGGGCGCCCGTCCCAAGTGCTGACTACTTCTGCAAGACTTGTATATAGTTTTGCTTACATAAGGGTTATGTTATAGTTTTCATCGGTTTTGGACTGATGCTACGTTGTTTTCATACTGTTAACTGGTTAGTATATACACAAGTTATATGGTGTGATTGGTGTGGCTGGTATGAATCTTGCCCTTGGATTAACAAAAATCCTTTCCTCGTACTGTCCGTCTCCTCTGGGCACAGTTTCTCTAACTGAGGTCTGGAGGAGGGGCATAGAGGGAGGAGCCAGTGCACACCCATACCTAAAGTCTTTCTTAAAGTGCCCATGTCTTCTGCGGAGCCCGTCTATCCCCATGGTCCTTACGGAGTCCCCAGCATCCTCTACGGACTACGAGAAAAAGATTTACCAGTAGGTTTAAAATCTTTTTTTTTTTGTGAGTGATACATCGTATATGATCAAATAGCAACCGTGAAGCCTTAATGTCCTATTTAGATGGAAAATGATACTACATAAGCCGCTGTTAGGGTTCCTGATGCCTGGAGTTGGGAAACACTGCTGCAGGTCAGGGGTTTTCAACCACAATCCTCCAGCACCACTAGCAGTGGAATTATATTGGTGCAAGCAGGTGGGATAATTACTGACCTGGCAAAATAGATTTGCTCACCTGTGCATGATTAAAGAAATAATCAAAACATAAAATGCTGGTGGTACTTGAGGATTAAGGTTGAGAACCACTAGTATAGGGAGAATATTTACTAGGTAATGGATTTACATAACCCTTGATTTTTGTAAATGTTGCCTGTAGGCCCGGCGCTACCCGCTCAGCAAAGGGATGCAAAGCAGGTAGGCACCGGACCGGAGAGGTGCTCTCCCTGCTCTGCATCCCTGTGCTGTGTGCGCCTGGCCTCCCTGCTGCTGCTGGCGGCTGCTGTGCCTGTCACACTGACATGCAAAGGTGCCTGCAGCTTGTAGCCTCCTCCTCCTCCCTTCCCTGTGAATGCGGAAGTGCCCGGCTGAAAAGGGGGTGGGGCTTCATGGTGTGCAGGGCAGAGCTACATGGGACATAAGGGGTCGGAGCTACACTGGACCAGGCTACAGATCCTGATTCCTGCCTGCAAGCCAACCAGCCATCAATAAGTGGATGGAAAGAGTGAGTAAGAGAAAGAAAGTGTATGTGTATGTGTATGTGTATGTATGTATGTATGTATGTATGTGTAATGTATGTGTAGTGTGTGTGTGTGTTGCCGGCAGCTTGAAGAGTGGGTCGGATCCCCCTCTCTGCCTCTGTACTGATGTACTGCCCACCCTTCCCCCCCACTCGTCACTGTGCACAATACTTTTGCTGACGGCTGCCGCAGCCTGCAGCTGCCAAATGTTTGACAGGCAGGGGTGCTGGCAGCTTACAGAGCAGCTCCTCAGTCTGCAGTTCACCAGCCGCCACTGTTACAGGTGTGTGATGGCCTGGGAGCCTTCTCTCTCTATCCATATATTCCTCATTCTCTCTTTCTTCCCCTATCACTCTCTCTCCGTGTCTCTGTCTCTCTTTCAATCTCTCGCCCCATGTATTTTTCTCTCTCCCCCAATGTTTATCTTTCTCTCTCACATAATGCCTCTTTCTCTTTGTCCCCACGCCTCTCTCCTTGTGCCTTCATCTCCCTCTCTCTCTCTTTCTCTCTCACACTCTCTGTCTCTCTATTACCCCTTTCACAGCGCCAATGCCAGATCCCACCCGGGAATTGGAAACACGTCCTTCCCGGGTGGGATCCAGCATTGGATACTACTGCTGGCTACCCTGACCCGGCAATATGCCGTGCGGGTTACCATAGCGGCAGGGGGCGGAGCCGGCAGCGGAGGCGGTGCTGGGAGATGAGATTATCTCCGCACCGCCTCTCCCTGGGAGCCCGTTTACGCTCCACTGCTTATAAACCGGGTTGAATTACCGGGTCAGACGACCCGGGATTTTGACTACGGCGCCTTCACACCACAAGCTGACCCGTGTCGGCCGGGTCGATACCGGGTTATTTGTGCGGTGTGAAAGGGGTATAAGTTTCCCTCTCCCCATGCCTCTTTCACGTTCTCCTCTCAGGTTTTGACATATTATATATATAATATATATGTATTATATAAAATTTTATATATATATATATACACACATAGTCCCTCTATTGCTGAATTAGCAAATGGCACGTCACTCCAGGTTACTGAAAAAAGGATTTTTAATAGTCCATGACAAATTACATGGTCAAGCAATAGTTAAATGTGCAGCATGGCAAATTCTCAACGGCTCGTTTCAAGACCTAGTCTCGTCATCAGGATTTATTGCCGCTGCTTGTGTGCTACATGGCTGAAAAGAGCATAAAGTGCTGCAGAAAGCAGCCATGCTGCACATTTAACTATTGTTGGAATTCTTTAAAGTGGCGAGCCACCGGCTGCTCTGAACCTTTCCCAACTAGGGCTGCACGAATGCTAGATCTATGCATGGCAATGCGTTCCTTTAGCTGTCTAATCGTCCAACATTCATTAGCCTCTATGAGATACAAAATTATAGATTGGGTCCCCCCTAATTTGAGGGGTGGTGATAGGGGACGTATTCTCCTCCAACGTGAATCTAAATGGATTTCAGTGTTACAGACAGTACAGCCTTTTGGACTTAATGATATGATTTCATTTACTTCATTTTTATGATGAAATATTGTTGTAGTATAGGATCCTGTTTTTCATGCGTATATCAGTGGTGCAGGTCTATAATTTATATGATCTAAGTGGCTATTATTTTTTTTATATATATATAGCCTATATAATATGGGACAGTGTCCATCTTATTTATTATTAGTTATAATTATGACACTAGATTTTGTGCCTATATCAGTTCTTTGACCTATGACCCATATGCGTAACTTAAAGGTAGATCCTAATTTATATACTATGTCTACAGTTGTCTTCCTTCAATATGCTGTATGTTTACATTGTTTTTAATGGGTTATTAAGTTTATGTTTACCCTGTTGTTTTTTGACAGGGGACTTTTGCCAGGCGCTGACTTGTGGTGTCAGTGTGAACGGCAATCCCCCGATCACGTGACTGGGTGCATCATGTGACCATGCCCCCGGAAGTCTGTCGGGTCTGCTTGCGCCAGCAAGCGTGAGTGAGGTTACCGGGACTCCGTGTGCGGCGTGTGTCCGGAAACACCAACACATTTTGGGTAAGCTATATAAATGTTATTTTTGTCATTATGGGGGAGATGTACTAAGCCTGAAAAGTGATAAATTTCACTGTGATAAAGCACCAGCCAATCGGATCCTAACTGTCATGTTACAGGCTGTGTTTGAAAAATGACAGTTAGGAGCCGATTGGCTGATACTTTTTCACTGTGATATTTATCACTTTTCAGGCTTAGTACATCTGGCCCTGAGTCTTTTAATCTTGATAAAGGAGCATGGCTCCGAAACATCGAACATAAAACGCTGTTAGCGTGTTCATTTCTAAGGGGACGTTAGTCTTCACGAGTGCCATCCCTATTTGGACTTATCTATATATATATATATATATATATATATATATTTGCATGTCATGAAACCCCCTTCATGCAAATCCTGCATTTTTCCAGTGCTTCATACCGCACTCACCCCTCCCCCTCGGACTTCACAGCTGATGCCAATAAATAAGGGGCCCCTTTGCATTGCTTTGCTCATGAGCCTACACTGCATTATGTATAAGGGGTACTACTGTGTAGCGTAACTTGTATAAGGGGCACTACTGTGGTACTGTGGGCATTGGGTGTTATTATTGGTACTACTGTGTAATGAATCTTGTATAAGGGTCACTAATGTGTGGCAAAATGTTTGTAAGGGACACTACTATTTGAACTGGAGGTACTATTGTGTGGCAACGCTCCTTCCTTGTGAGACAACACCCCTTTTTTGTGGCGGCGTTGTCCCTTTTTCAGTTATGGGAGGGCGCAAAATTATAGTTTGCAGGGGGGCGCTGAACACCCTAGCACCGGCACTGTTGCCTGTCATATTTAAAAGGGCAATTGTAATGAATGCAAAACCAGTCTTGCTTTGCATTTAATATTATTGCCCTTTTAAATCTGGCAGGCAAAATCTGCAAAAATTATGGTTTTAAAACCCATTGCTTAGTAAGTATACCCCGAGATCTTAAAGCAGACAATGGTTTCTTGCACATTAATTATTCTTTACTCGCATTCCCATATTTCGATGTACATACTGGGTCTAATTCAGAGTCACATTTTTCACTACCCATACACTTTTTTTTACTCGCGGCACACCGAACTATATTTTAAAATTGCCAAGGCACACTACCAGTTCCCCACAGAAAAAAACAAAACACACATTGGCCCTCACAGTAAAAAAAAATCCACACACACATTGGCCTACACAGAAAAAACAATGACAATGCTCCCCACAAAATCATGTTGCTCACACATAAATCAATCACATTTCTCCCCACATAAATCCTATTGCTCCCCACATGAATTATTCACATTGTTCCCCCCATAAATCCTTATTCTCCCCACATAAATCCTATTGTTCCCCACAGTAGAAATAAAATAACAAATATTAGCCCCTACCGGTCAGCTGTCCTCCTCTCTGTCCCTCAGTGGCGGGGTTGTTCATAGTGAAGTGCTGCGAATACTGAGCAGTGGGCAGTCGGGCAGGAGTGGATGTGGGTGGGCAAGGAAAGCTGTGTATGCAGGCAGGAACTGAAAGATGTGTATTAGTGATGAGCGGGTTCGGTTCCTCGGAATCCGAACCCCCCCGAACTTCAGCCTTTTTACACGGATCCGAGGCAGACTCGGATCTTCCCGCCTTGCTCGGCTAACCCGAGCGCGCCCGAACGTCATCATCCCGCTGTCGGATTCTCGCGAGGCTCGTATTCTATCGCGAGACTCGGATTCTATATAAGGAGCCGCGCGTCGCCGCCATTTTCACACGTGCATTGAGATTCATAGGGAGAGGACGTGGCTGGCGTCCTCTCCATTTAGATTAGAAGAGAGAGAGTGAGAGTGAGACACTTGATTTACTGGAGCTTAGGAGTACTCAGAGAGTGCAGAGTTTACTAGTGACTGACCAGTGACCACCAGTGCAGTTTTATTATATTATTATTTAATATAATCCGTTCTCTGCCTGAAAAAAAACGATACACAGTGACACAGTAACAGTATACCATATCTGTGCTCAGCCTCAGTGTGCTGCATCATCTATGTATATCTGACTGTGCTGAGTGCTCAGTGCTCACACAGCTTAATTGTGGGGGAGACTGGGGAGCAGTAGCAGGAGTACATATTATTTAACAGTGCACACTTTTGCTGCCAGAGTGCCACTGCCAGTGTGACTGACCAGTGACCACTGTCTGACCACCAGTATATTGTGATTGTCTGCCTGAAAAAGTTAAACATTCGTCATGTGGTGTTTTTATTCTATAAACGCATTCTGCTGACAGTGTCCAGCAGGTCCGTCATTAATTATATAATATATACCTGTCCGGCTGCAGTATAGTGATATATATATATTTTTTATATCATTTTCATCCAGTCTATATTAGCAGCAGACGCAGTACGGTAGTCCACGGCTGTAGCTACCTCTGTGTCGGCAGTCGCTCGTCCATCCATAATTGTATACCACCTACCTGTGGTGTTTTTTTTTTTTTATATATTCTTGATACCACTAGTAGCTCACTGTAGGAGTCTGCAGTGCTGCTGACAGTGTCCAGCAGGTCTGTCATTATATAATATATACCTGTCCGGCTGCAGTAGTGATATATATATATTTTTTATATCATTATCATCCAGTCTATATTAGCAGCAGACGCAGTACGGTAGTCCACGGCTGTAGCTACCTCTGTGTCGGCAGTCGCTCGTCCATCCATAATTGTATACCACCTACCTGTGGTGTTTTTTTTTTTCTATCTTCTTGATACTACTAGTAGCTTACTTTAGGAGTCTGCAGTGCTGCTGACAGTGTCCAGCAGGTCCGTCATTATATAATATATACCTGTCCGGCTGCAGTAGTGATATATATATATATATATTTTTATATCATTATCATCCAGTCTATATTAGCAGCAGACGCAGTACGGTAGTCCACGGCTGTAGCTACCTCTGTGTCGGCAGTCGCTCGTCCATCCATAATTGTATACCACCTACCTGTGGTGTTTTTTTTTTTCTATCTTCTTGATACCACTAGTAGCTCACTTTAGGAGTCTGCAGTGCTGCTGACAGTGTCCAGCAGGTCCGTCATTATATAATATATACCTGTCCGGCTGCAGTAGTGATATATATATATTTTTTATATCATTATCATCCAGTCTATATTAGCAGCAGACGCAGTACGGTAGTCCACGGCTGTAGCTACCTCTGTGTCGGCAGTCGCTCGTCCATCCATAATTGTATACCACCTACCTGTGGTGATTTTTTTTTTTCTATCTTCTTGATACTACTAGTAGCTTACTTTAGGAGTCTGCAGTGCTGCTGACAGTGTCCAGCAGGTCCGTCATTATATAATATATACCTGTCCGGCTGCAGTAGTGATATATATATATATATATATTTTTATATCATTATCATCCAGTCTATATTAGCAGCAGACGCAGTACGGTAGTCCACGGCTGTAGCTACCTCTGTGTCGGCAGTCGCTCGTCCATCCATAATTGTATACCACCTACCTGTGGTGTTTTTTTTTCTTTTCTATCTTCTTGATACTACTAGTAGCTTACTTTAGGAGTCTGCAGTGCTGCTGACAGTGTCCAGCAGGTCCGTCATTATATAATATATACCTGTCCGGCTGCAGTAGTGATATATATATATTTTTTTTTTATATCATTATCATCCAGTCTATATTAGCAGCAGACGCAGTACGGTAGTCCACGGCTGTAGCTACCTCTGTGTCGGCAGTCGCTCGTCCATCCATAATTGTATACCACCTACCTGTGGTGTTTTTTTTTCCCTATCTTCTTGATACTACTAGTAGCTTACTTTAGGAGTCTGCAGTGCTGCTGACAGTGTCCAGCAGGTCCGTCATTATATAATATATACCTGTCCGGCTGCAGTAGTGATATATATATATTTTTTTTATATCATTATCATCCAGTCTATATTAGCAGCAGACGCAGTACGGTAGTCCACGGCTGTAGCTACCTCTGTGTCGGCAGTCGCTCGTCCATCCTTAATTGTATACCACCTACCTGTGGTGTTTTTTTTTTTTTCTATCTTCTTGATACTACTAGTAGCTTACTTTAGGAGTCTGCAGTGCTGCTGACAGTGTCCAGCAGGTCCGTCATTATATAATATATACCTGTCCGGCTGCAGTAGTGATATATATATATATTTTTATATCATTATCATCCAGTCTATATTAGCAGCAGACGCAGTACGGTAGTCCACGGCTGTAGCTACCTCTGTGTCGGCAGTCGCTCGTCCATCCATAAGTATACTAGTATCCATCCATCTCCATTGTTTACCTGAGGTGCCTTTTAGTTGTGCCTATTAAAATATGGAGAACAAAAATGTGGAGGTTCCAAAAATAGGGAAAGATCAAGATCGACTTCCACCTCGTGCTGAAGCTGCTGCCACTAGTCATGGCCGAGACGATGAAATACCAGCAACGTCGTCTGCCAAGGCCGATGCCCAATGTCATAGTACAGAGCATGTAAAATCCAAAACACCAAATATCAGTAAAAAAAGGACTCAAAAATCTAAAATAAAATTGTCGGAGGAGAAGCGTAAACTTGCCAATATGCCATTTACCACACGGAGTGGCAAGGAACGGCTGAGGCCCTGGCCTATGTTCATGGCTAGTGGTTCAGCTTCACATGAGGATGGAAGCACTCAGCCTCTCGCTAGAAAACTGAAAAGACTCAAGCTGGCAAAAGCACCGCAAAGAACTGTGCGTTCTTCGAAATCCCAAATCCACAAGGAGAGTCCAATTGTGTCGGTTGCGATGCCTGACCTTCTTAACACTGGACGTGAAGAGCATGTGCCTTCCACCATTTGCACGCCCCCTGCAAGTGCTGGAAGGAGCACCCGCAGTCCAGTTCCTGATAGTCAGATTGAAGATGTCAGTGTTGAAGTACACCAGGATGAGGAGGATATGGGTGTTGCTGGCGCTGGGGAGGAAATTGACCAGGAGGATTCTGATGGTGAGGTGGTTTGTTTAAGTCAGGCACCCGGGGAGACACCTGTTGTCCGTGGGAGGAATAGGGCCATTGACATGCCTGGTGAAAATACAAAAAAAATCAGCTCTTCGGTGTGGAAGTATTTCAACAGAAATGCGGACAACATTTGTCAAGCCGTGTGTTGCCTTTGTCAAGCTGTATTAAGCAGGGGTAAGGACGTTAACCACCTCGGAACATCCTCCCTTATACGTCACCTGCAGCGCATTCATCATAAGTCAGTGACAAGTTCAAAAACTTTGGGCGACAGCGGAAGCAGTCCACTGACCAGTAAATCCCTTCCTCTTGTAACCAAGCTCACGCAAACCACCCCACCAACTCCCTCAGTGTCAATTTCCTCCTTCCCCAGGAATGCCAATAGTCCTGCAGGCCATGTCACTGGCAATTCTGACGAGTCCTCTCCTGCCTGGGATTCCTCCGTTGCATCCTTGCGTGTAACGCCTACTGCTGCTGGCGCTGCTGTTGTTGCTGCTGGGAGTCGATGGTCATCCCAGAGGGGAAGTCGTACTCGTAAGACCACTTTTACTACTTCTACCAAGCAATTGACTGTCCAACAGTCCTTTGCGAGGAAGATGAAATATCACAGCAGTCATCCTGCTGCAAAGCGGATAACTGAGGCCTTGGCATCCTGGGCGGTGAGAAACGTGGTTCCGGTATCCATCATTACTGCAGAGGCAACTAGAGACTTGTTGGAGGTACTGTGTCCCCGGTACCAAATACCATCTAGGTTCCATTTCTCCAGGCAGGCGATACCGAAAATGTACACAGACCTCAGAAAAAGACTCACCAGTGTCCTAAAAAATGCAGTTGTACCCAATGTCCACTTAACCACGGACATGTGGACAAGTGGAGCAGGGCAGGCTCAGGACTATATGACTGTGACAGCCCACTGGGTAGATGTATGGACTCCCGCCGCAAGAACAGCAGCGGCGGCACCAGTAGCAGCATCTCGCAAACGCCAACTCTTTCCTAGGCAGGCTACGCTTTGTATCACCGCTTTCCAGAATACGCACACAGCTAAAAACCTCTTACGGCAACTGAGGAAGATCATCGCAGAATGGCTTACCCCAATTGGACTCTCCTGTGGATTTGTGGCATCGGACAACGCCAGCAATATTGTGTGTGCATTACATATGGGCAAATTCCAGCACGTCCCATGTTTTGCACATACCTTGAATTTGGTGGTGCAGAATTATTTAAAAAACGAGAGGGGCGTGCAAGAGATGCTGTCGGTGGCCAGAAGAATTGCGGGACACTTTCGGCGTACAGGCACCACGTACAGAAGACTGGAGCACCACCAAAAACGCCTGAACCTGCCCTGCCATCATCTGAAGCAAGAAGTGGTAACGAGGTGGAATTCAACCCTCTATATGCTTCAGAGGTTGGAGGAGCAGCAAAAGGCCATTCAAGCCTATACAACTGAGCACGATATAGGAGGTGGAATGCACCTGTCTCAAGCGCAGTGGAGAATGATTTCAACGTTGTGCAAGGTTCTGCAACCTTTTGAACTTGCCACACGTGAAGTCAGTTCAGACACTGCCAGCCTGAGTCAGGTCATTCCCCTCATCAGGCTTTTGCAGAAGAAGCTGGAGACATTGAAGGAGGAGCTAACACAGAGCGATTCCGCTAGGCATGTGGGACTTGTGGATGGAGCCCTTAATTCGCTTAACAAGGATTCACGGGTGGTCAATCTGTTGAAATCAGAGCACTACATTTTGGCCACCGTGCTCGATCCTAGATTTAAAACCTACCTTGGATCTCTCTTTCCGGCAGACACAAGTCTGCTGGGGTTCAAAGAACTGCTGGTGACAAAATTGTCAAGTCAAGCGGAACGCGACCTGTCAACATCTCCTCCTTCACATTCTCCCGCAACTGTGGGTGCGAGGAAAAGGCTCAGAATTCCGAGCCCACCCGCTGGCGGTGATGCAGGGCAGTCTGGAGCGACTGCTGATGCTGACATCTGGTCCGGACTGAAGGACCTGACAACGATTACGGACATGTCGTCTACTGTCACTGCATATGATTCTCTCCCCATTGAAAGAATGGTGGAGGATTATATGAGTGACCGCATCCAAGTAGGCACGTCAGACAGTCCGTACTTATACTGGCAGGAAAAAGAGGCAATTTGGAGGCCCTTGCACAAACTGGCTTTATTCTACCTAAGTTGCCCTCCCACAAGTGTGTACTCCGAAAGAGTGTTTAGTGCCGCCGCTCACCTTGTCAGCAATCGGCGTACGAGGTTACATCCAGAAAATGTGGAGAAGATGATGTTCATTAAAATGAATTATAATCAATTCCTCCGTGGAGACATTGACCAGCAGCAATTGCCTCCACAAAGTACACAGGGAGCTGAGATGGTGGATTCCAGTGGGGACGAATTGATAATCTGTGAGGAGGGGGATGTACACGGTGATATATCGGAGGATGATGATGAGGTGGACATCTTGCCTCTGTAGAGCCAGTTTGTGCAAGGAGAGATTAATTGCTTCTTTTTTGGTGGGGGTCCAAACCAACCCGTCATTTCAGTCACAGTCGTGTGGCAGACCCTGTCACTGAAATGATGGGTTGGTTAAAGTGTGCATGTCCTGTTTATACAACATAAGGGTGGGTGGGAGGGCCCAAGGACAATTCCATCTTGCACCTCTTTTTTCTTTCATTTTTCTTTGAATCATGTGCTGTTTGGGGGGTGTTTTTTGGAAGGGCCATCCTGCGTGACACTGCAGTGCCACTCCTAGATGGGCCAGGTGTTTGTGTCGGCCACTAGGGTCGCTTAGCTTACTCACACAGCTACCTCATTGCGCCTCTTTTTTTTCTTCTTTGCGTCATGTGCTGCTGTTTGGGGAGTGTTTTTTGGAAGGGCCATCCTGCGTGACACTGCAGTGCCACTCCTAGATGGGCCAGGTGTTTGTGTCGGCCACTAGGGTCGCTTAGCTTACTCACACAGCTACCTCATTGCGCCTCTTTTTTTCTTTGCGTCATGTGCTGTTTGGGGAGTGTTTTTTGGAAGGGCCATCCTGCGTGACACTGCAGTGCCACTCCTAGATGGGCCAGGTGTTTGTGTCGGCCACTAGGGTCGCTTAGCTTACTCACACAGCTACCTCATTGCGCCTCTTTTTTTCTTTGCGTCATGTGCTGTTTGGGGAGTGTTTTTTGGAAGGGCCATCCTGCGTGACACTGCAGTGCCACTCCTAGATGGGCCAGGTGTTTGTGTCGGCCACTAGGGTCGCTTAGCTTACTCACACAGCTACCTCATTGCGCCTCTTTTTTTCTTTGCGTCATGTGCTGTTTGGGGAGTGTTTTTTGGAAGGGCCATCCTGCGTGACACTGCAGTGCCACTCCTAGATGGGCCAGGTGTTTGTGTCGGCCACTAGGGTCGCTTAGCTTACTCACACAGCTACCTCATTGCGCCTCTTTTTTTCTTTGCGTCATGTGCTGTTTGGGGAGTGTTTTTTGGAAGGGCCATCCTGCGTGACACTGCAGTGCCACTCCTAGATGGGCCAGGTGTTTGTGTCGGCCACTTGGGTCGCTTAGCTTAGCCATCCAGTGACCTCGGTGCAAATTTTAGGACTAAAAATAATATTGTGAGGTGTGAGGTGTTCAGAATAGACTGAAAATGAGTGGAAATTATGGTTATTGAGGTTAATAATACTTTGGGATCAAAATGAACCCCAAATTCTATGATTTAAGCTGTTTTTTAGGGTTTTTTGAAAAAAACACCCGAATCCAAAACACACCCGAATCCGACAAAAAAAATTCGGTGAGGTTTTGCCAAAACGCGTTCGAACCCAAAACACGGCCGCGGAACCGAACCCAAAACCAAAACACAAAACCCGAAAAATTTCCGGTGCTCATCACTAATGTGTATGCAGGCGGGTGGGCTGGCTGGGTGGTGATATGCGGCGTCCGTGACCTATGATATCACACCGCTGCATATTGAAGGCATAGGTCAAGGCCGGAGCACGACTAATCCCCTAAGAAGAGCCCGGGCCAACAGTTCACTCTGAAGGTGCAGGAAGCTGCTCTGGCTCCGCGGCACACCTTGCAACTGGTCGCGGCACACTAGTGTGCCACGGCACACTGGTTGAAAAAGCCTGCTTTAGGTGAACATATGCCTTTCTACCGTTCTGCAAGTTATTCAGAGTAGTCCACCAGATCTCCACTTAGAGATAAATGTGTGTAAATAGGCAGCAACTGGGCTTTGATTCTGCATCCAAATCTAACACCCAATTTTATTTTGTGGGATAAAATGTTGTGATGCAGTTGACATGGTGGTGACTGTGCTATATGGGAAGCATTCCTTGTTTTTGCAAGATACATTCACATAATTAATATGTGTACACCAACTGAAAGTGTGCTTACTCTACCTACTTGTGTTTGCTTTGCTTGTGTGTTGGCTCTGCCTACTATGATAGACTCCCTCTTCTGTTGCTGAGACTCCATCCATCCACCGAAATCCAGTCCAACTCTGACACTTATGAGAGGGCCTAGCCAGACATGGGCAGTCATCTGGTCAGGGCGCATAGAGGACATAACTGTGCATCTGCCTATCATCAGGGGAGAAGGCGGGACCCACACAGTGCCGAAAAAAAGAACAGTACAGGTTGAGTATCCCTTATCCAAAATGTTTGGGACCAGAGGTATTTTGGATATCGGATTTTTCCGTATTTTGGAATAATTGCATACCATAATGAGATATCATGGTGATGGGACCTAAATCTAAGCACAGAAGGCATTTATGTTACATATACACCTTATACACACAGCCTGAAGGTAATTTTAGCCAATATTTTTTATAACTTTGTGCATTAAACAAAGTGTGTGTACATTCACACAATTCATTTATGTTTCATATACACCTTATACACACAGTCTGGATGTCATTTAATACAATATTTTTAATAACTTTGTGTATTAAACAAAGTTTGTGTACATTTAGCCATCAAAAAACAAAGGTTTCACTATCTCACTCTCACTCAAAAAAGTCCGTATTTCGGAATATTCCGTATTTCGGAATATTTGGATATGGGATACTCAACCTGTATTGGAATGTCAGGGGAGGCCATGTCCTATTTCTCCCCCTCCCTGATTTAACCACTGTAGCAAGGGAGCAGGGGGCGTGACGGAGCAGTGGAGAGCTGGCAAGTCCATGGACCAGGAGGGTAGGTGGAAGAGAGAGAGGCCAGGCGACTGCAGCTGCCACTTCCAGGCAATAGTGCTCTGGGCAATGGCTCTGTCAGCCTGCCCCTTGAGCCACTAATCTTCATTATTATCAAAGAAAATAAGTAATAATTCAATTTCAGTTTGTATTTCAAAATAAATTTGACCTTAATTTTAATCCCAAATCTGGTTGTCTTTGTGTTTATTTATTAGTTTTAGTGATACATATATAAGAGGGTCTTGTGTGTTTATTAGTTTTAGTGATACATATATAAGAGGGTCTGTGTGTTTATTAGTTTTAGTGATACATATATAAGAGGGTCTGTGTGTTTATTAGTTTTAGTGATACATATATAAGAGGGTCTGTGTGTTTATTAGTTTTAGTGATACATATATAAGAGGGTCTGTGTGTTTATTAGTTTTAGTGATACATATATATAAGAGGGTCTGTGTGTTTATTAGTTTTAGTGATACATATATAAGAGGGTCTGTGTGTTTATTAGTTTTAGTGATACATATATAAGAGGGTCTGTGTGTTTATTAGTTTTAGTGATACATATATAAGAGGGTCTGTGTGTTTATTAGTTTTAGTGATACATATATAAGAGGGTCTGTGTGTTTATTAGTTTTAGTGATACATATATAAGAGGGTCTGTGTGTTTATTAGTTTTAGTGATACATATATAAGAGGGTCTGTGTGTTTATTAGTTTTAGTGATTCATATATAAGAGGGTCTGTGTGTTTATTAGTTTTAGTGATACATATATAAGAGGGTCTGTGTGTTTATTAGTTTTAGTGATACATATATAAGAGGGTCTGTGTGAAGACGGTAGCTTATAGGGAGGTTTTTTTTGTATTACATCTAAAACTGTATTAACTCTGTACATGCTAAACAGGCTATGTTATCCTTTTGAACGCTAGTGTTTAAACGTGTGTAGTATGGTATACTGGCTCCGGAATCCCAACCGACAGTATACCGACAGCTTGGGGAGCGCAAATGAGCCCCTTGCAGGCTCGCTGCGCTCGCCACGCTGCGGGCTTGGTTGTGCGCTACGCGCGCCACGCTATTTATTCTCCCTCGAGGGGGGTCGTGGACCCCCAAGAGGGAGAATAGGTGTCGGAATGCCGGGTGTCGGGATTCCGGTGCCGGTATACTGAGCGCCGGGATCCCAAAAGCCGGCATACTGAATACCACCCGTTTAAACTAGCCAAGAGCACAGTGTGTATCAGTGGTGACATACTGTGGGCGGGATGCAGCAAGCATCACATTTTGCTTGCGATGCTTCCCACCAGTCTCTGCATGCATATCAGCATTTATTTATGCTGTATGCCTGAAGAAAATCACAAAGGACAGCTCTTGCCATAAGAGCTGTCCTTTGCGATGATAGGAATAACGGATTGAGGACCCAGAGTCCAATCTGCGCATTCATTGAGTGCCACGTGTGTCGCAGGGGATGCTGGGAGGGATCCGGTTGTGAATTGTTTTGGGGCTGATTCAGCCAATCTGTGAGGGAAATGATGAGGGCTGAATCTTGTGTAACACCTTCTATATACATCCATGGGGTTGATGTATCAAGCAGTGAAAAAGTGGAGACGTTGCCCAAAACAACCAATCAGTATCTATCTACCTATCATTTTATAGAATGTACTTGATAAATGCTACCTCAAACCTGACCCCCCATTTTCATCACTCCAGGGGTCCTGAAGATGCGGGCTGCCCCTGGGGACCAGTCTGTGTGCAGTGCTGGCTCCTACACTGTGACAGGAGCTGGGTGTTGCAGGTAATGTTACTGTGCAGTACCCGGCTCCTGTTATTGAGCAGGAGTCGGCCTAATGGTGTCACCCAGGGCCGGACTACCCATCTTGCACTTCTGGCAAATGCCAGAAGGGTCTATGGGCTTGTGGGCTAGTCCTGTCAGGCAGAGAGCCGGGAAAGCCGTGCGCAGCACAACCTCCGGCTCTCTGCTCTGGCCGCTCCACCCCCTCCCCTCCCGTCTCCATAGATATGGAGGCATGCCGCTAGTCCACTCTCCCATGACTCGCGGCATGCCCCCATGTGATGGTCGCTCGCCCCCGGCCCATCTCCATGGAAACGGGGATGTGCCATGAGTCCTTGGCCCCCTGACTCGCGGCACGCCCCGACTTTAGTGCCCACACACCCCCGTACTGTGCGCATGCCAGGGTCGAATTCGGGCCCCAGTCCGTCCCTGGTGTCACCCCTCGGAGAGTGACACCCACGTGCGGCCCTCACCCCCTGCCGGACCCTTGCGATGCCATTGCATCAACCCCATGTCATAGATGCAGTGACTGTATCCTTTCCTGATCACTGGTGTTCAGTGGTGGAAAGGGGAAATAGAGATTTTTCATTTATGTACAATACTCTTCTCTGTCCTAAATAATGATCAGATACAAGCTAGGAATATATCTCCAAACTATTTGCCCCAAAAGACATAGGGGGAGATGTAGTAAGCTTTGAAAAGTGATACATTTCACAGTGATAAAGTACCAGCCAATCAGCTCCTAACTGCCATGTCACAGGCTGGGTATGAAAAATGACAGCAGCTGATTGGCTGGTACTTTATTACCATTAAATGTATCACTTTTCAAAGCTTAGTACAGCCAGGGCCAGATTCAAATGTCCGTCTCCCCATCCCGCCCCCTATCGTGCCCGCCAGCAGGATTCTAGTGTTACAGCCAACGGGCGCCACAAGTTAATTTCAGCCCGCTACCCCCGGAGATAGCGAGCTGAAATTCACGTAAAGAGACCTGTTTGGGTGGCCACACGGGTCTCTTCACGATCGCGCCCATTAGTTTAGTCGGCTTTAGGTGCTTTGCGCACCTAAACCCGACTGTACTGGGCGGGATCAGCGCGATAACGGGGGCCATTTGAATATCGCCCCCCTAACTCCTGTCACTTTAGATGGAAGATAGGGGACGCGTGAACATTTGAATCCCCCCCTCCCCCCCATGTCTGATTGTGTTTGAAATAAAGATAGTAAGACTCATTCATGAACGGCTTCCTTAACTAATTGCACATGTGTCTACTTGTTCTCCAAGTGCAATGTACTCTCACTTCAAAGTCCTTCAAGCTCTCCCTACTGGGAAAATGAAGTCCATGTAAAGGGAAAAATGGTCTTGCCCACTTCAGGAAAACAAAGGGTGCCCACTTCCTTAATGTAGCTTTTACATTTGTTTCACAAATGCATCCAGCATATGGGTTTGGCTGTGTCTGTACCAATGCAAAGATCTGCACCATCTGATGAGAAACATTGGGCAGATTGGGTCTATTCTTTTGCACCTTGGTCGCTCCTTAAGGAGGAAATGTTAATTTTGTATTGTTGTGCAAAACTACAGTAGTTACACTTGTGTGCCCAGTCTGCACCCTGCAGTCTTCCCAACTCTTCCATCGTAAGGCTCACATTTGTGAACTCTCCCAGGAAAAGTAATCTTGACCACACAAATCAATTTCCTGGTTGCATTTATTGAAAAGTAGATGAGCATATGGGCATAGCTATAGTGGGTGCAGGGGGTGTCATTGCCATACGGCCCAGAGGCTAAGGATCTTCTTGGACCCAGATTATATAGTATCACACCAGGTTCCCAGATTTGCCTACTAAGCAATTGGATCTGACCTGTTACTCGACCTGAATGGGATGACATTCCATTTTCAGTGAGAGGTGTGTGTAGGGGATGTTATAATAGTAAGGGGACACTGTAATGTGTCACTATCTAAAGTGGACGCTCTTATGTGGTATAATCTGAATTGGAGGGCAATGTAACGTGGCATAATCTGATCTCATTGTAATGTGGTATAATATGAACTGGAGTGAACTGTAATATTACATACAGTAATATGAATTTGGGCACTCTCATATAGCACAATAGAGTGGTGGCATATTATGAACCGGGATCACTGCTTTGTGGCATAATATGAACTGGGAGCACTGTACTGTGTGGCACAATATGATCTGAATACAATGTAAATTATGTCATAATGTGAATTGGGGGTACTGTGTTGCATAATGTGTACTGGCAGCCCTACAGTGTGACATAATGTGAACTAGAGCACTACTATGGTTCAGAACTAGTGCACTATTATGAGGCATACAATTAACAACTGATGTGCATTAGTATAGGGGCCCTGCAAAATGTTGCTATGAGGCCCACAATGTTGTGGATATGCCACGGGATGAGCATCATTACAAAACAGTATTCGCACTGTGTTTTGCATATTTGGAAATAATGTAGAATCATATTCAACAAATGAGGCCAATTATTTACTCACACTCTATCATCATCTGCCTTAGTGGCCCAAATACAGCACAAAACAAAATCTATACATTTTGATGAAGATTGCTCCAAGGTGATGACAAGTCTAGGAAAAGCTAAACTTTCTTTAACTAAAGCAGCTGTAGTTATTATGATGGTGCATATTAATAAAGAATATTATTTAAGAAGACCTCTACGGGACATCTTGGGTCCTGACAGTGCATTCAGGGCCCGATTCAGCATGGGTTGTATATGTGGGAAAAATCGCACACCTACAACCCTTTACTCTAACATGCTGGGGGACGCCCAGCACAGGGCAAATCTGCCCCCGCATGCCGGGTCCTGGCAACCTGCAAACATGTAACCGCATTGCAAGACAGCGATACTCTTGCATGTTTAGGGTTGCCTCCTGCCTACACAGCCTAGCTCCGAAGGCAGGTGGCTACCCGCCATCTTTTTGATTGCTGCGGCTGCATGTTACATCACGCTGCTGCAGCGACCCACCCTAACAATGGTCCGGACACGCCTCTTAAACGGTGCATTTACGCCCACAAAATGCGGCATCAATGCCCCGTTGATGTGCGTACGCGCATGTGCTGATGTGGTGAAATTGCTTCATAGTGATTTCAGCAGATCAGTGTGTCATGCTTAATTAGCCCCTCAGTCTCTTTGCACTGTACTGTACTGAGGGGAAGAAATGTATTGTTGAAATAGAACTTTAGATGAGTTCTTATTTAATACAAAGTGACAGAATATAACTAAAACTGCTAGTAGTATGTACAAAAAAAAAAAATAATAATAATAACAATGGTCAATGTAGCCTTTTTCCAGGCAGCACTTGGAATACCACTGCAATGGTAAACTTATGTTATCCAGAAGTGCAACACATCCACCAGAGACAGATAATTGTTGCTGGAATCATAACCAGATTAAGGGGGGGATGCAGAGCATACTGTACCCTGGGCCCCCCTCTGTCAGCCCCCCCCCCCCGGCCAGAGCACACTGACATCACTAGCTTTCTCTCTTATGCAGCAGCAGAACCAGACAGCCAGAATGCGAACAGGACAGTATGCAGTGCAGGTAGAGACACAGGAGTATCAGATTTCATGAACTATCGATGGAGCTTCCCAACCAGAGGAGAGATAGGAGGGTGGAGTGAGCTGTAAGTGGGATTCCTGCACCACTTACAGCTCTCTCCACACCTGGTGTCTGAATCCTGTGTAACTTGCTATCTAATGAGGGTCTAGAGATAGACACACGCACAGTACTCCTGAGTCTTGTCCCAGTGTGTAAGTAGTACAGAGGCTGCTGCTATTTTTGCACGTGACAAGATAAATGATAGATTTTATTTTTGTATGTGTATTTTAATGTTGTTTAAGTTGTCTTTGTTCCTCTACAAGAGCATTTTATAAAATAGTTGTCTATCAATTAGGTGTTTAGTTTAAATCTAATATACACCATTGGGCTAAATTTAATATACACAATCCATACATCCCAACATGACCCATTCCAGGGGGGACAAAATGCTCTCTATCTGGACTTCCTCTTATGTTATGATTGCAATCACCTGTGTTGAAACACCTTTTTTTTATCAATTAAATAGTTCAACACAGGTGACTCCAATCATATATTAAGAGGGAAGTCCATGTAAATAGCATTTTGTTCCTCTTGGAATGGGTCATGTTGAGAGGAAACCACAATCTTATGGTGCCCACACACTGAGCGATTCACAAACGATGCAATATTGTTTGCGATTTCCCTTAAACACCCCCCGGGAGCTTCCTGGCAGCCCCCGACTCATGATTTTGGAAAATAGTGTTTTTGAACAATTTATCGTAGGATCTCTAAAGACATTGACAGACATTGGCAGATCTTGACTGCAGCAGGTAAGATCAGAGAATACATTATACGAGCTGCGGGGACATGCATCGGATCGTTATCGTTAGAAGAGAACATATGATTTGCACAATTTATCGTTTTCGTCCAAATTGGCAGTAAAATCACTCAGTGTGTGGGCACCTTTACATACAGCCCTCCCCCCCCCCCCCCCCCCCATTCCACCGGGCCCCCGAGTGTAAAGTGCCCTGGGCACCCCAAAGGCTTAATCCGGCCCTGGCTGGAATGTCTGTTTACAGTTATCTAGAAATCACATGATATTACAGCAAGACATACAGGTAATTGCAGCATAAGAAATGTCTAACAGGTGGATGTGACATGGAATACTGCCCTTGGTCCATCATGTTCTGTCAATATCATTTGCTATCTAAAAATAAAAAAATGAGGTCATTATAATTTAACACACAATAATTATTATGTGTGCTATGACATACATTTATTGTAATTGTCATTCAAGACTTGTTTCTATATGTAATGTGCATATACTGTCATTACTAAGGTAAATTAAACTATATAATCAGGGATAATTACAATGGAACAAAGCAGTGATTTAGGGGGACATTTACTAACCAGTGATAAGAGTGTAGAAGTGAGCCAGTGGAGAAGTGCCCATGGCAACCAATCAGCACTGAAGTAACATCTATAATTTGCATACTATAAAATTATACAGAGCAGCTGATTGGTTGATGGGGCAACTTATCCACTGGCTCACTTCTCTGCTCTTATCACTGCTTAGTAAATGTCCCCCTTAGACCCATACGTAACCAATGTCACAAAATGGTATTAGCACCTCTTACATAAGTTTGTACAATCTGTACTTTGATATCCACAGCTACCGTACAGTATTATTGCATTTTTTGTGGGGTGTGCCTGTATTTGCTGATAAAGTGGGGTGTTCTTTTTCCAATCACAATAATGCCCTAGATTATTCATGATTCCATAGGAGATGGATTTATGGCTTGGGATGTTAAAATGAGCTAGAAAGGGAGATGTGCAATGATTCCAGTGTGGAAAATAGTTGGTTTGTTATCACTGACTGATCTGGCCAAACAAGTAGCCTGAGGCATCAGCCGGACACCTGGAACCTGGAACCTCAATGTATTTTTTACCTCCACTTAAAATATATGACAGCTCTCGTGCCAGAAATCCATCTATGATTCAGCCACAATTACAGACGGACAATTGTTCTCTGACCTCCAGGATTTTTCTACAGAACTATCAAGTTATTATATCAAAACAACAAAGCCGAGACTCCTAGTTGGCCAGTATCCCATTACTAACTACCAGAAGAATTCAGTTTCTCCTCACAACACCTCTTATCTAGCATGTACGTCCTTCTCAAAGAGCAGTTTCATCTTGCTGCAAGATTAGGTAATAGGTGCAAAGAGGTCCCAATCCCCAGCAAATAGGCTCTGTTCACATATGTAGAGATGCACAATGTATTTCTTCTCCCCAATAGCCCATACACAGAGACATGGCCAAAACCCACTAATACCCCGGACAAGATTTTTAATTATAAGTAGAGCTAATTCAGATATATTATAGAACTAAAGAAATATACAATTGCTTGGATTTCATACATACAGTAGTACCAGCTGCACAGCAAAAATTGCATACTGTATGTAAATAAAACAGAACAATTATTGTTAGCATTATCCAGAGTGCAAGACTGCATGTATCTAGCAGAGTGAAAGTATTGTTTGTGGAATTAGATACCATTTTCATCAAAGGATTTTAAGCCTCTTCATGTCTGCAAGTCCTACATTAACATGTTTGCTTTAAACACCATTGAATTACAGTCAAATGCACACGTCTTTCAGACATACTCACCAACATCCAGAAGTCCCTCTCCAGGAGAAGTCAGCACAGCAGGCGGTGATTCAGGGGGCATGGTGTGGCACAGGAGGTGGTTCAGGGGGGTGGTGCGGGCATAGGAGGCTGTGCAGGGAGCATTTCACTGGGTTTATGTCATCATAATCAAATTCCCCGCTATACAATACTGAGATTACCAGCATTATACTACAGTACGATGATATAAACACACCACCACACCCTCCGGTCTGGCCAAACAAGTAGCCTGAGGCGCTTATGCCATGCCAAGTCCCCTGTCATGCGCGAATTGGGTCATCTACCATCCAGTGGCTGAAGGAAGTCTGGTGGCAGTCTGGCGGATAGTGGCCAGCTCCGGGAGACTTGGCCGCTGTTCCAGGCAGCCAGGAGCACCACACAATTTCTGTGAGCTTCCTGGCCATTTCAGGAGAGTAGGCAAATATGCTTTCAGAGGCTTACATGCAGACTTGGGTTGGCTTGTAAGTCAAACCCATATAGGCCTTTTATGGGCCTTAAATACAGTAGTCAGGACAACATCGAGCAACATTTTGAAACAAAGAGCAATAATAAAGGTAATACCAAGTGGGACATAGTAGATATAATAAGCGATTAACATTGCTGCAAACTTATCTAATATCAAACTCCTAGAAAAATAGTCAGGCAGGCAGGACAGGGACAAAGTCAGAGGATAAGACAAACTCAAAAACAGGAGTCAAAACTCCAACTGATCAGTAGAAAAGCTGGATAGCTAATGGAGAGGAGCCTGAGGTCCAGCATTGAATGACCAGCAGCACTTGAAAGAAATCCCAGGGAAGTAGAGAAGATGCCTGTGTATCCTATGCAACCTGCACAGCTGACTGGCTGCTTCTAATAGAGACAATGGGGGTCATTCCGAGTTGATCGCTCGCTAGCTACTTTTAGCAGCCGTGCAAACGCATAGTCGCCTCCCACGGGGGAGTGTATTTACGCTTTGCAAGTGTGCGATCGCCTGTGCAGCCAAGCGGGTACAAACACATTTTGTGCAGAACAAGACCAGCCCTGTAGTTACTTATTCTGTGCGATGATTGCAGTGACAAAGGTCCCGGAATTTATGTCAGATACCCGCCCTGCAAATGCCTGGACATGCCTGTGTTTTCCAACCACTCCCTGAAAACTGTCAGTTGACACCCATAAATGCCTTCTTCCTGTCAATCTCCATGCGATCGGCTGTGCGAATGAAATCGTCGCTATAAGCAGTGCAAAACAACGATGCTCTTTGTATCCATACGCCGCGCGTGGGCATTGCGCCCCATACGCATGCGTAGTTTTGCTGGTTTTTTAAATGATCACTATGCAGCGAACATTGGCAGCTAGCGATCAACTCGGAATGACCCCCAATGTGCAAATAATAATAATAGCAGCCCTTTAAATAACTTCCTTGTTTACATTTTCAAATAAAATATTACCTCTTGTAGCCTTATTAATAGTTTATAAGTGAGCAACCATTGCAAGTGCTATTTGTGTGCATGTGTTATAATTATGTAGACATTTGGCAAATTACACCTGGAAGTGGCATGTTTATTTAAAGGTGTCAGGAAACACAGTTCATGCGCTGCTCGCGCACTCCACTTACCAGCACGCTGGTGTATTCTGTACCGCAGATCGGCCGCTGGCGCACTCTGTGGTTACTGGCATAATGTCCACTGACTCTGGCAGAGTCACATGATCTAGAGTCACATGAGCTAGGTATCCAGGTAATTACTTCCTGGTTCTGTGCATGCTGCTGCTGCTGCTGCTGCCAGCAGCAACCAATCAGCATCCTTCTAGTGGAATATAAGCAGGCTTCCCAGAGACCTCATTGCATTGAACAACTTGTCAGTTCTCCTGCAAGTTCTCCAGCGTTAGTTCCCAAGGCTCCAGGCTTGCTCCAGAGATCCGGTTACCTGCGTCCTGCTGTACCTGCCTTTCCTGGTTACTTACCTGCTGCCAGAGACTTCCACTATCTTCATCTCAGTGTGTTACCAGTCTGCTATGCTCAGTCCAGGATTACCCTCATAGGCTCCGGATATTCTCAGCTCCCAGGCTATACTATCGGTTCCTAGTCCGACCCTGCTCTCGGCTCTCAGGCCGCATAATCAGTTTCCTGGCCAGCTCTGTTATCGGCCATTTGGCTGCACCATTGATGCACAGACTATCCTCACGCAAACGGCTGCCATATTGATTTAGTCATCCTCGGCTATCCAAGTACTCCTGAGTTCACCATCTCCAACATACTTACCTTCCCACGTCACCATCGATGATTAAGCACTTCAGTATAATCCAGTATTAACCATCTCAGTATACCAGAGTGTCTCACAGCCTCTACAGAGAAACCTGAGCAGAGGGTCGCGACCTGCTCGTCAGGCGCAGCGAAGACCATATCCCCTGGCGGGGGTCACTGGTGAAAACCTCGGGTGAGTTAGACTCCTCGCCTCTGCTTCAGGTCTTGCCAATTCTCTGTGCTCACTGTGTAATCTTCCAGAGTGCTCCAGCATATAACTTATCCATATCTCAAGCCACCTAACCTCTGCTTCCCTGCGCCCTCCAATGGCTCAACCAGGTTATTACCGGAGACACAATCAGACAGCCCGTGACATAAGGTATAGGAAGAGACTTGTTGATTGTAAAATCAAATACTTATGGATATTTGAAACAGCTGCAACACTTAATCTCAGCTACTAGCAGTCCCTATAATGTGCCCTCTCTACTATATCTATTCACACCCAGGGCCGTCTTAGCAGCAGCGTAGGCCCCTGGGCAAAGCAGTGCACAAGGGGCCCCTACCCATCCTGCAGCAGTAGCGGTCAGGGGTGCTATCAGCGGCAGCTTTGATGTCCCACAGGTGGTAAGGAGTGTTCTGTGTTCCGCTCAGCATGCAGCACCTGGAGCAGTAAGTTCTTCTAATTACTACTGCACAGATGGTGGGATAGAGAACACTAAACTGTAGAAGGTGGCAATTGGGCTGAATGAAGGGGCCCTGGTAAATGACTCCCAGGGTGGTAGGGGGTGTTTAATAAGCAGGGGAGGGGTGGATAGTGGAGTGGGCTTAATATTCAACATTTTCCAGTGGGAGGGCAGCTTGATTGACTGCAGATATCTCCAGTTCCTGGCAATAGATTTCTTAGCTTTCAATGGAAGAAAAAAAAAATGAGAGAGACCTTTCAGGAGGTACTGGGGATCAGAGTTCAGGAGCCAGAGCAATCCACCAACGAAAATATAAAACTGCATACTAGGTATGTGGAGCTGGAGCAGGGACCAGCTACTGGAAGGCTGATATTTTTGGTTCTGGGCAAAGTAGAGACAAGCTGCCAGTGTCTTCAGAATGAGGAGAGTCTCAGATTTTGAAGTATATCCTCAGAAAATCTCTAAGGGGTAAATTTACTAAGATGGGAGTTCTATTTAAGATGGGATGTTGCCCATAGCAACCAATCAGGTTACAAGTATTATCTTCTAGAAGGTGCTAGATTAATGAGATGTAGAAATTGATTGGTTGCTATGGGCAACATCCCATCTTAAATAGAACTCCCATTTTAGTAAAATTTACCCTTAAATTACACATAATCTGAGATATCTGGCTGGGAAGAGCAATTAACAGGCTTGGATGGGGACCACTGTTTTGAAGTCGGATATCTCTGGTTCCCCAGGGCCGATTTTAAAAAATCTGGTACCCCTGGAAAAGGGGAGCTATCAGCCTAGGGCCCTTATACTCCTGGGGCTCCTGGGTAACTGCCCATTGAACCCATATGAGAAGATGGCCCTGTTCACACCAGGAACATAGCCAGAACTTTTTCAGCCTTAATTTGAAGGGGCCCTTTCCCCCTTCTAGACGCAAACAGTTGTTAATTTTAGGTGCCATATTAAAGCTATAGTTAATGTTATGCCACATAGTAGTGCCCTGGTTCATTTAATGAACTGTAGTGGTGCCCGAGTTAATGATATATCCCATATTAGAGGCCTATTTACATTATGCCACACAGTGTCATCAGTTCATGTTTTGTTACGTTAAGTTGACCCAAGTTCACAATATGCCACATTTTATTGTTGTCAGTACACATGCCACACAGTGCCCTCAGTTCACATTATGCCACACAGTGCTTAGGGGCAATTCTAGGAATCAAGTAGACAATTTTATGACTGGTGTGCTGTTGAATCAGGCCAAGAGGTGGGCCACCTAAGCCACTATAGCTATGCCCATTTATTGAGTGCTCTTGTAAATAGATTTGAAGCCAGATTATATATAGATCTATAGAGATGTAAATTTGAGACATCTTAATGTAAGTAAATATTAATCCATGGATCTCGGCATTACCCGAGGAGCACCCACAACAGATACGGTAAAAAGTGACAGGACCATTTTTTTTAGTTAATGAAATCTACACACTGGAGGTGCAATCCAAATTTTGATCCTATTGTCTGTTTGGGCATTATTGTTCACACAACGCAAGTCACACATCTGCAATGATGTCATTTTATCACCCCCCTTTTCATCCCCTTAGGGGAGGTTTGTTAAAATTCTAATTACATCGTTTTCCTATTTCCCACCCGCAGAATACCTACGTTCATTTTAATCTTCCTAACGTATGGGGAAGTGAGAGAATTAGTGATCAGTCAGTGAGTGAGTGAGTGAGTAAGTGAGGGCTTTCGCATATATATATATATATATATAAAGACCAGAATCACCTTTATCCTGCACTGTGATATTGCTGCCCTCTGCTACAGTCCTACTGTTAGCCAGGACCAAACCAAAACACCTCCAAACAATGAATCAGAGGGCGCTAATAATCACTCCCCACTGTACCAGCAATACAATTGACCACATATATAAATGAATAATATCAATTTATTAAAAGCGCAAACTGCTAAAAGAGATAACCCTTTTAAATACACATATCAATAATTTGTGTCATAGATGAAATGAAGGGTACTTTTTCTATCTCTTCCACTCTGACGCATTTCGTCCTTTGCGGACTTCTTAAGATGACGAGTTTCTCCAGTTAGCATCAAGTGTTTTATCTCTGCTCAATATTCTAAATGTCATAACCCCCAGCAGTATCTAGTGCATCTCATTAACATTAATCTCCTTTCATCATATCTTCACTCTAACTGGCAGCTTTAGTAAGAGAAAATAAGAATTTACTTACCGATAATTCTATTTCTCGTAGTCCGTAGTGGATGCTGGGACTTCCGTAAGGACCATGGGGAATAGCGGCTCCGCAGGAGACTGGGCACAAAAAGTAAAAGCTTTAGACTAGCTGGTGTGCACTGGCTCCTCCCCCTATGACCCTCCTCCAAGCCTCAGTTAGGATACTGTGCCCGGACGAGCGTACATAATAAGGAAGGATTTTGAATCCCGGGTAAAACTCATACCAGCCACACGAATCACACCATACAACCTGTGATCTGAACCCAGTTAACAGTATGATAAACGTAGGAGCCTCTGAAAAGATGGCTCACAACAATAAACAACCCGATTTTTTGTAACAATAACTATATACAAGTATTGCAGACAATCCGCACTTGAGATGGGCGCCCAGCATCCACTACGGACTACGAGAAATAGAATTATCGGTAAGTAAATTCTTATTTTCTCTGACGTCCTAGTGGATGCTGGGACTTCCGTAAGGACCATGGGGATTATACCAAAGCTCCCAAACGGGCGGGAGAGTGCGGATGACTCTGTAGCACCGAATGAGAGAACTCCAGGTCCTCCTCAGCCAGGGTATCAAATTTGTAGAATTTAGCAAACGTGTTTGCCCCTGACCAAGTAGCTGCTCGGCAAAGTTGTAAAGCCGAGACCCCTCGGGCAGCCGCCCAAGATGAGCCCACTTTCCTTGTGGAATGGGCTTTTACAGATTTTGTCTGTGGCAGGCCTGCCACAGAATGTGCAAGCTGAATTGTACTACAAATCCAACGAGCAATCGTCTGCTTAGAAGCAGGAGCACCCAGCTTGTTGGGTGCATACAGGATAAACAGCGAGTCAGATTTTCTGACTCCAGCCGTCCTGGAAACATATATTTTCAGGGCCCTGACTACGTCCAACAACTTGGAGTCCTCCAAGTCCCTAGTAGCCGCAGGCACCACAATAGGTTGGTTCATGTGAAACGCTGAAACCACCTTAGGGAGAAATTGAGGACGAGTCCTCAATTCTGCCCTGTTTGAATGAAAAATTAGGTAAGGGCTTTTATATGACAAAGCCGCCATTTCTGAGACACGCCTGGCTGACGCCAGAGCTAACAGCATGACCACCTTCCATGTGAGATATTTTAATTCCACAGGGTGAGTGGTTCAAACCAATGTGATTTTAGGAACCCTAAAACTACACTGAGATCCCAAGGTGCCACTGGTGGCACAAAAGGAGGTTGTATATGCAGTACCCCCTTGACAAACGTCTGAACTTCAGGCAATGAAGCCAGTTCTTTCTGGAAGAAGATCGACAGGGCCGAAATTTGAACCTTAATGGATCCTAATTTTAGGCCCATAGACAGTCCTGCTTGCAGGAAATGCAGGAAACGACCCAGTTGAAATTCCTCTGTGGGGGCCTTCTTAGCCTCACACCAGGAAACATATTTTAACCAAATGCGGTGATAATGTTTCGCAGTTACATCCTTCCTGGCTTTGATCAGGGTAGGGATGACTTCATCTGGAATGCCTTTTTCCATCAGGATCCGGCGTTCAACCGCCATGCCGTCAAACGCAGCCGCGGTAAGTCTTGGAACAGACAAGGTCCCTGCTGGAGCAGGTCCTTTCTTAGAGGTAGAGGCCACGGGTCCTCCGTGAGCATCTCTTGCAGTTCCGGGTACCAAGTTCTTCTTGGCCAATCCGGAGCCACGAGTATAGTCTTTACTCCTCTCCTTCTTATGATTCTCAGTACTTTTGGAATGAGAGGCAGAGGAGGGAACACATACACCGACTGGTACACCCACGGTGTTACCAGAGCATCCACCGCTATTGCCTGAGGGTCCCTTGACCTGGCGCAATATCTGTCCAGTTTTTTGTTGAGACGGGACGCCATCATGTCCACCTTTGGTTTTTCCCAACGGTTTACAATCACTTGAAAGACTTCTGGGTGAAGTCCCCACTCCCCCGGGTGGAGGTCGTGTCTGCTGAGGAAGTCTGCTTCCCAGTTGTCCACTCCCGGAATGAACACTGCTGACAGTGCCACCACATGATTTTTCGCCCAGCGAAGAATCCTTGCAGCTTCTGCCATTGCCCTCCTGCTTCTTGTGCCGCCCTGTCTGTTGACGTGGGCGACTGCCGTGATGTTGTCCGATTGGATCAATACCGACTGACCCTGAAGCAGAGGCCTTGCTTGACTTAGGGCATTGTAAATGGCCCTTAGTTCCAGGATATTTATGTGAAGAGACGTTTCCACGCTTGACCACAAGCCCTGGAAATTTCTTCCCTGTGTGACTGCTCCCCAGCCTCTCAGGCTGGCATCGGTGGTCACCAGCATCCAATCCTGAATGCCGAATCTGCGGCCCTCTAGAAGATGAGCACTCTGTAACCACCACAGGAGAGACACCCTTGTCCTTGGAGATAGGGTTATCCGCTGATGCATCTGAAGATGCGATCCGGACCATTTGTCCAGCAGATCCCACTGAAAAGTTCTTGCATGGAATCTTCCGAATGGAATCGCTTCGTAAGAAGCCACCATTTTTCCCAGGACTCTCGTGCATTGATGCACTGACACTTGGCCTGGTTTTAGGAGTTTCCTGACTAGCTCGGATAACTCCCTGGCCTTCTCCTCCGGGAGAAACACCTTTTTCTTGACTGTGTCCAGAATCATCCCCAGGAACAGTAGACGTGTTGTTGGAATCAGCTGTGATTTTGGGATATTTAGGATCCACCCGTGCTGACGTAGCACTACCTGAGATAGCGCTACTCCGACCTCTAACTGTTCCCTGGACCTTGCCCTTATCAGGAGATCGTCCAAGTAAGGGATAATTAAGACGCCTTTTCTTCGAAGAAGAATCATCATTTCGGCCATTACCTTGGTAAAGACCCGTGGTGCCGTGGACAATCCAAACGGCAGCGTCTGAAACTGATAATGACAGTTTTGTACCACAGACCTGAGGTACCCTTGGTGAGAAGGGTAGATTGGGACATGGAGATAAGCATCTTTGATGTCCAGAGACACCATATAGTCCCCTTCTTCCAGGTTCGCTATCACTGCTTTGAGTGACTCCATCTTGAATTTGAACCTTTTTATGTAAGTGTTCAAGGATTTTAGATTTAAAATTGGTCTCACCGAGCCGTCCGGCTTCGGTACCACAAACAGCCTGGAATAATACCCCTTTCCCTGTTGTAGGAGGGGTACCTTGATTATCACCTGCTGGGAATACAGCTTGTGAATAGCTTCCACTACCGCCTCCCTGTCGGAGGGAGACGTTGGTAGAGCAGACTTCAGGAACCGGCGAGGGGGAGACGTCTCGAATTCCAATTTGTACCCCTGTGATACTACCTGCAGGATCCAGGGGTCCACTTGCGAGTGAGCCCACTGCGCGCTGAAATTCTTGAGACGGCCCCCCACCGTGCCTGAGTCCGCTTGTAAGGCCCCAGCGTCATGCTGAAGACTTGGCAGAAGCGGGGGAGGGCTTCTGCTCCTGGGAAGAGGCTGCCTGGTGCAGTCTTTTTCCCCTTCCTCTGCCCCGGGGCAGAAATGAGTGGCCTTTTGCCCGCTTGCCCTTATGGGAACGAAAGGACTGAGTTTGAAAAGACGGTGTCTTTTTCTGCTGAGAGGTGACCTGGGGTAAAAAGGTGGATTTTCCAGCCGTTGCTGTGGCCACCAGGTCCGATAGACCGACCCCAAATAACTCCTCCCCTTTATACGGCAATACTTCCATATGTCGTTTGGAATCCGCATCACCTGACCACTGTCGCGTCCATAACGCTCTTCTGGCAGAAATGGACATCGCACTCACTCTAGATGGCAGGGTGCAAATATCCCTCTGTGCATCTCGCATATATAGTAATGCATCCTTTAAATGCTCTATAGTTAATAATATACTGTCCCTATCCAGGGTATCAATATTTTCAGTCAGGGAATCCGACCAAGCCACTCCAGCACTGCACATCCAGGCTGAGGCGATTGCTGGTCGCAGTATAACACCAGTATGTGTGTATATACCTTTTAGGATATTTTCCAGCCTTCTATCAGCTGGTTCCTTAAGGGCGGCCGTATCGGGAGACGGTAACGCCACTTGTTTTGATAAGCGTGTGAGCGCCTTATCTACCCTAGGGGGTGTTTCCCAACGCGCCCTAACCTCTGGCGGGAAAGGGTATAGTGCCAATAATTTATTAGAAATCAGCAGTTTTTTATCGGGGGAAAACCACGCTTTATCACACACCTCATTTAATTCATCTGATTCAGGAAAAACTACTGGTAGTTTTTTCACACCCCACATACTACCCTTTTTTGTGGTACTTGTAGTGTCAGAAATATTCAATGCCTCCTTCATTGCCGTGATCATGTAACGTGTGGCCCTACTGGACATTACGTTTGTCTCCTCACCGTCGACACTGGATTCAGTATCCGTGTCTGGGTCTGTGTCGACCATCTGAGGTAACGGGCGTTTTAGCGCCCCCGACGGTGTCTGAGACGCCTGAACAGGCACTAATTGATTTGCCGGCTGTCTCATGTCGTCAACAGTTTTTTGCAAAGTGCTGACACTGTCACGTAATTCTTTAAATACGACCATCCAGTCAGGTGTCGACTCCCTAGGGGGTGACATCACTAACACAGGCAATTGCTCTGCTTCCACATCATTTTCCTCCTCATACATGTCGACACAATCGTACCGACACCCAGCACACACACAGGGAATGCTCTGAAAGAGGACAGGACCCCACGAGCCCTTTGGGGAGACAGAGGGAGAGTTTGCCAGCACACACCAGAGCGCTATATATATACAGGGATAACCTTATGTAAGTGTTACTCCCTTTATAGCTGCTGTTTTATATTAGCTGCCAATAGTGCCCCCCCTCTCTTGTTTTACCCTGATTCTGTAGCAGGACTGCAGGGGAGAGTCTGGGAGCCTTCCTTCCAGCGGAACTGTGAGGGAAAATGGCGCTTGTGTGCTGAGGAGATAGGCTCCACCCCCTTCACGGCGGCCTTTTCTCCCGCTTTTTTTAGGAAAACTGGCAGGGGTGAAATGCATCCATATAGCCCATGAGCTATATGTGATGTATTTCTTTAGCCATATAAGGTTTAAACATGTTTTATTGCGTCTCAGGGCGCTCCCCCCCACCGCCCTGCACCCTCAGTGACCGGAGTGTGAAGTGTGCTGAGAGCAATGGCGCACAGCTGCAGTGCTGTGCGCTACCTTATCTGAAGACAGGAACGTCTTCTGCCGCCGATTTCTCCGGACCTCTTCGCTCTTCTGGCTCTGTAAGGGGGCCGGCGGCGCAGCTCCGGGACCCATCCAGGCTGAACCTGTGATCGTCCCTCTGGAGCTAATGTCCAGTAGCCAAGAAGCCCAATCCACTCTGCACGCAGGTGAGTTCGCTTCTTCTCCCCTTAGTCCCACGATGCAGTGAGCCTGTTGCCAGCAGGACTCACTGAAAATAAAAAACCTATTTAAACTTTTACTTCTAAGCAGCTCAGGAGAGCCACCTAGCATGCACCCTTCTCGTTCGGGCACAAAAATCTAACTGAGGCTTGGAGGAGGGTCATAGGGGGAGGAGCCAGTGCACACCAGCTAGTCTAAAGCTTTTACTTTTTGTGCCCAGTCTCCTGCGGAGCCGCTATTCCCCATGGTCCTTACGGAAGTCCCAGCATCCACTAGGACGTCAGAGAAAAATATATCTCGGCCCTAACAATTATCCCTACCTGCTGTCTATGTGCTTGATTCAGGTTTGTAAGCAAAGCAAAAGAGCACACAGTAGGGCAACAACATGTTGCACTGCAGATGGGGCAGATGTAACGTGCAGAGAGATTAGATTTTGTGGTGGGGGGTGTTTTCAACTGAAATCTAAATTGCAGTGTAAACATAAAGCTAACATTTGCAGGCTACATGCAAAAGAAGTCAATATTTACTCTGCACAGAAACAATATATCCTACTCAAATCTAAATCTCTCTGCACATTTTACATATGCCCCTACTGCAGTGCAACATGGTTTTTTTGTTTTGTTTACAAACCTAAATCAGACCATATATGTTTTGTAGGCTTATAATATACTTAATTTTGGAAGGGATACAGAATAGATGCATACCGTCGGGCATGATGGAATGTAATTTGCTTATTTTTTTATGTGTTTCTTGTGTTTTCCCACTGAGCATGCTCTGGAGCTGAGCACACACAAAAAAGGCAATGCTCAGTCATGGGCAACTCGGTTATGACCACTTGCACTTACCTCCCAACATTACCCATTCTAGGCGAGGCACATTGCACTGTTCCTGGATTCCCCTCTTAATTTCTGAGTGGGAGAACCTGTGGCGAGCACAGCGAGCCACCGTGCTCGTAATGTGATGAGCGCAGCGAGCCTGTATGGGGCTTTGTTGCACTTGACCCGCTGCAGAGAAATTGACGGCAGATAAGATGGCGCCGCAGATGGCTGCCTCGGAGCTACGCAGCTCAGCCAAAATACCTGTTTCCCCTTGTTTTCCCCTGCCCTTGTCTACCCCATCGGTGACCAAATACAGCAGGGAAGCCCTCCTAAGTTGGAGTGCTCCCGAGGTGCTTACGACACATTCGGGCCCGTCGGCGGGCGGATCAGTGGCCCTTGCAGCCCTCGCTGCCCTTGCTGCTCTGTGTGGCAAGGATGCAGACGTTGTGGACATCGAAGTGGATGACCGAGCGTCCGCGTCCCCCCGCAGCCCGGGTGGCAACTGGCGGGTGGATCGCCGGCCCCGGAAAGAGAATGACGGACGCCCTCATGTCGGCCCTAGTAGAAGGACCTGGGTGTCACGATCCGGGTATCTGGACGCCATTTCTTACCCATCAGATGCCTCCTAAGGCTGGCTCAGCGCTCCAGGACCGGATCCCATCTGTTATCCTGATGTTTACATTCCTGTATCCTCTCCTGTCACTCTGAGACGCTGTCACAGTAAACGCCATATTACACCTGGCATGGCGTCTCCCGCGGCCTCCGCCGCCGTCCCTGAGCTTCTGCATGCAGAGTGTCTGAGTGGCGATTACGTCAGCCGCGGCCTCCGCTGTGTCCGCGTGGTTGGATGTGCACCTGTCAGCTTGGCGCCTCCTGTCTCCGGTGGCCGGCGCCGCCATTACTGTTTTCATTACCACATGGATTACAAACCAAACTTCCCTCCAAGTGTCTGCATGGGCGCAGCCATCTTGGATTCTGTCAGCTGATCATTTCCACCAATCTGTTCTCAGTATTGATAATCTGCATAATTGCCTAGCCAATCCCTTCCTTGCTGCAGGTATAAATACACTGTGCCTGAGCAAGGAAGGCGTCAGTGCTTTGGTTGTCAAACCTAGTTCCTGTTTGTCTCTCTCCTGTGATAGTCTTCCAGGTTCCAGCTCCTGTCTCAAGACTTCCACCATAGAGACCCGCACCAGCATTCCACCTGCGGTGTAGCCTGACTCTCCGATCCATTGTGGATTCATCTGTTTCCAGCTACAACATTACCTGCTTCCAGCCCAGCTTCCAGCAGAGTACAGCTTCTCTTAAAGGGCCGGTGTCCTTTCTACAGTTTACCACTCTCCACCGGTATTATTATTTCTCCGCTCTCAAACTCTACATTTCATTCATATTGCATCGCTCTCAAGCTTCATTTATTATTTAACTGGTTCCAGCCAGTATCCACTCCGTGCCAACATCTGTCTGATTCCAACCAGAACCCACAGCAGCTATTTTATTTACAGCAGTCCAGCTTTCCCTGGAACACCAGCTGATACGATCCTGGGCTTTCTTCATTGCTACAGTCAGGCCTGGTAAGGACTTTCCAACTCGCAGATAATAAGAACTGTCTCATACTACCAGAGCTCTGTGGCCCCTGCCCCTGTAGTACCCAGGAACTGTATTATTTCTCTGCTGATTTTATGTTTCTTTTACTGCTACTGTGATGCATGGAGTTTGTCATAAATAAACATCATTGACTTTTATTCAAGTTGTCGTGGTCACGCCTTCGGGCGGTTCTTCTTCATGTTACTTACATGTCCAGGGGTCTGATACAACCTCCCAGGTTCCGGTACATCTCAGCCCCTACAACTGAGGCTGCCTCCCGTCAGCTCAGGCCCTCAGTTGTGACAGTAAGCACTGACCAGATGAATCCAGCCGGAGACCAGGATCAAGCGGCCAGGCCGATGCAAGAACTGGCAGCCCGACTAGAACATCAGGAGGCTGCACAGGGCCACATCATCCGCTGTCTCCAGGATCTCTCTACTCGGCTGGATGGGATTCAGACAACTCTCCGGGGATCAGGCGCGTCTGGTGCGTCAACCACAGTGACTCCAGCTATAACCCCACCCACCTTACCCATTTCTGCTCCACGTCTTCATCTTCCAACGCCAGCAAAATTTGACGGATCTCCAAGATTCTGCAGGGGATTTCTCAACCAGTGTGAGATTCAGTTTGAGCTACAACCTGGCAATTTTCCCAGTGACCGTACAAAAATTGCCTACATTATTTCTCTTCTCAGTGGCTCAGCCCTTGATTGGGCATCACCGTTATGGGAGAGGTCCGACACCCTGCTATCTTCCTACACTGCCTTCGTGTCAACATTCAGGCGCATCTTCGACGAGCCAGGCCGGGTAACCTCAGCTTCATCCGAGATTCTCCGTTTACGCCAGGGGTCACGTACTGTAGGACAATATCTGATACAATTCCAGATCCTGGCATCCGAACTGGCATGGAACGACGAGGCCCTGTATGCTGCATTCTGGCATGGCTTATCTGAGCGTATTAAAGATGAGTTAGCTACCAGAGACTTACCCTCTAAGTTAGATGAGCTAATCTCACTCTGCACGAAAGTTGATTTACGTTTCAGAGAGAGAGCAACTGAGCGTGGAAGATCATCTGCTCCAAAATCTTCTGCTCCTCCTCCTCGCCAACTGTCACCAACTAAAGATGAGCCCATGCAAATTGGCCGTTCCCGTTTAACTCCTGCTGAGCGCCGAAGACGTCTCTCCGAGTCTCTCTGTCTTTATTGTGCAGCTCCGTCTCACACCATTAATGCCTGTCCCAAACGTCCGGGAAACTCCAAATCCTAGCTCGCCAAGGAGAGGGCCGGCTAGGAGTAATGATCTCCTCTCCATCTCCTCAAGATTGTAATCTCCCAGTCTCGCTTCAAGTTGCTCAACGTTATCGGAACGTCATTGCCCTCCTTGATTCCGGAGCAGCTGGGAACTTTATTACCGAAGCCTATGTTAAACGGTGGTCCCTACCCACCGAGAGACTTCCTTCGTCCATTTCTTTAACTGCCGTGGATGGCAGCAAAATTTTTGATGCAGTTATCTCTTTAAGGACTCTACCAGTTCGTCTGAGAGTGGGAGTTCTTCATTCCGAACTTATTTCTTTTTTAGTGATTCCAAGAGCCACACATCCTGTGGTCCTGGGCCTTCCATGGCTCCGTCTTCACAATCCTACAATTGATTGGACGACTACGCAAATCCTGGCATGGGGTTCCTCCTGTGCTGAGACATGTTTGTTTAAAGTATTGCCTGTCTGTTCTTCCTCCCCCAGGTCGTCTGATGTTCCACCTCCTCCATATCAAGATTTCACGGATGTGTTCAGTAAAGCTTCTGCTGATATCCTTCCTCCTCATAGAGAATGGGACTGCCCGATTGATCTCGTTCCAGGGAAGGTTCCACCTCGAGGCCGAACTTATCCGTTGTCTCTGCCTGAGACGCATTCTATGGAGGAATACATTAAAGAGAACCTAGCAAAGGGGTTCATTCGACCTTCTTCTTCCCCAGCCGGCGCAGGCTTCTTTTTTGTAAAAAAGAAAGATGGTGGTCTGCGGCCGTGCATCGACTACAGAGGTTTGAACGACATTACCATCAAGAACCGTTATCCTTTACCCCTGATTACTGAGCTCTTTGACAGAGTTAGCGGAGCTACCATCTTTACAAAGCTGGACTTGAGAGGTGCATACAATCTCATCCGGATCCGTGAGGGTGACGAGTGGAAGACCGCCTTTAACACCCGTGACGGACATTATGAGTACCTCGTCATGCCCTTCAGATTGAGCAATGCTCCAGCTGTCTTCCAGCATTTTGTCAATGAGATCTTCAGAGACATTCTATACCGTCATGTCGTGGTCTATCTAGACGATATCCTCATTTTTGCCAACGATTTAGAGGAACATCGTTTTTGGGTTAAAGAGGTTCTGTCCCGTCTCCGTGTCAATCATCTCTATTGCAAATTAGAGAAATGCGTCTTTGAAGTCAAGTCCATTCCGTTTCTAGGGACATTGTGTCCGGTTCCGGACTAGAGATGGATCCTGAGAAACTACAAGCAATCCAAAATTGGCCGATACCCTTAACCCTCAAAGGGGTCCAGAGGTTCTTGGGGTTCGCCAACTATTACCGAAAGTTTATACGAGACTTTTCCACCATTATGGCGCCTATTACTGCTTTCACTAAGAAGGGTGCTAACCCGTCCAAGTGGTCTGAAGAAGCCATGCAAGCATTTCATCTTTTAAAACAAAGGTTCATCTCTGCGCCTGTTCTGAAACAGCCTGACATCGACTCTCCTTTCATCTTAGAGGTGGATGCCTCCTCCGTTGGAGTAGGAGCGGTGTTATCTCAGAGGGCTAAAGATGGCCATTTACACCCTTGCAGTTTCTTCTCCCGGAAG
This sequence comes from Pseudophryne corroboree, assembly GCF_028390025.1. Taxonomy (NCBI): domain Eukaryota; kingdom Metazoa; phylum Chordata; class Amphibia; order Anura; family Myobatrachidae; genus Pseudophryne; species Pseudophryne corroboree. The sequence continues at coordinate 222,616,002 of NC_086446.1, forward strand.
TTCTCCCCAGCTGAGCGCAACTATGCCATTGGCGACCAGGAGTTGCTAGCCATCAAGCTCGCTCTAGAAGAGTGGAGGTATCTGTTGGAGGGAGCTTCTCATTCAATCACCATACTTACAGACCACAAGAACCTTTTATATCTGAAAGGCGCACAATGTCTCAACCCTCGTCAGGCCAGATGGGCACTTTTCTTTTCCAGGTTCGACTTTAAACTCCAGTTCTGTCCGGGCTCTCAGAATCGCAAGGCCGATGCCCTTTCCCGCTCATGGGAGCAAGAAAATGAGTCAGAGTCTTCAGACAAGCATCCTATTATAAATCCGTTGGCATTCTCCACGGTAGGGATGGACTCTACGCCCGCATCAGGGAAAAGTTTTGTGAAACCGATGCTAAGGAAGAAGCTCATGCATTGGGCCCATGCTTCCCGTTTTGCCGGACATACAGGTATCCAAAAAACCCTGGAGTTTATCTCTAGGTCCTATTGGTGGCCAACTCTGAAAAAGGACGTCTTGGAGTTTATTGCATCTTGCCCAAAGTGTGCTCAACATAAGGTATCCCGCCAGTCGCCTGCGGGGCAACTGGTTCCACTATCTGTTCCCCGTCGACCTTGGACCCATTTGTCGATGGATTTTATTACAGATTTACCCATGTGCAACAAGTTCAATACCATCTGGGTGGTAGTTGACCGGTTCACCAAGATGGCACACTTCATTCCTCTCACCGGTCTTCCGTCAGCTTCCAAGTTGGCTCAAGTATTCATACAAGAGATCTTCCGACTCCACGGTCTTCCTGAAGAAATTATCTCAGATCGAGGAGTTCAATTCACAGCCAAATTCTGGCGAAGTTTATGTCAAGTCCTTCAAGTCAAGCTAAAGTTTTCCACGGCTTACCATCCTCAGACCAATGGTCAAACCAAGAGGGTGAATCAGGACTTGGAGGCCTTCCTCCGCATCTATGTGTCCTCCTCTCAAGATGACTGGGTTCAATTACTTCCCTGGGCCGAGTTCTGTCATAAGAACCAGTATCATTCTTCATCTGCTTCAACACCATTCTTCACTAACTTTGGATTCCACCCTAAAGTCCCTGAGTTCCAACCGCTTCCAGCAACTTCTGTTCCCGCAGTGGATATCACCTTGCATCAGTTTGCCAATATCTGGAAGAGCATACGATCAGCTCTGCTCAAGGCATCGTTCAGGTACAAGAAGTTTGCGGATAAGAAGCGTCGAGCAGTTCCTGCTCTCAAGGTGGGTGATCGGGTATGGTTATCCACGAAGAATTTGAGGTTAAGAGTTCCCAGTATGAAGTTTGCACCTCGCTATATCGGTCCTTTCAAGATTGAACAAGTCATCAATCCTGTTGCTTACAGACTTCAGTTGCCTCCCTTCTTAAAAATACCCAGGACATTCCATGTTTCCCTGTTGAAACCGCTGATCTTGAATCGGTTTCATTCCTCACTTCCTCCAACTCCGAAAGTCCAAACTCAACGAGGCGTTGAGTATGAAGTAGCCAAGATCCTGGACTCACGTCACCGTTACGGTCAACTACAATATCTTATTGACTGGAAGGGTTATGGCCCTGAGGAACGTTCATGGACCAATGCTTCTGATGTCCATGCTCCTGCTTTAGTCCGGAGATTCCATTCCAAGTTTCCTCAAAAGCCAAAGAAGTGTCCTGGGGCCACTCCTAAAGGGGGGGGGGTGCTGTCACGATCCGGGTATCTGGACGCCATTTCTTACCCATCAGATGCCTCCTAAGGCTGGCTCAGCGCTCCAGGACCGGATCCCATCTGTTATCCTGATGTTTACATTCCTGTATCCTCTCCTGTCACTCTGAGACGCTGTCACAGTAAACGCCATATTACACCTGGCATGGCGTCTCCCGCGGCCTCCGCCGCCGTCCCTGAGCTTCTGCATGCAGAGTGTCTGAGTGGCGATTACGTCAGCCGCGGCCTCCGCTGTGTCCGCGTGGTTGGATGTGCACCTGTCAGCTTGGCGCCTCCTGTCTCCGGTGGCCGGCGCCGCCATTACTGTTTTCATTACCACATGGATTACAAACCAAACTTCCCTTCAAGTGTCTGCATGGGCGCAGCCATCTTGGATTCTGTCAGCTGATCATTTCCACCAATCTGTTCTCAGTATTGATAATCTGCATAATTGCCTAGCCAATCCCTTCCTTGCTGCAGGTATAAATACACTGTGCCTGAGCAAGGAAGGCGTCAGTGCTTTGGTTGTCAAACCTAGTTCCTGTTTGTCTCTCTCCTGTGATAGTCTTCCAGGTTCCAGCTCCTGTCTCAAGACTTCCACCATAGAGACCCGCACCAGCATTCCACCTGCGGTGTAGCCTGACTCTCCGATCCATTGTGGATTCATCTGTTTCCAGCTACAACATTACCTGCTTCCAGCCCAGCTTCCAGCAGAGTACAGCTTCTCTTAAAGGGCCGGTGTCCTTTCTACAGTTTACCACTCTCCACCGGTATTATTATTTCTCCGCTCTCAAACTCTACATTTCATTCATATTGCATCGCTCTCAAGCTTCATTTATTATTTAACTGGTTCCAGCCAGTATCCACTCCGTGCCAACATCTGTCTGATTCCAACCAGAACCCACAGCAGCTATTTTATTTACAGCAGTCCAGCTTTCCCTGGAACACCAGCTGATACGATCCTGGGCTTTCTTCATTGCTACAGTCAGGCCTGGTAAGGACTTTCCAACTCGCAGATAATAAGAACTGTCTCATACTACCAGAGCTCTGTGGCCCCTGCCCCTGTAGTACCCAGGAACTGTATTATTTCTCTGCTGATTTTATGTTTCTTTTACTGCTACTGTGATGCATGGAGTTTGTCATAAATAAACATCATTGACTTTTATTCAAGTTGTCGTGGTCACGCCTTCGGGCGGTTCTTCTTCATGTTACTTACATGTCCAGGGGTCTGATACAACCTCCCAGGTTCCGGTACATCTCAGCCCCTACAACTGAGGCTGCCTCCCGTCAGCTCAGGCCCTCAGTTGTGACAGTAAGCACTGACCAGATGAATCCAGCCGGAGACCAGGATCAAGCGGCCAGGCCGATGCAAGAACTGGCAGCCCGACTAGAACATCAGGAGGCTGCACAGGGCCACATCATCCGCTGTCTCCAGGATCTCTCTACTCGGCTGGATGGGATTCAGACAACTCTCCGGGGATCAGGCGCGTCTGGTGCGTCAACCACAGTGACTCCAGCTATAACCCCACCCACCTTACCCATTTCTGCTCCACGTCTTCATCTTCCAACGCCAGCAAAATTTGACGGATCTCCAAGATTCTGCAGGGGATTTCTCAACCAGTGTGAGATTCAGTTTGAGCTACAACCTGGCAATTTTCCCAGTGACCGTACAAAAATTGCCTACATTATTTCTCTTCTCAGTGGCTCAGCCCTTGATTGGGCATCACCGTTATGGGAGAGGTCCGACACCCTGCTATCTTCCTACACTGCCTTCGTGTCAACATTCAGGCGCATCTTCGACGAGCCAGGCCGGGTAACCTCAGCTTCATCCGAGATTCTCCGTTTACGCCAGGGGTCACGTACTGTAGGACAATATCTGATACAGTTCCAGATCCTGGCATCCGAACTGGCATGGAACGACGAGGCCCTGTATGCTGCATTCTGGCATGGCTTATCTGAGCGTATTAAAGATGAGTTAGCTACCAGAGACTTACCCTCTAAGTTAGATGAGCTAATCTCACTCTGCACGAAAGTTGATTTACGTTTCAGAGAGAGAGCAACTGAGCGTGGAAGATCATCTGCTCCAAAATCTTCTGCTCCTCCTCCTCGCCAACTGTCACCAACTAAAGATGAGCCCATGCAAATTGGCCGTTCCCGTTTAACTCCTGCTGAGCGCCGAAGACGTCTCTCCGAGTCTCTCTGTCTTTATTGTGCAGCTCCGTCTCACACCATTAATGCCTGTCCCAAACGTCCGGGAAACTCCAAATCCTAGCTCGCCAAGGAGAGGGCCGGCTAGGAGTAATGATCTCCTCTCCATCTCCTCAAGATTGTAATCTCCCAGTCTCGCTTCAAGTTGCTCAACGTTATCGGAACGTCATTGCCCTCCTTGATTCCGGAGCAGCTGGGAACTTTATTACCGAAGCCTATGTTAAACGGTGGTCCCTACCCACCGAGAGACTTCCTTCGTCCATTTCTTTAACTGCCGTGGATGGCAGCAAAATTTTTGATGCAGTTATCTCTTTAAGGACTCTACCAGTTCGTCTGAGAGTGGGAGTTCTTCATTCCGAACTTATTTCTTTTTTAGTGATTCCAAGAGCCACACATCCTGTGGTCCTGGGCCTTCCATGGCTCCGTCTTCACAATCCTACAATTGATTGGACGACTACGCAAATCCTGGCATGGGGTTCCTCCTGTGCTGAGACATGTTTGTTTAAAGTATTGCCTGTCTGTTCTTCCTCCCCCAGGTCGTCTGATGTTCCACCTCCTCCATATCAAGATTTCACGGATGTGTTCAGTAAAGCTTCTGCTGATATCCTTCCTCCTCATAGAGAATGGGACTGCCCGATTGATCTCGTTCCAGGGAAGGTTCCACCTCGAGGCCGAACTTATCCGTTGTCTCTGCCTGAGACGCATTCTATGGAGGAATACATTAAAGAGAACCTAGCAAAGGGGTTCATTCGACCTTCTTCTTCCCCAGCCGGCGCAGGCTTCTTTTTTGTAAAAAAGAAAGATGGTGGTCTGCGGCCGTGCATCGACTACAGAGGTTTGAACGACATTACCATCAAGAACCGTTATCCTTTACCCCTGATTACTGAGCTCTTTGACAGAGTTAGCGGAGCTACCATCTTTACAAAGCTGGACTTGAGAGGTGCATACAATCTCATCCGGATCCGTGAGGGTGACGAGTGGAAGACCGCCTTTAACACCCGTGACGGACATTATGAGTACCTCGTCATGCCCTTCAGATTGAGCAATGCTCCAGCTGTCTTCCAGCATTTTGTCAATGAGATCTTCAGAGACATTCTATACCGTCATGTCGTGGTCTATCTAGACGATATCCTCATTTTTGCCAACGATTTAGAGGAACATCGTTTTTGGGTTAAAGAGGTTCTGTCCCGTCTCCGTGTCAATCATCTCTATTGCAAATTAGAGAAATGCGTCTTTGAAGTCAAGTCCATTCCGTTTCTAGGGACATTGTGTCCGGTTCCGGACTAGAGATGGATCCTGAGAAACTACAAGCAATCCAAAATTGGCCGATACCCTTAACCCTCAAAGGGGTCCAGAGGTTCTTGGGGTTCGCCAACTATTACCGAAAGTTTATACGAGACTTTTCCACCATTATGGCGCCTATTACTGCTTTCACTAAGAAGGGTGCTAACCCGTCCAAGTGGTCTGAAGAAGCCATGCAAGCATTTCATCTTTTAAAACAAAGGTTCATCTCTGCGCCTGTTCTGAAACAGCCTGACATCGACTCTCCTTTCATCTTAGAGGTGGATGCCTCCTCCGTTGGAGTAGGAGCGGTGTTATCTCAGAGGGCTAAAGATGGCCATTTACACCCTTGCAGTTTCTTCTCCCGGAAGTTCTCCCCAGCTGAGCGCAACTATGCCATTGGCGACCAGGAGTTGCTAGCCATCAAGCTCGCTCTAGAAGAGTGGAGGTATCTGTTGGAGGGAGCTTCTCATTCAATCACCATACTTACAGACCACAAGAACCTTTTATATCTGAAAGGCGCACAATGTCTCAACCCTCGTCAGGCCAGATGGGCACTTTTCTTTTCCAGGTTCGACTTTAAACTCCAGTTCTGTCCGGGCTCTCAGAATCGCAAGGCCGATGCCCTTTCCCGCTCATGGGAGCAAGAAAATGAGTCAGAGTCTTCAGACAAGCATCCTATTATAAATCCGTTGGCATTCTCCACGGTAGGGATGGACTCTACGCCCGCATCAGGGAAAAGTTTTGTGAAACCGATGCTAAGGAAGAAGCTCATGCATTGGGCCCATGCTTCCCGTTTTGCCGGACATACAGGTATCCAAAAAACCCTGGAGTTTATCTCTAGGTCCTATTGGTGGCCAACTCTGAAAAAGGACGTCTTGGAGTTTATTGCATCTTGCCCAAAGTGTGCTCAACATAAGGTATCCCGCCAGTCGCCTGCGGGGCAACTGGTTCCACTATCTGTTCCCCGTCGACCTTGGACCCATTTGTCGATGGATTTTATTACAGATTTACCCATGTGCAACAAGTTCAATACCATCTGGGTGGTAGTTGACCGGTTCACCAAGATGGCACACTTCATTCCTCTCACCGGTCTTCCGTCAGCTTCCAAGTTGGCTCAAGTATTCATACAAGAGATCTTCCGACTCCACGGTCTTCCTGAAGAAATTATCTCAGATCGAGGAGTTCAATTCACAGCCAAATTCTGGCGAAGTTTATGTCAAGTCCTTCAAGTCAAGCTAAAGTTTTCCACGGCTTACCATCCTCAGACCAATGGTCAAACCAAGAGGGTGAATCAGGACTTGGAGGCCTTCCTCCGCATCTATGTGTCCTCCTCTCAAGATGACTGGGTTCAATTACTTCCCTGGGCCGAGTTCTGTCATAAGAACCAGTATCATTCTTCATCTGCTTCAACACCATTCTTCACTAACTTTGGATTCCACCCTAAAGTCCCTGAGTTCCAACCGCTTCCAGCAACTTCTGTTCCCGCAGTGGATATCACCTTGCATCAGTTTGCCAATATCTGGAAGAGCATACGATCAGCTCTGCTCAAGGCATCGTTCAGGTACAAGAAGTTTGCGGATAAGAAGCGTCGAGCAGTTCCTGCTCTCAAGGTGGGTGATCGGGTATGGTTATCCACGAAGAATTTGAGGTTAAGAGTTCCCAGTATGAAGTTTGCACCTCGCTATATCGGTCCTTTCAAGATTGAACAAGTCATCAATCCTGTTGCTTACAGACTTCAGTTGCCTCCCTTCTTAAAAATACCCAGGACATTCCATGTTTCCCTGTTGAAACCGCTGATCTTGAATCGGTTTCATTCCTCACTTCCTCCAACTCCGAAAGTCCAAACTCAACGAGGCGTTGAGTATGAAGTAGCCAAGATCCTGGACTCACGTCACCGTTACGGTCAACTACAATATCTTATTGACTGGAAGGGTTATGGCCCTGAGGAACGTTCATGGACCAATGCTTCTGATGTCCATGCTCCTGCTTTAGTCCGGAGATTCCATTCCAAGTTTCCTCAAAAGCCAAAGAAGTGTCCTGGGGCCACTCCTAAAGGGGGGGGGGGTGCTGTCACGATCCGGGTATCTGGACGCCATTTCTTACCCATCAGATGCCTCCTAAGGCTGGCTCAGCGCTCCAGGACCGGATCCCATCTGTTATCCTGATGTTTACATTCCTGTATCCTCTCCTGTCACTCTGAGACGCTGTCACAGTAAACGCCATATTACACCTGGCATGGCGTCTCCCGCGGCCTCCGCCGCCGTCCCTGAGCTTCTGCATGCAGAGTGTCTGAGTGGCGATTACGTCAGCCGCGGCCTCCGCTGTGTCCGCGTGGTTGGATGTGCACCTGTCAGCTTGGCGCCTCCTGTCTCCGGTGGCCGGCGCCGCCATTACTGTTTTCATTACCACATGGATTACAAACCAAACTTCCCTCCAAGTGTCTGCATGGGCGCAGCCATCTTGGATTCTGTCAGCTGATCATTTCCACCAATCTGTTCTCAGTATTGATAATCTGCATAATTGCCTAGCCAATCCCTTCCTTGCTGCAGGTATAAATACACTGTGCCTGAGCAAGGAAGGCGTCAGTGCTTTGGTTGTCAAACCTAGTTCCTGTTTGTCTCTCTCCTGTGATAGTCTTCCAGGTTCCAGCTCCTGTCTCAAGACTTCCACCATAGAGACCCGCACCAGCATTCCACCTGCGGTGTAGCCTGACTCTCCGATCCATTGTGGATTCATCTGTTTCCAGCTACAACATTACCTGCTTCCAGCCCAGCTTCCAGCAGAGTACAGCTTCTCTTAAAGGGCCGGTGTCCTTTCTACAGTTTACCACTCTCCACCGGTATTATTATTTCTCCGCTCTCAAACTCTACATTTCATTCATATTGCATCGCTCTCAAGCTTCATTTATTATTTAACTGGTTCCAGCCAGTATCCACTCCGTGCCAACATCTGTCTGGTTCCAACCAGAACCCACAGCAGCTATTTTATTTACAGCAGTCCAGCTTTCCCTGGAACACCAGCTGATATGATCCTGGGCTTTCTTCATTGCTACAGTCAGGCCTGGTAAGGACTTTCCAACTCGCAGATAATAAGAACTGTCTCATACTACCAGAGCTCTGTGGCCCCTGCCCCTGTAGTACCCAGGAACTGTATTATTTCTCTGCTGATTTTATGTTTCTTTTACTGCTACTGTGATGCATGGAGTTTGTCATAAATAAACATCATTGACTTTTATTCAAGTTGTCGTGGTCACGCCTTCGGGCGGTTCTTCTTCATGTTACTTACATGTCCAGGGGTCTGATACAACCTCCCAGGTTCCGGTACATCTCAGCCCCTACAACTGAGGCTGCCTCCCGTCAGCTCAGGCCCTCAGTTGTGACACTGGGCTCAGAGGAGAGGCTGTAGCGCAGGCGCCCTAGTGAGGTGGCGGCGGCGAGGGCACCGGTCTGCACTTCCCGTGATCCTGCTTTCAAATGTGCGCTCACTGGCAAACAAGTTAGATGAATTGTCCCTCCTTCTGGACAGCGCAGGGTCAGGCATTACAGGGTCATCCGTCCTCTGCTTTACGGAGACGTGGCTGGATGACCATATTGCAGACAACCCGATGTCTCTGCTGGGCTTCAGTCTCTTCAGAGCCGATCGCTCCAAGGTTATCTCAGGAAAAACGAATGGTGGTGGCATCTGCTTCTACATCAATGACGGATGGTGCACCAATGTCACGATCATAGGCAAATCATGTAGCCCTCACCTGGAGATGCTGAGTATCAACTGCAATCCCTTCTATTCCCCGCGGGAATTTGCCTCAATTGTCCTTGTGGGAGTGTACACCCCCCCTCGCCTGCGCGAACGAAGCCCTGCACCACCTGGCCATATGCATATCCTACATAGAACAAAAACACCCAGACTCTCTGCTTATAGTACTGGGCGACTTCAACAGAACTTACCTGAGCATGGAGCTACCTAAGTACAAACAACAAGTCACGTGTCCCACTAGAGAAGGGCGCACCCTTGATCACTGCTACACTACCCTCAAGTCTGCCTACCGGTCTATCCCGCGTGCTGCTCTCGGCCTATCTGACCACTGCCTCGTCCACCTACTCCCTACCTATACACAGAAGCTGAGAGCGGTTAAGCCGGTCGTCAAGACTATTAAGAAATGGACCAATGAGGCCAAGATGAAGCTCCAGGCCTGCTTTGACTGCACGGAATGGGGGGTCTTCGAAGCCTCGGCAACCGACCTGAATAACCTGACAGACACTGTCACATCGTATATCAGCTACTGTGAGGACATGTGTGTACCTACCAAGACTTACCGCATTTACAACAACAACAAGCCCTGGTTCAATGCCCAGCTCAGGCAACTTTGTCGAGCCAAAGAGGAGGCCTATAGCAGCGATGACAGAGCACTATACAACCGTACTAGGAATTCTCTGACTAAAGGAATCAGGCTAGCAAAAAAGCGGTTCTCGGACAAGCTGACAAACGATCTCTCCACCAATGACCCCGTATCTGTATGGAAAGGAATGCAATCCATAACCAACTATAGGAAAACATCAAAGTCCACCACCATGCACCAAGACCTAGCAGACGAACTGAACTACTTTTATTGCAGGTTCGCAAAGGAAGTCCCCTGCAACCCAAACAATCACCACTACGATGCCCCGAACACCGACGGCCAACCCCAGGCACTGCAAGTCGCCCAAGAAGAGGTGGAGGCATTGTTCAAAAGGGCCAAACCCAGGAAAGCTCCAGGTCCTGACGGAGTGTCACCATCTGCCATAAGAGCATGTGCGGGTCAGCTCGCCCCCATATTCACCAAGATCTTCAACAAATCGCTGGAGCTACAGAAAGTCCCTTCCTGCCTCAAAAAGTCTACTATCGTCCCGGTCCCCAAGAAACCCTTTATCACGAACCTGAATGACTACAGGCCGATAGCACTGACGTCTGTGGTCATGAAAACGTACGAGCGTCTGGTTTTAAATCACCTGAAAACTGTGACTGGCCCCCAACTGGACCCCTGCAGTTCGCCTATCGATCGAATCGGTGTGTCGAGGTTGCAGTCAACCTGTGCCTGCACTACATTCTACAGCACCTAGACATTCCCAGTACCTACGCGAGGGTCCTGTTTGTCGATTTCAGCTCGGCCTTCAATACAATCGTCCCCAGCATCCTCCACCCCAAATTACTTCGCCTAGGGGTCCCAGAAGCTACCTGTACCTGGATAGTAGACTTCCTGACAGATAGGACACAGGTGGTGAAAGCGGAGGAATTCACCTCTCAAGCGCGGTCCATTAGTACAGGGGCCCCTCAGGGCTGTGTCCTCTCACCCCTGCTCTTCTCCCTGTACACAAATGACTGTACCTCAGAGGTGCAATCAGTAAAGATCATCAAATTCGCCGATGACGCCACCGTCATCGGCCTCATCAAGGACGGGGACGAATCGGCCTATAGACGTGAAGTAGACCGGCTGGCCCAGTGGTGCATCCACAACAACCTTGAGCTCAAGCCCCTCAAAACTGTCGAGATGATAGTGGACTTCAGGAAGAAGTCATCTAGTGCACCTCCGGTAATGATTGCTGACAGTGTGGTATCGCTAGTGGACTCCTTCAAGTTTCTAGGGACCATAATCTCCCGGGACCTTAAATGGGGATCCAACGCCGACGCCACTGTTGGGAAAGCGCAGCAGAGGTTGTTCTTCCTCAGGCAACTAAGGAAGTTCAACATCCCACAGAAGCTTCTGCTCCTCTTCTACTCCGCGATTGTGGAGTCGGTACTGTGCTCCTCAATACTCTGCCAGCGCGAGGGACAGATGCAGGCTCCAAAAGGTGGTCAGAACCGCAGAGATGATCATCAGGGCCGACCTTCCCTGTCCAGAGCTAAAAAGCGGGCAATGAAGATAGTAAAAGACCAGCTACACCCTGGCCACAGCATGTTTAACTTGCTTCCTTCAGGCAGGCATTACAGGGCTGTCCCCGCCAGGTCCACCAGAAGCCTCAAAAGTTTCTTTCCCCAAGCGGTCCGCCTGCTGAACTCCATGTACCTAACTTGTGTCCTTACGGTATACCTATCTGTGTGACTATGCTTGCCCCCCCCCCCCCCCACCTGCTTATCTGTTACCTACTTGGCTGTTGTAGAGCAAATTGAAGACAAATTCCTAGTATACGCAAGTATATCTGGCCAATAAAGCTGATTCTGATAAGAACAGCTTAACCCATCAATCTGTCTCTTTGAAGGAATACTTTAAAAGACAAGACTAAAAGCTGTATTTTTTATATCGAAGATGCTTTCATATACTATGGACTTATTTCACACCAAAGGATAGCGTGGAGGAAGGGTAGCATTGAGGAAGGATTGCATGGAGGAATTAACAGCAATGATTAGCGGATTTACTTTTCAGTTCAGAGGTTTGAATTGAAAAGAAATTGGGTAAAGTTCTCTCTTTTGAATCATTTTGGTAGCTCTTCTGTTTGTGCCCTCTTGTTACATCTCTGAATGTTCCACTTGTTGATCTTTCACTTACAATCGCCCATTGCCATCCATATGGTTGCTTTGTATGGGTTAGGTATGAAATGCCAGCTATCGGGAATGGATGCCGGGAGTCAGGATACCGATAGAGGCATCCCGACAGTCAAAATCCCGACAATGGATATTAAGTAGTCTAACCCTTACCCTACCCTAACCCAAACACTCCCTCTTAGGTGCCTATCCCTAACCCCACACACACACACACACACACACACACACACACACACACACACACCAGCCTAACCATAAACCCCTGGGTGGTGCCTGAACCCAACTCCCCCTCCCCACACCCTAAACCTAACTATCCCCCCTCGCAACCTAACCCTAACCCCCCCTGGCGGTGCCTAACTCTAACTCCCCCTAACCGCACCCTAAGAATACTCCCCCCACCCCCCCCCCCCGCGCACCCTAACCTCAATGTGGTACTTACTTGCGCTTTCTTGATGATTATGATTCCGACGGTTGGGATATGGGTGTTGGTGTTTTGGCCCCTTTCGGGATTCTGGCATGTATGACTGAGCAGCTACCACTGTTTGGGTGGGATGTATTGACATACATCGCAGCCCCTCACCACCCATCGTAGCGATGTTGATCGCATATGTACTAACATATGCGATCAACATTGCAATGCGGTGACAGAGGCCCCCCGCGATACCTGTAAGGTGGTGTGCGGGGGGGGGGGGTCTCCGTCACCTCCCTGGGCTCTCCTTCTCCTCAGCTCCCGGGAAAAAGGCAGCAAGCTGTCCCCGGTGCCTCCTCCCCACTGCACCCGGGTTCGGTATCTGTGGCGGGGGGGCGGCAGAGACGACGGGTTGCGGCGGACGGTGATAAGAAGCCCATAGGCTTCTATAGGGTATCGCCATCCAGAGATGGCAATACCCTGGGTGGCGAGAAACCGGCGGCCGGGTCTTAGTACATTTGAAAATGCGGTGTTTTACCTAATTTTTCCCTTAGTACATCCCACCCTTTGCATGTTTGAGAAGGCATTGAATGGGAGCAGCATTTGGAAGGCATGCTGGTCCTTGTAGCGCTAATGGGAGATCCTGGTGGTGGCTCTCAGGTAAGCTAGCCCTCAGTCTGAATGCAGTTTAGTATGAGCCTTTATCATGAGGCCTTACTGTAGACAAATCACATGGCCCTGTGTGGGCACTGCTATTATTTAGTGTTAGAACTGCTGATATCGGAGAAGCCTTGACGCAGCTCAGCAGCTAAACATATCTTTGCCAGATAAGTTCAAGTATTGTTACAGGTAATAATCAGTGTGCTGGGGAGATACCAGGGGGGAAGCCCCTCCCCCCCCCTCCATCCTCTGTCTGCTGTTTGTTTGTGACCCCTCCCCTTTTTTAGCACCGTATCTAATTATCTCCAGGTATGATTGAGCAGTCACCACTGTTTGTCTGCATGGGATTCCGGCATGTGACAGGATTCCAGCGCTAGTATTTCATGTGCATCGGGATCCTGAACGTCAAGATTGTAACCGCATTAACTTTGTATAAAACCGAAAAGGTATGATGAGAGCAACATCCCTACAATGTAGACTGTTGCTTGTAAATCTGGCATCTGTTCTATTTAATAATAATAATAATAATAATAATAAATGAGTTCAAATGTTCTTATTTAAGCTCACAAAATCTTATCATATGAACCATTTTCCTATCTCTACAGTTATAAACATTTTATTACATACGTTTGTTTGTTTGTTTTTTGCCTAATATGTTTTTCTGGAAACAATTTATTGTACATGCCCTTGTTTAATAATTATTTGTATATTGTTTATTGAGATATGCTTTATATTTAACACCTATAACTATTAATAGCATTTTTGTTCATGAATTAGATGTAAAACCTTTTAGCACCAGGTCATAGTCCATTTCATGAAATTGGTTTATCAACTCTCCAAACATGAACATGTGAATGTCTGGTTCACTTTAAATGACCTGAGATGGATATCACAAGAGGACTGCAATGTCCAGGTATTCTGAGGTTATACACAGCATGAACCTTTACCACTGAGGTTACATTATATGGCAGATATTTACACAGCTATTGTTAAAAGTCATTATAAAACTTATATTTAAAATATATTTATTAATGGGGTAAAGGAAAGAAACTACTTAATGCAAAGGTTGACTAAAAGCCACATGTGATAGGTTGGCAAATAATAATTGAGGAATTGAATACCAGTGGTGCGTTAAAGAGAACCTGTCGCTAGCACCACTGCATTAATTAGGGTTATGTGACCCATGTAAATCGCTCATGGGCCCTCATTCCAAGTTGTTCGCTCGCTGCTAATTTTAGCAGAGTTGATAGGCTAAAATCCGGCAGTTCAGCGCATGCGTATGCATCTCAGGGCGCACGCGCTAAGCAAATTTACACAAAACTATGCTATTTTACTCACAGGCGAACAAAGCTTTTCAATCGCTCTGCTGATTGACAGGAAGTGGGTGTTTCTGGGCGGAAACTGGCCGTTTTCAGGGAGTGTGCTAAAAAACGCAGGCGTGCCAGGTAAAAACGCAGGAGTGGCTGGAGAAACGGAGGAGTGGCTGGTCGGACCTGGGCGTGTTTGTGACGTCAAACCGGGAACTAAACGGACTGAGGTGATCGCAATCTAGGAGTAGGTCTGGAGCTACTCAGAAACTGCAAGGAAATTGCTTTCGTTAGCAATTCTGCTAATATTAGCAGAATTGCTAATCTTCCATTAGCAATTGCTAATCTTTCGTTAGCAATTGTGCTATGCTAAGATACACTCCCAGAGGGCGGCGGCTTTGTTTGCATTTCTGCTAAAAGTAGCTAGCAAGTGAACAACTCGGAATGAGGGCCATGGTGCATGGCTCTAGGAGTAGCACTGTTGCTAAGGCCCCCTGCAGCATGCAACACTGCTGCAGAGCTGCCCGACACTGCCTGTACAGCTGGCCCCTCGGCATGATGTCACATGTTCAGGGGTGGGATCTGTATAGGGCTCAGAACTGTCCTGCTCAGGGACTGACTGGTACACAGCCATTTCAACCACATCCATTTTTTGGGCTGAAATAATATTCATAAACATCAATTCAGTAGGAACCAGGAACTATGAATATGTAACACTTAAATGTCAGCAGTGCCTTAGTGAATTCCCCAGGGCCGTCTTTAGAGAGAGACTGCCAGGACTGGAGTCCTGGGCACAGACAGAGATAGGGGCCCACAACTGGCTCCTACTGCCAATCAGTGATGGATCCAGGGTGAAGAGGGAGGGGGCACAGTCACAGCCACGCCCACTTACTTGTGGTGAAGCCGCTACAGCCAGGTGTGTGTACAATACATGGTATGTGTATCCTCCCCAATCGCTTGTATCTTGGGGGAACAAAACGTAAGGTGAACACACTTTTCCGATTGGCTGAGAGAGTCACATGATCTGTGTAAAACAGAGCAGACTGGGAAATGTAGTTTCATTTTTCACAGCAACCAATGAGTGAAGCTGTAACGTGCAAGTGTTACTCAGAGAGTGGATCACACCTACTGCATCCTCAGGAGAAGAAGGGGGAGGAAGGGAAGAGTTTCCTGGCTTTGCCACTTGTGAGTCGCTCCTGCTGCAAGTTTCCATGCACAGTGGGAATGACCATTGGTGTGCTCACCATTGATGGTAGAAAACTATGCAATGGAGGACTATCAATGGTTTCACCCACCAATGGTCATGCCTGCTCTGTCACTCTTTGGCCCGTGAGCCAATCAGAAGCAGGCGGCAGGGCTTTGCACATGCTTCGGGATGGGGCTAGGTTCTGTGTCCTGGCACCAAAAGAGATGGGAGGGGGAAATCATGTGGCTCTGTACCATCAATGGTGGAGAACCATATATGGCAAAACTGTCAGCATGCTTGCAGACGCTGAGCTGCAGAGAGAGAGGCTTGTCACCATTTCAATGTACAGAGTGGTGTGGTGCCCCAGTCACTACACCAGCAGCAGTAGCAGCTACACTCTATCCATCTTATGCTAGTATGTCCATTTTAAACTTTTTTCCTCTATATGTGTATATGTTGCATAGGCTGTGCATGCCTTTTGCCAAACTACATGAAAGTGTACAAGATTGCCTCTGGACAAAAACACTATAGGGTATATTTACTAAAGTGTGGGTTTATAGAAATGAAGATGTTGCCCATAGCAACCAATCAGAAGCAACATCTCCACTTCTTAAAACCTGAACTTTAAGAAATATACCCTTATGTTAGCACCAAAACGTGCAAGGCCAGTTGCAATAACCATCTCATGATACAAACAGCACTCACGTTGTAATCATCTTGTGTCTGTACCATTGCAGGTTCCAGTGAGCTACACTTTAGTAGTCATTATGCAACTATGCTATTGCAAGAAACCATTATCTGCACCAAATGGTATTACTGTGTGCACGGACGCTGAAATTTTGAGTCTCAGGGGTAAATTCACTAAGATGGGAGTTCTATTTAAGATGGGATGTTGCCCATAGCAACCAATCAGATTCTACTTCTCATTTATCCAGCACCTTCTAGAAGATAATACTTGGAATCTGATTGGTTGCTATTGGCAACATCCCATCTTAAATAGAACTCCCATCTTAGTAAATTTACCCCTCAGTCTTTGCACATTTGGCTGTGTGGATGTAAACAAGGGAAGGAGTTTGTAACTGCATTTGTATAGCGTCAAATAGATGCCAATATATGCTGCTGCGTCTGCGTCCACTTCTGAATCAGGCCCATTGCGTGTAACCGACAAGTCCGCGTTAATAAAGGCATTTAGGGCAACAAACTTACAAGGTCTTGGGGTTGAGACGGGCCCAACCTATGATCATTTAAACTCACTGATGCAATTAGGACATTGATAATAAATTTGTTGTGGTAGGATGCCTGAAGGATTTACCAGTTAACATTGGTGTCAGGGCCCCCTATAGGTATCCATGTTTGACTCATGTATCACTGTGACTGGCACTACTCTAGCATCAGGACTGACATCTGGCAGATACAAAAGTCCTGATGTGTCAAGGGTAGAGCCTAATATAATACTCACAATTAATATTCTATCACTCAGCCATTATACCATACACCTCTTTTGCTTGCCACCACCCATGCCCACAGATCCCCAAACACTCTATAACAATTGCACAGTCTTTGCAACACAAACTACAGTAGTACTCACTTAGTTGGTCTCTCCCTGCTTCTAGAAATAAATAATGGCATAACCTTAGTGATCTAATAGCATTTTCTAAGACTGGGTTCTGAAGCATATATGAAAATAGACTAATAAAGGAGCACTGTATTAACAAAAAGAAGTACAATGCTTAATTATAAAAATTATATCAATTAAAAGGGTTACAGAATACATGGACAAATATTTGTTGCAAATTCAAAATAAAAAACGAATACCTTCCTCGGAATTACACTGGAGGGGGGGGGGGGGGTCAGAAGGAAATGAAGGTCCAGACTCCAACTTGGAATTGATTCCCCAAAGACTAACACAGTGCAAAATGCTCCCAAAGCTCTTATCAACTTTTCCACTGCCTAGTAGTGATGGAAGGACCAGGTTCCTGCCATAACCACCCATGTAGTGGTAAACCTAAGTATACATAACTGTACATAATTTCCCCTGTATAGTAGCCACATTTAATATGGTATGTTCACATGAACTTTATTTTTTATGGTAGAAACAAACCTGCTGTGGGATGTGTGATTGGTTAGATACCTCATTTCTCTCAAACCTTATGTCCCATGTGTTCCCAAATTGCATCAAACCAACACACAAACATCAAGTATTTTCCTGTGATTTCTAAAGCTCCTAGCTATTGTAGAAATATTAATTTTACAGCAAAGCAGATAAAATATGGTTTAGGTCTTGACATTTGTGCATACCAATTGGTCAGACTACTGTACCAATACCCCTGCTGTTTTTAGTGCCCAGTGATGGTTTTCATGTACAATCTTACCAGCTCCTAGTTGCCTATATGCAGATATGGATGAAAGGGCATTTGTTTACTGATCTCCTGTAAAGGTAATTGCTTTTCCTGCTCACAGGATACCATCATAGATAGATATACATATTAATAATGCTACACAAGCTCCTTTTCAGGGTTCCTGAATTTATCTTTGTGGGCAGAAATATAAATGAACCTCAAAAGAACATAACTTGCAGTAGGCACTGATTTTGCCATAATCGATACGGCTGGGAAATATTCTTACTGTTTATTGCAAGTTAAGTAATTTGGGTAGAGGGGCTAGCTCTGTATAATCCATAATTAGTCAGGAGCACACATTAAAGAATTATGAGCATGTGTTGGGTGAGATTCTACAGTTGCATGGCTACTGTTGGGCCTCTTGTTTATTGCCTGCCCAGACCTTGGTTTTGGACGATGTGATTATCTCTTGAGATCCTGATTTATTGCATTATTGCCTGTGTGTTCCTGACCTCTGCTTTGGACTTGACACTCCTTATTATTATTATTTGATTTTACCCCTGTGTTAGACTTCGCTGTACACATGGATAGTGACTGTGGTCTTTGCTGTTACTCATTTACATACTCAGTCATACTCACTCTATTTTCTAGTACCATATCTTCTTGCAAACAAACACTTTGACCTTTTGATAACTCCTGAGAGCAAGTGAATATATGTAGGTATAGCGTAGTACTCAAACTTGATAAACATATTATATTATAGTACATATCAGACCTCAAAAGACTGGAAGATACAGAGAAAAATGACAACTGCTATTTCTTTTGCTTCAACATTGTTTTTAAATTATGTTTAAGCATTATATTTAAACAACTGCAGTCTCTAATACTTGAAATACAAGAGGACTCTTCAGCGCTGGGAGAGTACAACCATAAAACATGTCTGTGACAGAGCTGTAACTAGGGGGGTAATTCAGAGTTGATCATAGATGTGCTAAATTTAGCACATCTACGATAATTTAGGGCATGTCAGGCCCTGCCCCCCCCTTCCCTCCTGCACAGGTACAAAAGCATCGCATGGCGGCAATGATTTTGTACCTGACAAGTAGCTCCCTGGCAGGGGGCTAACCACCACATCCTGGGTCACAGCGGCTGCGTGTGATGTCACGCAGCCGCCGCGGCTCGCCACCCCAATGGTCTGGACACGCCTCCGTTGTCCGGAACGCAACCCACCAACGGCGTTCTGATGCTGTTGGCACGCCCCCTCCCACCCAGCAACCTCCTCTGCCTGTCCATCAGGCAGGGGCGATCACACTAGTGAGATGTTTTCACATCTCACTGGCTGCACATGCGTAGTGCGCCTGCTGTGTGTGCGCACTGCGCACAGTAATTCAGACTGCCGCTTAAGTGATGCAGTCTGAATTACTCCATAGGGGCCTAATTTAGACCTGATCGCAGCAGCAAAATTGTTCTCTAATGGGCAAAACCATGTGCAATACAGGAGGGGGGAGATATAACATGTTCAGAGAGAGAGTTACATTTGGGTGAGTTATTTTGTTTCTGTGCAGAGTAAATCTGGCTGCTTTATTTTTACACTGCAATTTAGATTTCAGTTTGAACACATCCTACCCAAATCTAACTCTCTCTGCACATGTTATATCTGTTCCACCTGCACTGCACATGGTTTTGCCCATTAGAGAACAATTTTGCTATGCGATCAGGTCTGAATCAGGCCCTAGGTATATTCCCTTACCCATGTAGGGGGAGCACACATGTATGTACCTGGGGAGAGCCAGATTAATAACTTCAGAATAACCAGTCATTAAAAACAAAGGGATACCCCAAAAAGGTGTATAAAAGAGAACCATTTATTTTTAAATGGCATTTTTATAACACATTACTGTTCTGTCCTGGACAAACATGTTAATATAATAAAACCAAAATGTATAAAGAAAATCATACAGCATAAAAAAAATAACATCTAGATATAAAAGCACATAGACCAAAAAATTAAATGGAATAAAATCAAACATAAAATTAAGATAAAATATTTGTCACTGACAGGTAGAACTGCGTTTCATTAAGCAGTAAAAGAGAGATTAAGGCCCTCATTCCGAGTTGTGCACTCGCTAGCTGCTTTTAGCAGCATTGCACACGCTAAGCCGCCGCCCTCTGGTAGTGTATCTTAGCTTAGCAGAATTGCGAACGAAAGATTAGCAGATTTGCGAGTAGAAATTTCTTAGCAGTTTCTGAGTAGCTCCAGACTTACTCCTACATTGCGATCAGTTCAGTCAGTTTCGTTCCTGGTTTGACGTCACAAACACACCCAGCGTTCGCCCAGACACTCTCACGTTTCTTCAGACACTCCCGCGTTTTTCCTAGAAACGCCAGCGTTTTTTCGCACACTCCCAGAAAACGGACAGTTTCCGCCCAGAAACACCCACTTCCTGTCAGTCACACTACGATCTCCAGAACGATGAAAAATCCTCGTTAGGCTGTGAGTAAAATACCTTACTTTTGTGTAAAATAACTAAGCGCATGCGCTCTGCGAACCTTGCGCATGTGCAGTAAGCGACTAATCGCAGTATAGCGAAAATCGGAAACGAGCTAGCAACTCGGAATGACCCCCTAAGTGTAGTGAGAAAGGACATTACTTCTAACAGCTTGGACTTAATTGGAAAAAGAGTTTAAAAGTAGGAAGGAAAAAAACCCAAACTATGGTTGGACTCGTAGAATAGTACATACCATACTCCGTTCACATTTTCTAGCTCACTTAGCAGGTGCACCAGTGCAGTCATTACTCACTGACACATTTTAAAATATCCACAGGTGGATCTAATTACTTAACTTCTGATTCTGTGAGGAGACCTGGAAAACCTTAACTGTTGGTAGCTCTCAAGAACCAGGGTTGGCAACCCTGTTCTAGAAGATGTAATAAGTGTATATAAGAAAAATATACGTAATGTAAAGTAAACACAGAAAACCTATATATCTTTTTAGGCTACCCTTTGGTGCTATCCATGCCCTCTGATTCTAATTATATGCCACCTTGTCTGGACTGCATGTAAACCATACTTGCCTACCTGACCCACTCCATGAGGGAGAAAATGCTCTGTTCCTGGAATTTCCTGGTAATGTATGGTTGCCATCACCTGTGGTGAGCTAGTTAATTGATAAGAAAGGTGTTTCACCACAGGTGATGGCAATCATACATTATCAGGAAAGTCCAGGAACAGAGCATTCTCTCCCTCATGGAGAGGGTCAGGTAGGCAAGTATGATGTAAACCAGGGGTGGCCAGACTTTTGGAGTCGGCGATCTACTTTGAAACCTAAAAAGCTTTTGTGATCTACCTAGGAGGAATAAAGCGCAAAAAAAGGGGCGTGGCATAACAAAAAAGTGGGTGTGGTATAACAAAAAGTGGACGTGGTATAACAAAAAAAGGGACGTAGCCTTGCTGCACAGAGTGTAATGACTGTCTCGTACGAAATAACACATTGGCCCCCACAGGTAAAAACCTCAAACACATATGCCCCCACAGTGCCAGATACACATATGCCCCCACAGTGCCATGTGCCCACAGTGCCAGATATGCCCCCACAGTGCCAGATACAGATATGCCCCCACAGTGCCATGTGCCCACAGTGCCAAATATCCCCCCCACAGTGCCAGTTTACAGATATGCCCCCACAGTGCCATGTGCCCACAGTGCCACATATGCCCCCACAGTGCCACATATGCCCCCACAGTGCCAGATATGACCCCACAGTGCCAGATACAGATATGACCCCACAGTGCCATGTGCCCACAGTGCTAGATATGCCCCCACAGTGCCAGATTATAGATATGCCCCCACAGTGCCAGATATGCTCCCACAGTGCCAGATATGACCCCACAGTGCCAGATAGATATGCCCCCACAGTGCCATGTGCCCACAGTGCTAGATATGCCCCCACAGTGCCATGTGCCCGCAGTGCCAGATATGCCCCCACAGTGCCAGATATGCCCCCACAGTGCCAGATTACAGATATGCCCCCACAGTGCCATGTGCCCGCAGTGCCAGATATGCCCCCACAGTGCCACATATGACCCCACAGTGCCACATATGACCGCACAGTGCCACATATGCCCCACATTGCCAGATATGCCCCCACAGTGCCATGTGCCCACAGTGCCAGATATGACCCCACAGTGCCAGATATGACCCCACAGTGCCAGATACAGATATGCCCCCACATTGCCATGTGCCCACAGTGCTAGATATGCCCCCACAGTGCCAGATTATAGATATGCCCCCACAGTGCCATGTGCCCGCAGTGCCAGATGTTTTTGGCTGAGCTAATTTTATGATATATTTTATATTGATTTATTGTTGCCTTTTTGGCTATTTTATTGGATTTTTGTTTTTTTTAAAAATGTATGGTAAATTTTTCACCACAATCCATTTTTGTGCTTTATACCGAGTGATATAACATGAGAATCAGTTAAGGACCATTAGACTATGAAAATAAACCTTTACATGCATAGAACAAACTATAGAAAATTTCCATAGGTATTTTGTACGGGGATTCGGGTGACGGTTTATCTTGTCTGCTTTCCTGTATAGATTACTAAAATACCTTTATGTATACAGTACCACTAATCCACATGTAAGCATACATGTGAGCAAACCTTTATTTAAATGACACCAAGGGTGAACCTATAAATTATGCTATCACACACCCCATAAATGGAAGGGGGGGTCCGACCGAAGTAGGAAGAAATTTGTTTGCTCCATTGTATAGGACTACCTGCTAATATTCCTTCATTGGGGGTAATTCAGACCTGATCACTGCTGTGCATTTTCGCACAGCGTGCAATCAGATCTGAACTGCGCATGCACCGCAATGTGCAGGCACGACAGACCGCAGCAATGGGGATCGCCGGTCAGCGACAGGATGGTGTGAGAAATCCAATCGCATGGGCGTTCGCAAGGTGATTGACAGGAGGAGGCCATTTGTAGGTGGCAACTGACCATTTCCAGGGAGTGTCCGGACAAACGCAAGCGTGTCAAATCGTTTGAAGGGAGGGGGTCTGACGTCAGCTCCGGCCCCAATCGGCAAGAAGCAATTGCAGTGGCTGAGTAAGTCCTGGGCTGAGCAGAGACTGCACAAAATCAGTTTGTGCAGCTCTGCTACACATCTGAACGCACACTTGCACTGCGAATTCACCCTCCCCCTGTAGGTGGCGACTATCTGATTGCAGGACAGCAAAAAACGCAGCCCAGTGATCAGATCTGAATTACCCCCATTGTCTCTCTTCGATATGGTTACGAGCCAACTATTGGGGACCAGGAACAGAGGAGGAATAAAAGAAACCTTTACGCGTATAGGACCATCTGTACATATGTAAGCATACATATGAGCATTCAGAACAACTATGACTGAATGCAATCTAATTTGCAGTGTAAAAATAAAGCAGCCAGTATTTACCCTGCACAGAAATAAAATAACCCACCCAAATTTAACTCTCTCTGCACATGTTATATCTGCCTCCCCTGCAGTGCACATGGTTTTGCCCAACTGCTAAAAAAATCCCTGCTGCGATCAACTTGGAATTACCCCCTATGTGCACTGCAGAGGAGGCAGATTTAACATGTGCAGAGAGAGTTAGATTTGGGTGGGTTATTTTGTTTCTGTGCAGGGTAAATACTGGCTGCTTTATTTTAACACTGCAAATTAGATTGCAGATTGAACACACCACACCCAAATTTTAGGGTGTGTACACACGGTGAAATTTTTTCTTAAGATTTTGACTATATAGTCAAAATCGTAAGAAAAGTTAGTGCAGATCGCAAGGTGAAAGTCACCTTGCGATCCCGATGCGCGGTCCCGCCAGGTCGGCATCGCAAGAAAAGATAGACTGTGCAGGCAAGTCAATCCTTGCTAGATCGGTGTACTATCTAGTTCTTCTCACATGTCAATGACATCTCACATAAGCCAAAATCTCACATAAGCCAAAATCGTAAGCACACATAGTACAGATCTCAAGAAAAGTTAGACAAAATCTGTCCTATCTGGGCTCCGGGGAGTTCAAGGGAAATCGCAAGTAAAAATAGGACATAGCAAGGATCTCACCGTGTGTACACACCCTAACTCTCTCTGCACATGTTAAATCTGCCTCCGCTGCAGTGCACCATGGTTTTGCCCAACTGCTAACAAAATTCCTGCTGCGATCAACTTGGAATTACCCCCCCCCCCCCCCCCCATGTGCATTGCAGGTGTGGCAGATATAACATTTGCAGAGACAGTTAGATTTGGGTGGGGTGTGTTCAAACTGAAATGTAAATTGCAGTGTAAAAATAAAGCAGCCAGTATTTGGGTGTGGATCATTAGATCGACAGTGTCTAGGTCGACAATGTTTAGGTCGACCACTATAGGTCGACAGTCACTAGGTCGACAGGGTTTCTAGGTTGACATGTTCTAGGTCAAAAGGTCGACCTGAGTTTTTTATGGGTTTTTTCGGTGTTGTTTTCTCCGTACAGTGACCGGGAACCCCAATTAGTGCACCGTGTCCCCTAGCATAGCTTGCTTCGCTCGCCATGCTTCGGGCAAGGTGCCTCGCTCCGCTACTGCTGCGCTCGGCACAGGTTACTAATCCCAATCATAGTCCACGTGGATCGTTAAGTATGAAAAAGTTCAAAAAAAGAAAAAAAACATGAAAAACTCATGTCGATCTTTTTGCCTGTCGACCTAGAACATGTCGACCTAGAAACCCTGTCGACCTTCAAACCATGTCGACCTAGTCACAACATAGAAATTGTGCTGCGCTTGTGTCTAGTTTTGCTCATCAAACTATCCTAATCACAGACAGATGATATTAAATGCACGTTCGCCTCTATAAGGAGATGTGTGAACTCCTATAGTATTTTAGAACAAGAAAAGAGAAAAATAGAAGCGCTCATGTCATTTATATTATCAAGGTCTTGAAAACAACCAAAGAGTAATTGAACATTAAAAATATATATATTTATTATTAAGAAAAAATATAAAAAACCTCTTTCTTTAAGACAGATCGTAAAACATGCACAATGTGCTAACCCTGTTGTCACTGAAAGAATGTAAATATAAGAGCACACAATTTAAATATAATAATCCATGATTAACTGAGACTGTGGAATAAAATGAATAGCTACTTATAGTTCAAAATGTAGCAGGCAGTTTCTCAATAAATATGCAACACTGTAGCAAGTATTGTTGTATAGTAATTATTCCTGCTGATTTGGATACAGTGTTTATTAGATGCAATGTTTGCTATTTATGACTGGAGGCTCATATAGGTATATTGAAGCCGCTTTTGTGAGGATACCTCAAGGTTCAGAGAGCCAACATAAAACAATAAGCATATCTATTATTACCTCTCCAATGGGGCCGGTAAACCCGAGCGTCCTCGGGTATATATTGTGTATGCCCACTGCCCAGCAGGATATATAACTGTAAAGTAGATGGCTTGAATGACTGTGTAAGCCACAAAGTCCCGCTAGCGTCTGTATCCACAATTTCTCCGGGCGAGCGACGCCCACTGCAGATTACCGGAGAGAAGACAGGTGTGCGGTCCGCCAGTTATACTCAGCCGCGAGGCTCCCACTGCACGTGGGTCTCCTCCTGCACTCCCTGGACGTGCGTCGTCTACCAAGGGCAAAGGGAAGGCTGAGGTAGCTGACCCGAGGCTGCTGTACAGATCCTGTATGCCGGCCGCCCACTGTCTCCGACCGCACAGGTCCCGCTGTTAGAACCAATGAAGCGGGGCTGTTGCAAAAGTATTTCTAATGGTGTGCTCAGTTCAGTGACTACAAGGAAGGAGTCCTGACGCGTTTCGTCACGTGACCCGTGACTTTTTCAAAGACTTTTTCACGTAACCTTGTGACTGTCGACCTACAGTTAAATATCTATTGGTAGTATCTATCTGTATGCAATACCTGTCTGTATATTCTTCAAATAGTTGCTAGTTTAAGAGCGCTGCTGAGGGTGTCCACAACTGTTATTTGCACACTGCTGTTTAGTCAGTATAAATTATAATAATTTTTTCTTCAGTATGCTGAATTCTACCCTCACATGTTTATACTCATAATTGTAGATAGTTTCACTTGATACAATAGTACCATGGGTTACTGGAAACATATGTATCTTTCCACAGCTCATGAGAATGTACATTCTACTCAGCGATTTTTTATTTTATACTGTATGGTGTATTCCAACAAAGGGTAATTTTCACACCAGCTTATTCAATGCATTGTTTTTCCACTATAAATGTTTGATATGCAGCTATTATATTTTTTAGCTGGATCTATTGTTTCATTCCCTGCATAAGGAGATTCTGAATGGATCTCCACAATAGTGGTTTAGTCCCAAATGTTGCTATCCTCAGAATAGCAAATTGGAATACACATGTGATAGTATACACTCAATTGTATCATACTGAAGCTTGTTAGAAAATATGTGCATATCATGTAGGGTTGTCAAATGCAAGACTGTTGTATCTACTACATGAAAAGAATTGTAGGTCTATTCTTGACCATGATATTGTTTGTATAGGGGGATTCGTAGTCAGTAGTGAATTTCCCACTCGGCATGTGAGGCACATGCTTAGGGCCCGCACTTGCTGGGGGGCGGCACACCTGGCTGATAATGTGCAGATGACTCTTTTTTTTTTTTTCATCATTACAACTATATATATATATATCTCATTTATTTATTTAGCAACTGATAGTGGTAACACAATGGGCAGCACACTGTGGCATTGTGGTCCAGGAGTTGGTAGTAGGGCGAGGTTGCGGCTCCTTTGGTGGTCTTGAGGCATCCGGACTGGCACCTGAAATGAAGGGAGTAATGATGTGCTGAGGGGGGGGGGGGGGAGGGGCGGTCAATAATGTGCCTAGGGGCAGCCTGACCACAAAATTCAGCCCTGGTCATAATACTATTTCCACAGCTGTAAAGTCTCACCACTGAGAATATTTATACTCTCTTCAATAGCAGGACTGTAAACATGCCCACAGTATTATATTATCTGTGTAGGGGGATTTATAAAACAGTCCCCACAATTGTAAACTCTGACTGCTGAGGATATATGTCTGGGGATTATAGATTTACACCCAGTTATAATGTTTTCTATTTCAGTGTATTGTTGATTGATCCCCACACTGAGACATGCTGAAAGTAGGGAATAATTATAAAAGCTGGGTACACACTGTCAGATTTTTTTTTGGTCGGCCCGACAATCAGCTGATTTTTCGGGAATTTGTAGGCACCATTATCTAAACTACACACTAAAATATATATTTTTTACCAATTTTCTGCCAAATCACACTGCATTTGCATATGTCCGCCCACAAGGAGGATAACATAGTGATAGGTAAAAAAAGGAAATATAGGCAGATTATTGAGAATGCACACACAGAGGTCAATATTGGGAGATTGTGGCCGGGATTCATGTGCGTTGGCAAGATTTTTCAGAAATATCGCCAAAACACCCAAACGATCATTCTTACACACTATACAATAACTTTGGTCGTTCTTCTGATTATTGTCAAATTGGCCCAAAAATTGTGTATTGTGTACCTAGCTTAAGTATGAGGCACAAGACACATATAAATAAGTTATTTTTCTCTTGTATTGTGATTTTCGCATTAATCTCAGCTGTTCAGCGCCATGAGGTGATATCCATTTCAATATCTACTGTATAGACAGCGCATAGCAACCAATGCACATTACACTCTTAGCTTTTTCAAGGGTATGGGCTGGCAGAGAAGTGGTGTAAACTGTGAGCCAAGTGGGACAGTGTGCCAAATAGTATTTATAATAAATTGTAACAATTATTGTTCTAGAACATTATTTAAAATTTTTCTTATACCATAACTTACTTTTAGCAACAATATTATTTCAAGTATGTTTGATATTGTTTATTTGCCCCTATTTTTAGATTCATGTAGCTAATGTGGGTCATAAATCTATGGCCCCGATCCCCCATTCTGCAGATCCAATCACAATTTAATTTGCCAGTCTGCAGCCATCAGTGATCGTCAAGCCATCAGCGGATTGGGGAAACCAGTCTGTTAAAAATTCCTCACTTGCCGATCCCAGCCATTTTCTGGTCCGGATTGTCAAGTCAGGGGAATCCAACATGTTGGATTTCAGCGATCTCCCAACCCCAGAGTCGGCAGAACAGGGAATTGCCCCAATAGAGTCTAGATGTATGCAGTGACATTCCTGAGTATGGTGACACCTGCTGCGGATTGAGAACCCACACGTCCAATATGGGGCATCATGGCCTTATGGGAAATGAGGCTTAACCTTGCAGCACTCCTCATGCTTTTGTTACCTCTGGGGTATGCACTGCATTCCCGGAGATGCTGGGCTACCCCCAGAGACTCCTCCTGCACTGCTGGCTTGTTTCTCAGTGACAGGAGGCAGGCACTGCATGCTGCATGTCACAGTGCTGCACCAGGCTCCCAGTCAATTAGGAGGAAATGGCATTTTGCCCCCCCCCCTCACCATCGAGGGTGACACCCGGGTATGGCCCGCATCTGCCACACACACCCTTGTGACACCTCTGTATGTATAGGCCCCACTAGTTATACTATGTGTAGGTTTTCTTAGTATTTTAGTTAAAAATAAAAAAGGTATGGTATATTTATGCACTCACTACATGCAAATCAATAATGAAAAAAGAAATTAATCAAGAAGACAAGAAAAAAATATTTTTGGTTGACCAATGTAATTTCTTACCTGACAACAAGGGGTAAATTTACTAAGATAGGAGTTCTATTTAAGATGGGATGTTGCCAATAGCAACCAATCAGATTCTACTTCTCATTTATCTAGCACCTTCTAGACGATAATACCTGGAATCTGATTGGCTGCTATGGGCAACATCCCATCTTAAATAGAACTCCCATCTTCGTAAAGTTACCCCCAAGAAACCAGTGTTTCCCAAGGCAATAATGCATTGCAAACAAATTCAATGGTTGTGTCTCTGAGCTATTTATAACAACAGTGATCTCCTGACTGATTACAGTATATTATATGACACAAAATACTGTATGTGTACCACAAGACTCAGTTTATTTCTTGTCTTTGTGCTTTCTGCCAGTACGCCCCAGGACGTTGTACAGCACTTAAATGGAAGACATTATCAGATCATAATAAATTGAAGACAGAACACACCTCCCTCCCATTACTTTTGTAGTGTTACAAACGCTGAACTTATACACCTTAATGTTTTGTACAAAGGAGATAGAAATCAATTTTGACAAGCAAGCTTCTGTTTTAATTACATACTTGTACTTTATTGCCCAATACACAGCTGTATCAGACCCGCTTTTTCTCAAAAACACATCGGTCTGGGAACTTATTCTACAGTATTTGTTTTCACAAGAAAAGGGAACATTTTTGAGTGAATAAAGGGGTATAATTGACTAGCCCAATGCAAAACATCAGGCAAAAATCATGATAATACCCCATTGTTTTTTGTTTTTATCACGTGAACATTTAGCGGGGGACAATTGAATATCCCCCTCAGTCTTTGAGCGGGATTCAATTCTTTTCACCCCTTTCCACACTCGTTCTGTTTCTGCCCTCAGGGACGTTGTATCATTATTTCAGCTCGCTACCCCCGGAGTAGCGAGGCACCCAACCCTTTACACAGCAAACCTGATTACTATGGGCGCAATATGCGCGATAACTGAGATCATTTTAGAAAGGAAATTGGGCGTGATATGTCATTTGAATCTCACCCTTTATATTTTACTATAAGGCACATTTGGTGTTTACATTTATAAAAGACAGCCATCTAGGCATAACCAAAGCAGGAGGTCAATCATGAATCCCAATCTGCAAGCTAGGAAAGTCATTTTTTTTTTTGTAAACTGTGTTTAGTGAAGCATCACATGTACATAAGTAAGACAGTGATACAAGATGAAAATTCAATAAGATGATCATAAAAGATTTGTCAATTAATCAACGGAGGACAAAGTGGTGCAAATCCCCTGTATAGCAACCTGTCACCACCCCATATCAACATCCCCCTCCTTCCCTTGCCCCATAGACATACAGTACACTACCACCCCAGACCCACAGACCTAAACTAAATGCTGTTTTACATTCTTTATTTAAAGTCACCTCTACACAGTTAATGCAGAAAAGATTTTTTTTTTTAAAGTTTAGCCTTAAACAATGCCAGTGAGAAGCAGTTCCAGGTTTAAAGGATGGCCTTCTGAGCCACAGCACCATCAGCAATCGTCTACCGCCTAAAGGGAAATCTTTGTATGGGAGGTGAAATAGGCAAGCCAGGAATAGGAAAGGGTGCACTTTGTTTTGCCTAGTGCTATGAGGACATATAAAATCAGAAGTTCCACTCTAAGTTATCTCTTTGCATAGGAAAATGGAAAACAGAGGTAACAATATCCTCCAGCAGATAGGAGTTTTATTTTACTAGAGGTGAAGTTGCCTAATACGCTCAGCATGCACATGTAATATTGAATCATTACAAGATCTGAAGCAAGCTTTTAAGCAGGGCTGTTTCTAGCCAATTTGGCTCCCAGTGCAAAATTTAAAAATGCACCCCCCTCACCCCACATTGACATAAGAAAAAAATGTGCCCCGCCCCCACCCCCCACCCTAGATATATTTTTAAAAAACGGCTCCCGACAAATGGGTGTGGCCTCATCTGAAAAGACTAACTTACACCCCAGTTTTTGACTTTGCACCAACAGATCACGGCCACCACAGAAAAAAAAAAAACTACCATGTTATGCCACACACCGCAATGCCTTTGATACATTAAATCCCCACATTAAGGCAGGCAAAAGTCCCCATTTTACACATTAAGGCAGGCAAGAGTCCCCATTTTACACTAACGGCAGGCAAGAGTCCCCATTTTACACATTACACGCAGGCAGGTGTCCCCATTTTACACATTACGGCAGGCAAGTGTCCCCATTTTACACATTACAGCAGGCAAGTGTCCCCATTTTACACATTACGGCAGGCAAGAGTCTCCATTTTACACATTACGGCAGGCAAGAGTTCCCATTTTACACATTACGGCAGGCAAGAGTCCCCATTTTACACATTACGGCAGGCAAGTGTCCTCATTTTACACATTACGGCAGGCAAGAGTCCCCATTTTACACAATGCGGGAGGCAAGAGTCCACATTTTACATAGTACGGCAGGCAAGAGTCCCCATTTTACACATTACGGCAGGCAGGTGTCCCCATTTTACACAATACGGGAGGCAAGAGTCCCCATTTTACATATTACAGCTGGCAGAGACCCCTTCAACAAAGAGAGACAGAGAGATAAAAAAAAAGGTATATTTATGTTTGCACTGCAGCAGCATCCGGCAGCCAGAGATCTTCTTCCGTCCCGCTTCCTGCTCTTCGTTCGTCCTGCGCCGGCCTGCCTCTCCAGTATTCCGTCGTGTCCTGGCTCCCCCTCCTCCCCGTCATCAATACTGCGCTCGGGGGCGGGGTTTTCTGCAATTAAGCATTTGCATCATGATCTCACAATGCAAATGCGTCATTGCACGAAACCCTGCCCCATAGGCGGAATAGTTATGACAGTAACTTAGAGCCGTGGCGGGCACCCCGTGCGAATGCACGCCTCGCCTGCCGCAAGAAACGGCTCTGCTTTTAAGCAACTTTAGATGCAATGATAGCCAGATACAGCAGATTGGTTTGGAATAGCCCCCCTTTTTTTGGATGTCCCAAGGAGACAGGGAACTCAGCTCACAAGCTCTGGCACAGGGAACGGGGTATCCAGTCTATAGACCTACACTAAAAAGGTCTACAGTCAATAGGTCGATCACTAATGGTAGACATGCATTAGGTCAACTATATATATATATATATATATATATATATATATTTTAAATTCATACTTTTACAATTGGGAATAGTAACCTATGCCAAGCACAGCAGTAGTGGAGTGAGGCACCGTGCCTGAAGCATGGCGAGCAAAGCTTGCCATGTGAGGGGACGTGGAACATTAATGGGGCTTCTTTGTGGCAGAAAACCCAAAAAAATTCTGTCTACCTTTTTTTGTGTCGAATATTTCCATGTCGACCTATTGAAAGAAAGAGGCACCAAATAATGTTTCAGGGACCAAAGATAATGGAAGAAGACAGGAAGCACCTCCCAATGGGACTGCCTATAGTGGCTGTAGCTGGCAAGTAGTATTTCCAATATGAAGTCACAGTAAAACTAGTGTAGTCTCAATGACTGTATGTGGCTCACTGATATGAGCTGTATCATAGCAGCCATAGCATACCTCCCAACTTTAGAAATTTTAAATGCGAGAGCTGGTGTGCCCACACCTCAAAATGGGGTAGGGCCCCGGCTGGAGTTGCTAGACCATTAGATGGAGGGGCTTGGCCTTGCTTCACAACACCCGTTATCATAATTTTGGGGTCATGCCCAGCACTCTATGAGCAGCTGGACAGCCCCTGGCATGGCTCTCCACAGAGCAGGGCACTGGTGATCACAAGCTCTACCAAACTTCCCCCCTGCCCACGGGTCCTGAATAGTGGGACTGTCCCGCTTTTCTTATCTGCCTCTCACTTCCGGTAAGTATACTTCATGTCTGCCAACTCCACTGCCTTGTGTGTCTTTTCCTCAAGTTTATTCTCTCCCCTTCTTTGCACTCTCTTCCTGCTGAGTCTCCTCCTTAACTTCAACCAGTATCAGAAGCAGTTTTAGGTGTGGGCTAGCAGGGTGGGCGCCCGGAGGGCATGACTGCAGTCACCTTGGCAGCACCATCAGCATGCAGGCCAGCACCCTCCCTGGCCATTTCCCATACTGTGCTAACCGGCAAACCCCATGGGCCACCTCCTGCACAGCACTGGGTGCCTTCCACTGCCCACAGCCACCCCTCTTCCCCCTGAAGTAAGACAGTTTGGAGCCAGGGACCTTCTGAATAGGAAAAGCCAGCTGTTCCCTTCATGCAGCCGGATGGTGGTGGGTGATGACCTAGTGCAATTTGTATAAGGGACTACCTGCTGCAATGCATATAAAAGGCTACCTGGCACAATATGTATAATAGGCTACCTGGTGCAATGTTTATAAGGGGCTACCTGGTGCATTTTGTATAAGGGGCTACCTGGCGCAATGTGTATAATGGGCTACCTGGTGCAATGTGTATAAGGGGCTACCTGGTGCAATGTGCATAATGGGCTACCTGGTGCAATGCATATAAGGGGCTACCTGGCGCAATGTGTATAAGGGCCTACCTGACACAATGTGTTTAAGGGGCTCTACCTGTCAGAACGTGTATAAAGAGCTCTACCTTTCTGAATGTGTATAAGAGGCTCTACCTAGTGCAATGTGTAAAAGAGGCTCTACCTGGTGCAATGTGTATAAGAAGTTCTACCTGGCACAATGTGTATAAAAGGCTCTACCTGGTGCAATGTGTATAAGGGGCTCTACCTGGCACAATGTGTATAAGAGGCTCTACCTGGCACAATGTATATAAGTGGCTCTACCTGGCGCAATGTGTGTAAGGGGCTCTACCTTGCATAATGTGTATAAAAGGGGCTCTACCTGGCATAATGTGTATTAAAAGGGCTCTACCTGGCATAACATATATAAAAGGGTCTCTTCCTGCTGTTATGTGCATAAATGGGCCTCTACCTGGCATAATGTGTATAAGGGGATCTGCCAGGCGCAATATGTATAATGGGCTCTTCATGACATATATAAGGGGTATGACTGTGTGGTGTAATGTGACTAACAGACACTTCTGTGTAGTGTAATGTGAATTTGTACTTTTCTGTGGCCACAACCCTTCCCTGTGAAGCCATGCTCCTATATTTTTGCGCACTGTCCTTGGTTTAAAGGGGGGCACCAAAGGAAACGTTCGCCCCTGACCAGTATGATCTGCATTACTCATCACTTCCTTTGCAGTACAATATATTACTGTACCGAGCGAGATCCAGTAGAATGATCCAAAAGGGTAATGCAGAGATGCAAATAGGCTGCCTAATAATTAAAAGACAAGAGCTGATGGGCATCATGCACATGATGTTGTACAAAAAACTCTGTGGGACACAATCTGTACACATTTTGTTATGACATTGCAACCTATAACCCTTAAATATTAGTTCAGTTAAAGGCTGTTGTTCCTGGTTAATCATAAAGTCACTATTAATTAGAATGGACTTTCCTCTACCAAATAACCAATTTTGGCAAATGTACAGTGTGAAAATATGTAACTGAATTGAAACCATGAATTAATAAGTAATACTATTTGTGGAAAAAGTAACACAAACACATAAACAAAGAATGTTGTACTTTGTATAATTTTCCTTTCCAGGACTACAGTGTGGTAATGGCATTAAATAGGTTGCATTGCTTTGAGCTAAAGATAATGTAGGGCTCCACCTAGTGTCTCCAGCAAGAATGATGATACAAGTGCAGTTCAATGGTGTTATCTGTATCACTCAGATCATTGTACATAATAGAAATTTGCAATCCAGTTAGAAACTTGCATTGAACTAGGCAGAGTAAAATCACATTTTCTATTCGCACCTCACTGAAGGTGAGAGATGGTAAGGAAAATCCTTATTTTAAGGTTACAATGTCGGGACACCATGCAGAACCCCTTAGACACCCCCCTAATGGCTAATTAGGCAATTTGAATTTTCCAATTAGCTTAGTTATTTCATTGCTTGGTACACCCTAAACTTGTATTTATTTATTTTGTTGAAAAAATAAGAATTTACTCACCGGTAATTCTATTTCTCGTAGTCCGTAGTGGATGCTGGAAACTCCGTAAGGACCATGGGGAATAGACGGGCTCCGCAGGAGACTGGGCACTCTTAAAAGAAAGATTAGGTACTATATCTGGTGTGCACTGGCTCCTCCCTCTATGCCCCTCCTCCAGACCTCAGTTAGTGAAACTGTGCCCGGAAGAGCTGACATTACTAGGAAAGGATTTGGAATCCAGGGTAAGACTCATACCAGCCACACCAATCACACTGTACAACTCGTGATAACCATACCCAGTTAACAGTATGAACAACAACTGAGCCTCAGTAACAGATGGCTCATAACAATAACCCTTTAGTTAAGCAATAACTATATACATGTATTGCAGAGAGACCGCACTTGGGACGGGCGCCCAGCATCCACTACGGACTACGAGAAATAGAATTACCGGTGAGTAAATTCTTATTTTCTCTGACGTCCTAGTGGATGCTGGGAACTCCGTAAGGACCATGGGGATTATACCAAAGCTCCCAAACGGGTGGGAGAGTGCGGATGACTCTGCAGCACCGAATGAGCAAAGGCAAGGTCCTCCTCAGCCAGGGTATCAAACTTGTAGAACTTAGCAAATGTGTTTGAACCCGACCAAGTAGCAGCTCGGCAAAGCTGTAAAGGCGAGACCCCTCGGGCAGCCGCCCAAGAAGAGCCCACCTTCCTTGTGGAATGGGCTTTTACTGATTTAGGATGCGGCAATCCTGCCGCAGAATGAGCTTGCTGAATCGTGTTACAGATCCAGCGCGCAATAGTTTGCTTTGAAGCAGGAGCACCCAGCTTGTTGGGCGCATGCAGGATAAACAGCGAGTCAGTTTTCCTGACTCCAGCCGTCCTGGCTACATAGATTTTCAAAGCCCTGACTACATCTAGTAACTTGGAGTCCTCCAAGTCCCTAGTAGCCACAGGCACCACAATAGGTTGGTTCAAATGAAACGCTGATACCACCTTAGGGAGAAATTGGGGACGAGTCCTCAATTCTGCCCTGTCCATATGAAAGATCAGATAAGGGCTTTTACACGACAAAGCCGCCAATTCTGACACACGCCTAGCCGAAGCTAAGGCCAATAGCATGACCACTTTCCACGTGAGATATTTTAGCTCCACGGTCTTAAGTGGCTCAAACCAGTGGGATTTCAGGAAATCCAACACAACGTTAAGATCCCAAGGTGCCACTGGAGGCACAAAAGGGGGCTGAATATGCAGCACTCCCTTAACAAACGTCTGAACTTCAGGCAGTGAAGCCAGTTCTTTTTGAAAGAAAATAGATAGGGACGAAATCTGGACCTTTATGGATCCTAATTTTAGGCCCATAGTCACTCCTGACTGTAGGAAGTGCAGGAATCGACCCAGCTGGAATTCCTCTGTAGGGGCCTTCCTGGCCTCACACCAAGCAACATATTTTCGCCATATACGGTGATAATGTTGTGCTGTCACGTCTTTCCTAGCCTTTATCAGCGTAGGAATCACTTCATCTGGAATGCCCTTTTCCGTTAGGATCCGGCGTTCAACCGCCATGCCGTCAAACGCAGCCGCGGTAAGTCTTGGAACAGACAGGGCCCCTGCTGTAACAGGTCCTGTCTGAGAGGCAGAGGCCATGGGTCCTCTGAGATCATTTCTTGTAGTTCTGGGTACCAAGTTCTTCTTGGCCAATCCGGAACGATGAGTAAAGTTCTTACTCCTCTCTTTCTTACAATCCTCAGTACCTTGAGTATGAGAGGAAGAGGAGGGAACACATAAACCGACTGGTACACCCACGGTGTCACTAGTGCGTCCACAGCTATCGCCTGAGGGTCTCTTAATCTGGCACAATATTTTTTTAGCTTTTTGTTGAGACGGGGCGCCATCATGTCTACCTGTGGCCGTTCCCAACGATTTACAATCAGCGTGAAGACTTCTGGATGAAGTCCCCACTCTCCCGGGTGGAGGTCGTGCCTGCTAAGGAAGTCTGCTTCCCAGTTGTCCACTCCCGGAATGAACACTGCTGACAGTGCTAGCACGTGATTCTCCGCCCATCGAAGAATCCTTGTGGCTTCTGCCATCGCCATCCTGCTTCTTGTGCCGCCCTGTCGGTTTACATGGGCGACCGCCGTGATGTTGTCTGACTGAATCAGCACCGGTTGGTTTTGAAGCAGGGGTTCTGCTTGACTCAGGGCGTTGTAAATGGCCCTTAGTTCCAGAATATTTATGTGAAGGGAAGTCTCCTGACTTGACCACTGTCCTTGGAAGTTCCTTCCCTGAGTGACTGCCCCCCAACCTCGGAGGCTTGCATCCGTGGTCACCAGGACCCAGTCCTGTATGCCGAATCTGCGGGCCTCGAGAAGATGAGCACTCTGCAGCCACCACAGCAGAGACACCCTGGCCCTGGGGGACAGGGTGATCAGCCGATGCATCTGAAGATGCGATCCGGACCACTTGTCTAACAGATCCCACTGAAAGATCCTTGCATGGAACCTGCCGAAGGGAATTGCTTCGTAAGAAGCTACCATCTTTCCCAGGATTCGCGTGCAGTGATGCACCGACACCTGTTTTGGTTTCAGGAGGTCCCTGACCAGAGATGACAATTCTTGGGCCTTCTCCACCGGGAGAAACACCTTCTTCGGTTCTGTGTCCAGAATCATGCCCAAGAACAGCAGACGCGTCGCAGGAATCAGCTGCGACTTTGGGATATTCAGAATCCAGCCGTGCTGTTGCAGCACTTCCCGAGATAGTGCTACGTTGACTAACAACTGCTCCTTGGACCTCGCCTTTATAAGGAGATAGTCCAAGTACGGGATAATTATAACTCCCTTCTTCCGAAGGAGTATCATCATTTCGTCCATTACCTTGGTAAATACCCTCGGTGCCGTGGACAGACCAAACGGCAACGTCTGGAATTGGTAATCACAGTCCTGTACCACAAACCTGAGGTACTCCTGGTGAGGTGGGTAAATGGGGACATGCAGATAAGCGTCCTTGATGTCCAGCGACACCATAAAATCCCCCTCTTCCAGGCTTGCAATAACCGCCCTGAGCGATTCCATTTTGAACTTGAACTTCCTTACATAAGTGTTCAAGGATTTTAAATTTAGAATGGGTCTCACCGAACCGTCTGGTTTCGGTACCACAAACATTGTGGAATAGTAACCCCGTCCCTGTTGAAGGAGGGGAACCTTGATTATCACCTGCTGAAGGTACAGCTTGTGAATAGCCGCCAGCACTACCTCCCTTTCCCTGGGAGCCGCTGGCAAGGCTGATTTGAGGTAACGGCGAGGGGGAGTCGCCTCGAACTCCAGCATGTATCCCTGAGATACCACTTGTAGAACCCAGAGATCCACCTGTGAGCGAACCCACTGGTCGCTGAAGTTCCGGAGACGCGCCCCCACCGCACCTGGCTCCACCTGTGGAGCCTCAGCGTCATGCGGTGGACTTAGTGGAAGCAGGGGAGGATTTTTGTTCCTGGGAACTGGCTGTCTGGTGCAGCTTTTTTCCTCTACCCCTGCCTCTGGGCAGAAAGGATGCGCCTCTGACCCGCTTGCCTTTCTGAGGCCGAAAGGACTGTACTTGATAATACGGTGCTTTCTTAGGCTGTGAGGGAACCTGAGGTAAAAAAGTCGACTTCCCAGCTGTTGCTGTGGATACGAGGTCCGAGAGACCGTCCCCAAACAATTCCTCACCCTTATAAGGCAAAACCTCCATGTGCCTTTTAGAATCAGCATCACCTGTCCACTGCCGAGTCCATAATACTCTCCTGGCAGAAATGGACATTGCATTAATTCTAGATGCCAGCCGGCAAATGTCCCTCTGTGCATCCCTCATATACAAGACGACGTCCTTTATATGCTCTATGGTTAGCAAAATAGCATCCCTGTCGAGGGTATCAATGTTGTCTGACAGGGTATCAGACCATGCTGCTGCAGCACTACACATCCATGCTGAAGCAATAGCAGGTCTCAGTATAGTACCTGAGTGTGTATATACAGACTTCAGGATAGCCTCCTGCTTTTTATCTGCAGGCTCCTTTAGGGCGGCCGTATCCTGAGACGGCAGTGCCACCCTTTTAGATAATCGTGTGAGCGCCTTGTCCACCCTAGGGGATGTCTCCCAGCGTAACCTATCCGTTGGCGGGAAAGGGTACGCCATCAGTAACCTCTTAGAAATCACTAGTTTATTATCAGGGGAACACCACGCTTCTTCACACAATTCATTTAATTCATCAGATGGG
Source organism: Pseudophryne corroboree (assembly GCF_028390025.1). Taxonomy (NCBI): domain Eukaryota; kingdom Metazoa; phylum Chordata; class Amphibia; order Anura; family Myobatrachidae; genus Pseudophryne; species Pseudophryne corroboree. The sequence continues at coordinate 222,654,598 of NC_086446.1, forward strand.
GGAAAAGTCACTGGCTGCTTTTTCTCCCCAAACATAATACCCTTTTTAGTGGTAACCGGGTTAATGTCAGAAATGTGCAACACATTTTTCATTGCCGTAATCATGCATCGGATGGCCCTTGTGGACTGTACATTTGTCTCATCCTCGTCTACACTGGAGTCAGACTCCGTGTCGACATCTGTGTCTGCCATCTGAGCTAGCGGGCGTTTTTGAGCCCCTGATGGCCTCTGAGACGCCTGGGCAGGCGCGGGCTGAGATGCCGGCTGTCCCAAGGCTGTTACGTCATCAAACCTTTTATGTAAAGAGTTGACACTGACGGTTAATACCTTCCACATATCCATCCACTCCGGTGTCGGCCCCGTAGGGGGCGACATCACACTTATCGGCTCCTGCTCCGCCTCCACGTAGCCCCACTCGCGCACGCAGGGGGGGTTTCCGAGTACCCAGAACCCCCCCCCCCCTGATCGGCAAAATTCTTTTCAGAGACGGAGACAGCTGTGTCTCCGTCTCACGAGAAACCGCAATCGCGTACGCGATAACAGCTGCTGCAGGGAGCTCTTGTTGGAAGCCCTCTGCATAGAGCAGCGATGTCAGATGTCCCGCCGCCCGCGGCCCACCCGAGATGCAAGCCGCCCAAATGGGCTCAGGCACTGCAGCCGCAGTGCTCTTCTGCTGCCCGGCCCGCGACCTGCTGCTGGCTACTGTATGGTGATGCGGTCACGCACGCTACATCACCTGCCAGCTCGCCTGCCCGCCCAGGCCTGCTTCATTCGTTGTGCTCTGCTGCTGGGAGGGAATGCTGCGTCCTGCTCCTCACTGCTGTGATCCTGAGAGGGAAAGTGATCCTGAGAGGGAAACGTGAGCTGTATATAGAGGATGGAGCCAGTGTTTTTTTTATTATTTGATTGCAGTGGGGGCCAGTTTTGGGATGAATGCTGTGTGTATGTGTTTACAATGTGTGTAACTGCTATGTGCATGGGTACAGTGTGTGGCATTACTATGGGGGGGGAGTTACAATGTGTGGAATTGCTCTGTGGGCACAAAGTGTGGCATTACTATGGGGGATAGTGTGCGGTGTATTTACTGTGGGTGACAGTGGTGTAATAATTACTATTACTATGTTTTATTGCTGTGGGGTAAATGTATTTGTTTTATTTCTATTGATATTTGTTATTAATTAATTATATATTTATATTATATTTGATTTTTTTTTTTAAAAACAGACAGTGTGCCTTGGAAATTTTAAAATGTTTAGTGTGCTACAAGTTTAAAACTTTTAAAAATCACTGTTCAGAGGACCTGACTTCCTGACTTCTCTCAGCCAGGCTCTGGTACAGTATATGTGTGTACAGTATGTGTGTGGTGTGTTTTGTGTGTGTGTAATGTGTGTGTGTGTGTGTGTGTGTGTGTGTGTGTGTGTGTGTGTGTGCGTGTGTGTGTGTGTGTGTGTGTGTGTGTGAGAGAGAGCGAAACATATACAAAGCAGATATATATTTTTAATACACACACATTATATATATATATATATATATATATATATATATATATATATATATATATAAAATCTATTGTATACCCCTACGGAAACACCCCCCCCCCCCCCCCCCAGTAAATCCTGCGTTTGCCCCTGAGCCCTCCTCATCAAACATGTCGACACAGCCGTACCGACACACCGCACACACACAGGGAATGCTCTGACTGAGGACAGGACCCCACAAAGTCCTTTGGGGAGACAGAGAGAGAGAGTATGCCAGCACACACCACAGCGCTATATAACACAGGGATTTTCACTATACTGAGTGATTTTTCCCAATAGCTGCTTATTAACACAAATTGCGCCTAAATTTATGTGCCCCCCCTCTCTTTTTTACCCTTGTTGTACTGGATACTGCAGGGAAGAGCCTGGGGAGTGTCCTTCCAGCGGAGCTGTGAAGAGAAAATGGCGCTGGCTGTGCTGAGGAAGATAGCCCCGCCCCCTCAGCGGTGGGCTTCTCCCGCTTTTTATAATGTTAATGGCGGGGTTTTTTGCACATATACAGTGTTATACACTGTATTATGTGCTATTTGTGCCAAAAAGGTAAACTAATTGCTGCCCAGGGCGCCCCCCCCCCCCAGCGCCCTGCACCCAACAGTGACCGGAGTGTGTGGTGTGCTATGGGAGCAATGGCGCACAGCTGCAGTGCTGTGCGCTACCTTAATGAAGACAGGAGTCTTCAGCCGCCGTTTTTCATCTTTATCTTCCGTCTTCTGGCTCTGCAAGGGGGACGGCGGCGCGGCTCCGGGAACGGATGATCGAGGTCAGGCCCTGTGTTCGATCCCTCTGAAGCTAATGGTGTCCAGTAGCCTTAGAAGCACAAGCTAGCTGCTAGCAGGTAGGTTCGCTTCTTCTCCCCTCAGTCCCTCGTAGCAGTGAGTCTATTGCCAGCAGATCTCACTGAAAATAAAAAACCTAACAAATACTTTCTTTTCTAGTGAGCTCAGGAGAGCCCACTAGGTGCATCCAGCTCTGGCCGGGCACAGATTCTAACTGAGGTCTGGAGGAGGGGCATAGAGGGAGGAGCCAGTGCACACCAGATATAGTACCTAATCTTTCTTTTAGAGTGCCCAGTCTCCTGCGGAGCCCGTCTATTCCCAATGGTCCTTACGGAGTTCCCAGCATCCACTAGGACGTCAGAGAAATAAATACATTTTATTTTGTGGGTTTTTTTTATATTTTTAAGTCACCTCAAAGTACACCTAAAGCATTTTTTATTTTATTTTAAAAAGCACAAATCAGCCTTTTAAAAAATCTCCAGTACTTTCCTTAGGACCACTAACAGCCTTCTGTACGATTATGCAAACAAAATTTAAATTTTCGGTGGGTCCAGGAAGGTCACCCCACTTTTTCATGTACTTCTGTCACATCACATATGGCTGACAATTCTCAAACCCCCACTGTGAGTACCGCAAATAGGCACTTTTAATTGGATTGGAGAATTTTCTGGAATTTTATGAAACCGTTCGCAACTCGCACCTAATTGGATTGACCCCTAAGTTCACATTTCAGTAAAACACACGGGTTTTAGTCTCTAATATAAAAAACTTATATAATGCATTGATTTACTGTTTATGATCTATTTCAGAGTAAGAAACTAGAGATGTGCGCCGGGCCCATCATGGGTTTTGATTTTGAATCTGTATCTTCTTAGTGTTTTGGATCTGTATTTGGTTTTGGATCTGTATTTTTTCTTTACCAAAATCATAACAGGTAAAATCACATAATGTGGGCCTGTTTTTGTTCCTACAGTATTATTAACCTCAATAACATTACTTTACAGTCATTTCCAGTTAGTTTTGACCACCTCACACTATTGTTTTCATTCAGTTAAGGCCAAAAGGTTGCACAAAGGTAGCTGGATGAATACGCTAAGCGACAGCTGTTGGCGGCACAGACATGTGACACTTAAACTTCCAACATGGCACATCTAGGAAACAGAATGGCACTGCAGTGGTAGACAGGGAGGCAGTTTAATAAACTATGAACATTTGACTTCCCGAGGCGGAGCCAACAAGCATGGCTGCTTTTTAATACAGCTCTCAGAGCTGATATATGATCCTCCGCAATCCTCTGCTTTAAACGAATATTTTGGCACTAATATAACATAGCCTTGCTGCCTGCATCGTAGGGAACGCTAAAATATCGCTATTGTAGGGGTGGAGTGCTGATTGCCCCGGAGTCAGGCCATCGGAGGTGATGGCCAGCATGGCCGCCAACATGGCATTGGCGCGAATTGGAGGATGGCTGTGAGACGGGACATCTCCGACAGAGCCCTCCTATTTTACAGCCCCTGCTACCCTGGGACGAGACCCTGCTACGAGCGGCCTGCTACGAGCAGCGATTAATAATATCGGGACGGCAGCGGAAGACTACAGCTAGTCCAGCCGGGCGCCACATACCTGACTAGGGACGGCTTTGCTGGAGTGACGGCAACCTGACCGCTGTGGTGCGGGACCACGCTCGCGGGCCTGCGGGTGCCGGGGGCTGTGCACTGCCCATAAAGTAAGATACCGCGAGTCCCCTCCGACGAACGAGCATCCGCTTGCCCGCCTGGCCCAGCCCGGATGACCTGGAGGTGCTACGGTGCGGCTGAAAGACCGGGTGGCCGCTTGGAGTACTCTGACCCCTGCAGGAAAGACGTCCCCTGACTCGGTGACCATCAGGAGAGGCAGCGGGGATGGGGTGCCTGGAGCGCTGTCACTGACCTGTTTGTGTTCTCACACCTTCTTTACATGGTACGGGACCACGCTTGCAAGCCTGCGGGTGCCGGGGGTTGTACACTGCCCATAATGTAAGACACCGCGAGTCCCCTCCGACGAACGAGCATCAGCTTACCCGCCTGGCACAGCCCGGACCGCTTCAAGGAATCCGGAGACCGCGGCGACCTGGAGGTGCTACGGAGCGGCTGAAAGAACGGGTGGCCGCTTGGAGTACTCTGACCCCCGCAGGAAAGACGTCCCCTGACTCGGTGACCATCAGGAGAGGCAGCGGGGGCGGGGTGCCTGAAGCGCTGTCACTAACCTGCAATCCTCGTCTAAACTGCCTCAACCGTCCTATCCCTGCCTCTATCCACACTCTCCCCCAGGTACTAACTTTGTTTGTGTTCTCATACCTTTTTTCCATTAATAACCTATCAATTGCCTACACTCTCTTCCTATGCTCTAACCCATTCCCCCCTAGTGTGTCTCCCGTGCCCCCCCCTCACTTACTCTCCTCTCCCATTCCATGGCCCTTCTTGCTTTTTCTTTTTCCTCTAACCTCTCTGTGACCCTCCATTAACTGGGATCTCATTGTGACCGGGGGACTGTCACTCCAAACACCTGTGACTGTCTGCAGGGTATTGCAGAGTGGACTACATTGGGCTGCTTTATTAACGATTCATAACCAGATCCCAGTGTTTTTTCATTATTCACCCAGGCACATCTACCACACGGACAGACCGCCCCAAAACATTGGGGGCAGTTTACGTGTTCTTTTAAATTGGACAATTACTGAGTCTCCTTTTTCCACGGAACTTACTCACTTTACAGTAACTTTTCTTAGTGGTTTCTCGATCTATGTTTTCTTTTATTTAGAAACCAAGAGATATTGTCTCCAGTGACGGTACTGCCACCTAGTGGTCGGATTGGTACTAATTTTTTATTAGCATTTTATTTAGCTACTGACTGATCTCCTCTTGATACAAATACGTATTGTAAGCATTGCTGCATAGTGATCCGACCCGGAGGTTTACAGTCCCTGGGAGGCGGTATAGCTGTGTTTGTGTGTTTTTTTTTCCTCTTTTTGTGTTAGCAGTAGCACGCATCAACAAGACTATAACATATTTTCAGGGGATCATCCAGTTAATTGTATATGTGTACTTGTCCTGCATTTCTTCTCGTAGTTACTCTTTACCTGGAGAGACGAGGGCCCTCCTCTCACCTGCATGCGGCTGCGTGTTCCAGATTAAAGTATACCTTTTTATTTTTATTTATTTATTTATTTATTTTTATTTTATTTCTCTCAGATATTTCATGTGAAATGTAGATGTTAAGATAAACCTCAAGGTCCAACCGCACTTTAGTAAGACTATAACACATTTTCAGGGGTCACCTAATTGTTGGCGCATGTGGGCTTGTCCTACCTCTCTTCTATATATTGGTCCATAGTGTTATGGACAGATTTTTGGAAAAACATCAGAATTCCTCAGCAGACATGCCTACTTCTAATGCAAAATCAACTTATAAACGGCAAACTGCCCAAAAGGTGAATGTGTCACATCCCCTAACCCCCCCGTCTCCGATATCTGGAGGGGAGGAGTCTACTTCCCAGTCATATCCCCGTAATATAAAATTTCCGTCACCTGATGAAAATGCCAAAGAAGTCATTAATATGTTAATGCCTCTCATAGACAAGAAGTTTGAGGACTTGCATGCTAGGCTGGATACATCTTTAGCTAAGATAGAATCAAACACAGCTAGACTTGACACTTTGGAACAGAGAACCAGTGACGCTGAAGACTCAGTTCATGTTTTGCAACAGGAACTCGCAGCTAAGTCTCAAACCATCAACGCCATGATGGAGAAACTTGATGATTTAGAAAATAGAAATATAAGATGTAATTTGCGCTTTATAGGCATACCAGAATCAGTTTCGGACACACAATTGCAGGCCTATATCCGCACTCTTATTTCGGTGGCACTGGGATTCCCAGATACTGATATCCCACTGCCGGTGGAGAGGGCACACAGGTTAGGTGCACAACGCAGAGACAGAGGTGCCCAACCCAGGCCGTCTATTGCCAAATTCCTCGACTATAGAGACAAAGAGAAATTATTACAGGCATATCGCGCTGCCCCCGAACTTAGGGTGGAAGGCCAAAAAATTTTGGTGTTCCAGGACTTTTCAGTTATGGTCTCTCAAAAACGCAAGGCCTTTTCGGGGGTCTGTAAGTTCTTGGTAAACAAAAAGATTAAATTTGCGCTGCTTTACCCGGCCAAATTGAGGGTTACTGAAAATGGCCGTACTCAGCTATTTACTGATGCTCGTCAGGCGAAATCACATTTCTTAAGAAATAACCCTCCTTCACCAGCCCGCTCTAACGCTAGTGATGAAAATTAATTTCATGGGTTTTCCTTGACATACGGGAATATTGTAAAGTGAAGGGTCTGGGGGCCTTTTGACCTCCTACTCCGGGAGGCCCACCCTCACCTTTATCACCAGCGATGATACTGCTGTGTTTACTAGAGGGGTCCCGGGGAGGTGCCCGACTGTGCTTCCAGCCCCTGTTAATAAGTCTTCTTATACTGCTAAATCACAAGATATGACCTTGACGGTTTATTTTTTTTCTGTTTGGTTTCTTTTGTTTTTCTTTACTTTAATATGATGATACTTTGTCAGTTGTGCAAAGCATTGATAGGGTTCTTGTTATTTGTGTTATGGTTTTTGACGAAACGGAGCATCCCCTCCGATGAAGTTGGGGATCCTCAGTTATTTGTTTTGGGTCTGTTGGTTAACCCGGATTCAACTGTTTCTATACAAAATGTTAATGTATTGCTTCAATTTCAAACTGAACTGACCTGCTTCGTTTGTATGTCAGGGACACAGAGATGTGTGGCGGGAGGAGGAAGCTGGGGCTCGAGTCTCATTCTATTTAGGGCCCGTCCGATACCCTTCCTGGAAATGGGGAAGATCTTCCTTGTGACCACGGGATGGGGGTTGGGTCAGTACTATTTCTCTCCTGTTTCCTTTACTGATGGCGAATGACTCCAATGACATCCCTAGTGTGAGGGATAACTCCCATTGTTCCATACTGTCCTGGAACGTGGGGGGACTGAACACCCCGATCAAAAGGAAAAAAATCCTCACCCACCTCCGCAGGAGACACCCCTCTATAGCCTTTTTGCAGGAAACTCATTGGAGACTGGGTGATGACTCTACTTTACGTGCTCCCTGGATAGCGGAGTGTATGCAGGCCTCTTACTCTTCCAAGTCTAGAGGGGTGGCTATTGTATTCCACAGACACCTGAGATATGAAATCTTGCACTCAATAGCTGATCCTGAGGGTCGCTATTTAATACTGGATACTCAAATCGAGGGTAAAAAATTTACGCTAGTAAACCTCTACGCACCTAATGTGGCAACTGGAGAATTTTTGCGCCGGCTCACTCAGGTCTTGGCTAGCAGGATTAATTACACCCTAGTGGTGGGTGGAGATTTTAACACAGTAGACGACCCTACCTTAGATAAATCTTCCCACGTCGTGAGGCCCTCCTCCCCATGCTGGAAATATATTCAGGAAATGAAGGACACTTTACACTTAAGTGATCCGTGGCACCTATTACATCAGACTGACAGATCCTACAGCCATTTGTCCAGGGTGCATGGTTCATTGTCACGGATAGACTACATATTGTTAGCGGACCACTTTTTGGACCAGACCAAAAACGCTACGTTAGATGACATACTTATCTCGGACCATGCGCCGGTGGGTTTGGAGATATATACTGGCTCCCATGTGGGTGTGGGCTGCCTTTGGCGTTTCCCGGACTACTTGTCCACCTCGGAAGATTTCAAGAAATTTCTACTGCACTCTTGGAATAATTTTGTGGACTATAACATAGAGCATTGGGATAACTCGGTGCTATTCTGGGAGACGTCGAAGGCAGTGCTACGAGGTCATATAATTGGGTACGTAGCAAAAAAAAGGAAAGACAACACGAAAAAGTATCATGAATTACACGCAGCCATGTCCCATAGCTTTAATGCTTACAAATCCAGTCCTTCTGAGAATCTTTTGGAAATATATTTACGTGACAAAAAATTACTTGATGCCTTTTTAACAGCTCAGGCACAACAACGGTTAGATTTCACTAAATTTCATTACTATAAATGGGGAAATAGAACTGGGAAGTTGTTGGCCACTATGTCCAAAGTCAGGAAGAAACGTTCCTTTATTGCGGCCCTGAGGGATAATGCCCAGAATAAAACTTACACTAAAACAGTTGATATTTTAGCACATCTTAGTGACTTTTACACTGAACTCTATAATCCTATATCCCCACAGGAGGAGTTGCAAAGGGATTTTATGTCTATGGCAAATCTGCCTACACTTAGCTTAGAACAACAAGAAACATTGGATGGGGACATTCGCGAAGAGGAAATTAGAGCGGTCATAACGTCATTGCAACCGAATAAATATCCGGGGCCTGATGGGTTCACTGGGACTTACTACAAATTACTACAACAAGAGCTAATGCCGACACTACTGGAACTTTATAACAAAATTTATCGGGAACATCCCACCTATCAGACATTCTCCCAGGCGTTCACTACACTAATCCCTAAGCCTGACAAGGATCCACTGTCAGCGGATTCATATAAACCCATTTCCCTCTTGAACTCTGATTTTAAAATTTTCACAAAAATCATAGCGAATAGATTACAATTGATCCTCCCTGACTTACTGACGGACCATCAGTATGGATTCGTGCGAGACCGCCAATCAGTCAAGGCCATTCGTACAGCAATAGCAGTGACGGTGGTGTCTAGAAATACCCCTAATTCGGAACACATGCTTTTAAGCCTAGACACGCACAAAGCCTTCGACACCGTGTCATGGCATCACCTATTTAGTGTATTACATTACAGAGGATTTAATGAAAATTTTGTAGGGGTTATTAAGCATCTCTACACTGATCCGACGACCTCATTGCTGGTTAATGGCATACGGGGTCCTCGGATTACTATGCAAAGGGGTACAAGACAGGGCTGCCCCCTGTCTCCCCTTCTTTTTAATTTATCCATAGACCCCCTCTTCCGAATATTACAAAACTCGCTGATTTATCAGGGTATCCCAATTGGGGATAAAGAGGTAAAACTGTCAGCATTCGCTGACGATGTGCTAATGTATATTGGGAACCCTAAAGACTCACTACAGGATGTTTTGGATTTATTGGACAAATTTGGAAAAATTTCAGGCTTCCAAATTAATCTTTCTAAATCTATAGGGCTCTATTTAAAACACGGGGTAAAACGCCCAGGATGGGGGAGACAGATACCTATAAACTGGGCCAACACATATATAACATATTTGGGCATTAAACTTCCGAAATATCCCTCAGACCTATATAGGTTGAATGTAAAAGAGGCGATAGCCTTCATGACTAAAGAACTGGAAGGATGGAATCATTTAATGCTCTCATATTTAGGGAGGGCCAACTTGATAAAAATGTGTACGTTTCCACGATTATTATATATTTTACAGTCACTTCCCGTATTACTCAGTAGATCTGATCTAACACACATAACTAAATTATTTCGGCAATTTATATGGAAAGGAAAGAGGCCTCGTATTGCCATGCATAAGCTGCAACAACCAAAAGCTAACGGCGGCATTAACTTCCCAAACATATTATTCTACAACCAAGCATCTTTATTGAGATTTCTGAGAGACTGGTTAAACGATAAAGACACATATGCGAACACACACCTCGAGGCACAATTCATAAAATCTAAGAGTTTGACAAACTTCCTCCACTGTATCGAAGCGGACTGCGATCAGGGTTTGAAGGATAACCCCCTTCTGTGGTCGGTCTATCGCCTTTGGCACTCCTTGAGACGTTCCGGAAACTTGGGGGGCCACAAATCCTTGTATTTGCGGTTTCTAGGTAATCCCGACTTCCAGCATGGGGAGGCAGGATTCCCCTTTACAATGTTTCATAACGAGGGCCTGAGGTACATAGGACAAATAGTTGATAATGAACATGGGAAACCGCTCACCTTTACTCAGTCACAGGAATTATTTCCATTCCTACGCGATTACCCATTGGCATTTCTCCAGTTGCAGCATTATACCAGTTCGGTGCTTAAAACCTTATCGAGGGCAGACTTGAATAATGAACTAGATACCCTTTTACGAACCCCACCAGCAGCAGAGAAAGCCCTATCTATACATTACAAAAAATTATTCACCCAACTAGATCACTCTCAATCAGATTCAGGAATACGAAAATGGCTGTCAGACTTTCCTGAGCTGACTTGTGAAATACTATTACGAAGTTTGCTACATTCTTGTAAACTATTGCCCTCGGCACAATACCAGGAGATGTTTTATAATATAGTTCACAGAGCTTATTTTTGCCCGTATAAACAATATAGGGCGGGTATGGCTGATTCGGACAAATGTCTGAAATGTCATACACCTAAGGCGGACTTGTTACATTGTTTCTGGTTGTGCCCACTGCTCCGCCGCTTTTGGCTTCAGGTACGACAATATGCTATGGAACATTTGATAAATTTCATCCCTTTTACGGCAGAATGGGCGATATTTGGAATAATCCCGGCTAGGCAAAGAATAACAAAGGGGTGTAAGAGGTTGCTGCTGGCAATCAGTGCAGCTGCACGTAAGGCGATCCTACAATCCTGGATACATAGGGACCAGGGACTACATAGGGACATAGGGACTACTTTATCTCTGTTCAAAGGGAAACTGCATCATATATTTCAAATGCACTGGATTGAAACATCTTTACAGAAAGACAAACTGGTAGGGCAATTTTTTGAGTCCTGGGAAAGCTATATAGCTACCCTTCCGGTAGATTTCCAAACTAGAATTCGGAATTCTCTGAAAAACACTGAATGGTTTGAGACACGAATGGCAATCGGGGATCCTCCCATAGTACTAGCAGACTAGATGTTGGAGATGCCGTGGAGCCCCAGCCTCCTCATATCTCTGCAATGGATAGGCAGGCCGGTCGTTTAACATATAATTTGTTTTGCACTTTTTTTTTTTTTTTTTTTGAAATAATGTTTATGGGACTATGCAATGTATATGAGGCTGTTATTTAAAAAAGAAAAAAAAATCTTATGTTCCCATTTCATCGTTTTATGTCAATACTTGTATGTTCTTGTTTCTTAACGGTGCAACCGTCTTTGTAACATGAAGCAATGTTTTTATTAAAAAAAAGTTATACCTTAAAAAAAACAAAAAAAAAACTATGAACATTTTTGTTGTCCACACAAGTAGACAGCAATGCCCCAAACAGAGCATAATGCAAAGAAAAGAGGTGCAAGATGGGATTGTCCTTGGTCCCTCCCACCTTCCCTTATGCTGTTTATATTAAACAAGACATGCACAGTTTAATAAACCAATCACATCAGCAACAGGGACTGCCACTTTTGGCTCACATGATTGGTTTGTTTGGGCACCTACAAAATGAGCTGCCAATGGTCTCTACGTATACAAACTGGCACTACATAGGCAACATGTCACCATCGTCATCATCATCTGATTCCTCTCCCCCATCAGTGTGTACATTCTCTTATTCACACACTATTAATTTGTCCCTGCTGGAATCCACCATTACAGGCACCGCTGCATTTTTTGGAAGTAATTGCCCATTAAGGTCTTCCTCATGGAAATTGTAAATTCATTTTGATGAACATCATCTTTTCACATTTTGGGGAAGTAACCTCCTATGCTGATTGCTGACAAGCATCTTGGCTGTGCTGAAAACTGTATCTGGGTACACCAGGCATTCCCAACCACGGTCCTCAAGGCACACCAACAGTGCAGGTTTTAGTGATATCCAGGCTGCAGCACAGATGGTTAAATCAAAATAACTGAGCTACTAATTAAGTCACCTGTGCTGAAGCCTGGATATCAATAAAACCTGCACTGTTAGTGTGCCTTGAGGACCATGGTTGGGAATGCCTGGGGTACACATTGGAGGGTGGGCAACTTCAGTAAAGCAAAGCCAGTTTGTGCAAGGGTGTCCAAATTGCCTTTTTTTTCCTGCCAGTAGTGAAACAGACTGTCTGACATGCCTATTTGGATGCTATGACTAAAATAATCATCAACCATTCTTTTGAATGGTGACCATATGATATGCAGTCACAGTAGACATGTCACTAATTGTAGACAGTTTCTTCAGTCCAGACCAGGGGGGGAATGTAATAGGGTGAGAGAATCAGAAAGTGAGAGATTTTGGGAGAGTTTTTCTGGGGGTTTTTAAAGTGGCATTTACATGGGAAAACCAGATTGTTTGTTGACTGATCTGCATCACCACCAGTGGGTCTCTTAGGAAAATTTAGTTTTTTTTCCTGGCAGCAGAAGTTGCCGAAGAGATGTTGCCATGTCATGCTCTGCTTGAGCAGACAATTTGGTCACAACAGTTCTTTGCATCTCTTCAGATTTGTGTCCATTGGAAAGAAAAACACAATGTATGACTTAAGCTTAGGATCAAGTATGGGCGCCAAAATATAGTGATCCGATTTCAAGATATTGATGACCCTTGCATACTGGCAAAGCAAATGAAGGGCTTAATGTACAAGTCTGACATGCTTAGCAAAGTCACTTAATTTCAACTCCTAGTTTAGTTTCTCCAGCTGATTTTCTAAGCGTCTAAGAGGATTTACCTCACTCAAGCTGGCAATGTCTGAACTAACTTCACATGTGGCAACTTCAAAGGGTTTGAGAACTTTGCACAACACGGAAAGTGTTGTGCAAACCTTGAGTAAGGTATAGTCTCCCTCCTTTCCCTATGTCAATCATAGGTCGTTGTGTAGCCTTGGATGGCTCCTCCATCAACCGAAGCATATTAAGGGTAGAATTCACCTGGTTGCTACCTCTTGCTTCAGCTAATGGCAGGGAAAATTAAACAGTACTTGCAGGCGCTGCAATCTTCGACATGCTGAATGTTGAAAATGTGCTGACATTCTTGGGCCATAGAGAGCATCTCCTGCACACCCCTGTCATCTTTTAAAAAGTTTTGCTCCACCAAATAATTGTGTCAGCAAAACAGGGGTCATGTTGGAATTCACCCAGCTGTAACATTCTCACAATATTTGTGGTTTAATTCAAAATCAAAAACCCCAAGGAGAGTCCAAGTGGGGTAAGCCATTTTGCAATGATTTCCCTGAGTTTTTCTAAGAGGTTGTCAGCGGTATGCCTCTTTATGAAACCAAGAGTAGCCTGCCTCTGAATAAGCTGGCATTTGTTAGACGCTGCTGCTGTTAGTGCTGCTGAAGGCAATACACCTACCCAGTGGGCAGGGCCGGCTCCAGGCCTACTAGCACCCTGAGCGAGAAAATTTAAAAGTGCCCCCCACCCCCACCCATGCGCGCGCCTTCGGCGCGCGCTCCTGGAAAAGTGGGCGTGGACTCCTTAAAAGTGGGCGTGGTCTCGCCCCCCAGCAGTGCCAGCTACACATGACATGCCCTCCAGCAGTGCCAGCTACACATGACAGGCCCTCCAGCAGTGCCAGCTACACGTGACATGACTCCCAGCAGTGCCAGCTACACATGATAGTGTTCACTTTTTAAGTTAGGTGGGCAAAATGATGTACATATTGTAATGCTTGTTGTTCCCATTTTCACACGCTAAAGCATGGACAGTGCGCGCCGAAGACGCGCAGCAAAAATTTAGGGGAGTTACTTCGTGGGGAAGGTGCGTAGCCACATTATAGTGGCAATTCACATTACACCACACAGTAGTGCAGCTAATACACATTGCACCAGGTAGAACCTCCTATAAGAGCACGTTAGACACATTGCGCCAGGTAGAGCACTGAGACACACTGCCCAGCCACAGACGCCTAGCGGGAACACTACATGATATGCCCCCTAGCAGTGCCAGCTACACATGACATGCCCCCCAGCAGTGCCAGCTACAGGTGACATGCCCCCCAGCAGTGCCAGCTACATAAATGGCCACACAGTTCCAGATGGATAAATGCCCCCACAGCGCAGATATGCCCCCACAGTGCCAGATACATTAATGCCCTCACAGTGCAAGATATGCCCCCACAGTGCAAGAAATGCCCCCACAGTGCCAGATACATAAATGCCCCCACGGTGCCAGATACATAAATGCCCCCACGGTGCCAGATACATAAATGCCCCCATGGTGCCAGATACATAAATGCCCCCACGGTGCCTGATACATAAATGCCCCCACGGTGCCTGATACATAAATGCCCCCACGGTGCCTGATACATAAATGCCCCCACGGTGCCTGATACATAAATGCCCCCACGGTGCCTGATACATAAATGCCCCCACGGTGCCTGATACATAAATGCCCCCACGGTGCCTGATACATAAATGCCCCCACAGTGCCTGATACATAAATGCCCCCACAGTGCCAGATAAATGCCCCCACAGTGCCAGATAAATGCCCCCACAGAGCCAGATAAATGCCCCCACAGAGCCAGATAAATGCCCCCACAGTGCCAGATAAATGCCCCCACAGTGCAAGATAAATGCCCCCACAGTGCCAGATAAATGCCCCCACAGTGCCAGATAAATGCCCCCACATGCCCCCACAGTGCCAGAAATGCCCCCCACAGAGCCAAAAATGCCCCCTGTGTGCCAGAAATGCCCCCACAGTGCGGATCCCCCCCCCCCCAAAATACCTGCGGCGATGGGGAGGAGTACTGGTGTCCGCCTGTCCGAGTGCGGGAGTGCTGGCGGGCGGCCGAGCGAGTGAGCCTGGGTCTGGGTCTGGGTCCGGGTCCGGGCGGGCGGGCGTGCGGCCACTTGCGTGCGCTATGCACGTTGCGCGGCGCCGGCGTCTGACGTTAGACACCGGCGCCGCGCAGCGCGCACACACGGCGGGACGGGCCAATGCTATGCTGCACACACAGGGCCGGCTCCAGCATCAAATATGGCGGCGCCAGCGCGGCGCCCATTAAGGGTGGCGCCCTGCGCGGCCGCTCTATTCGAACATGCCTAGAGCCGGCCCTGCCAGTGGGCTGTCACAGTCATGTAATCTTTAGTTTGCCCTGTTCCATTTGTCCACATATCTTTGGTTAAGTGGACAGTAGGTACAACGGCATTTCATAGGACACCAATTATGTTTTTCTTAATGTCTTTGTAAATACTAGGAATTGCTTTTCTAGTGAAGTGGAATCTAGATGGGATTTGGTAGTGAGGACACAGAACCTCAGTTAACTGTCTAAAACCCACTGCATTAATGGCGAATACTGGATGCACATCTAACACCAGCATAGCTGTTATGGCATCAGTAATCCGCTGTGCAACCGTGTGACTGCTGTCATATTTTTTCCCCTGGCAAAGGATTGTTTAACAGTCAATTGTTTTGTTAAACTACTACAAGTAGTCTTCCTGGTCCTCTTCTGAGATGAAAATTAGCTCACAGTAGCAACAGGCACAGCTCTCAAGAATCTTTCTGAGGAAGCCCAGACAGGAGAGGAGTCAGTCATTCTTATGAAATTGGATGCAGGACTACTTTCTATCATGACTAAGGATATTGACGGTGAAGGTGTTGGTGGTGGAGATTGCAGGAGCTTGGATCTAACAGAAAGTAGGGAGCTAGGTGACACTGGACTGCTTGTTATAACGTTATTAGCCAAAGTTTCTGAATCTGTCAAAAACATTTGGTGAATGCACTGCAAGTGACGAAACAAGGAGGAGGTTCCTAGATGGTTAAGATTTCTACCCAGAGGCGTCACCAGGTGTGGTGACACCCGGTGCGCACCCCTGATGTACTGCCGCGATCGCGGCAAAAAAGGGGGCGTGGCCTTACAGCTAGGGGCGTGGCTTTGCGGGGATACCGGGATCGTCACTCTGGGGGCGTGCCCAGCATCTCCGGAGATGCTGGGCTTCCCCCAGAGACGGTCTCAGTGTGCTGTCGGCTCCTCTGCTATGACAGGAGCCGGGTGCTGTAACGGAATTTCACACTGCAGCACCTGGCTCCTGTCACTGCGGAGGAGCTGACATTTGGTGTCACCCCCTCCAGGTGTCACACCCGGGTGCGGGCCGCACCCCCCGCACCCGCCTTGTGACGCCACTGTTTCTACCTCTACTTATTATGGCTTTACAAAGGGTACAGACGGCTTGACAGTTTTTGTCTGGATTTGGGTAGAAATATTTGCACACCTAAGAGGTGGATTTTTCTGTCTTTTGTCCAGGCATGACAATGGGCTTTTTCATATCATGCGCAACAGCTGTTTCCACTGGTGCCTGATTTACACGAATAACATCCTCATC
Source organism: Pseudophryne corroboree (assembly GCF_028390025.1). NCBI lineage: Eukaryota > Metazoa > Chordata > Amphibia > Anura > Myobatrachidae > Pseudophryne > Pseudophryne corroboree. Next base: position 222,671,126 of record NC_086446.1, read on the forward strand.
AACAACATCCTTATTAGAGCCAGCTATACAAATATACTCCTCATCCTGGTGCACTTCCACAGAAGCATTCTCAATATCTATGTCAGCATGTTGACTTTGCTGCTCCTCCCCACATTTGCAGAGGGTACACAAATGGTGGAAGGAGCCTCCTCTTCATGTACAGTATTGGAAATGTCAGGCTCACACAAGGCACCTGTGGACACACTTAGAATCTCCTCAGGGATTTGTGATTAGAACCTCCTCAGAGATTTCTGATGTTTCTGAGCACACAGTTGGTTCCGGTGCCTTAACAAGTTTCATTTTTTGATACTTCTACAGGGAGAAGGGTTTACATCATCATAAAAGGCAGAAACACCACTCATAAATAAAGGCCAAGGCCTTAGCCTTTCCTTTTCACTTCATGTGGTGAATGGAATATTGCCAATTTTATATGTTTCTTTGTAGCTAATTTTACTTTTGATGTTTTTTTCTTTACCGCTGTAAAATGATATTGCTTCTTTGATTTTACATTCCCTGACATAAGCTCTCTATGCCCCTGGGCATCTGCCTTAGTAGATGACATTGATGGACTTGTATAGTCATGACTGGTGGTGGCAGAAGCTGCAGCACTAGTATATACTTCCTGCTCTCCTCTCAATTGTTTATCCTCCATAACTATCAACAAACATGAACGTAGTGGAGTACAGCACACACCACAATTTACACAGAAAATGTACCACCTACATTGTCACAGTATGTGTATGTGGCAGAAATAATAATATAACACTGTGGTTGATTTCCCAGTGCATGAGAAAGAATATTACACTGCAGTGTCACAGTAGTTATGTAAATAAAAAAATGTATAGTACACTGGAGTACAGTTTTTATTATTTTAATTTTACTCTGGGGCAGAACCCCTGGATGTATCAGACACAGCAGCCCCTTGTCGAACACAGCAGCCCCTTGATGGACCACAGAGCAACCCTTTATACACAACTGAATGGACACAGCACAAACAGAGCACCTCTGTAGGACAAATCTGCTCCAGCCCCTTGATCGTCAACACAGCAGCACCTCTGGATGGACAACACAGCACCTCTGGATGGACACAGCATGGACACGTCCGCTCACTCCAAGCTCCACAGCTGGCGCGATAACCTGGGCCCATTATAGAATCCAAAATTTGCGAGAATCCAACAGTGGAAGGATGACATTTTGACTTGTTTTGGGATCCCAGTAAGGTGGGAATAGCTGCTCTATGGTAAGAGAAAACCACTCATATTCCCATTTATATAAGATGCATTTTGTGGGAGAAAAACTGCTGTTTTTAAAATGCATAGGGAACTGCATTGCATTTATAATACAAGGGCTCCGATGTGTGCACATAAAGGTCCAAATGTAACCCAGGTTTGCCAACATTCAAGTCCTTGAAGAAGAACTGAGTTTCTTTCACAGTGTCATGGACATTTCAGTTAGTAACTCATGATAACTTCCATTTATATACAGTAGGAAATTCCAACTACAGTATTTCATAGCGGACATTCACAGTGCAGGGACGTGCAGTGAGGTAAATGGTTCAGGAGGCACTGGCTAGTACCAGAGCCAGATTATTTAAGTCAAAAGGGTGCAAGTGGGCATTATACACAGGTGCAGCAGTATATGCTGCTGGAAATTTGGTGAGTTTTGATCAGAGATGTGCAGAAGAGATAGGATGGGAGGCACTTCCTCACCTGACATGGACTTTTTACTCCAGAGTTTTGACTATAAAAATTATTAGAATAATACAAAGAAGATATTTCTAATATATTATTTGTATTTTACAATTACTTTATATAGTCAAAACTCTGGCTTATATGTCAGTATGACAGGAAAGGCTCTGCATCGGCCGCCTGACTCCACGACACGTCACTGTCACAGTGTTATAGAGCTGTAGTATTTACATTACTGTTTATAAGGATTGTTCATTACATTCATTACATTTAAGTATAAAGACAGTAATTGTGTTCGGTATTAGGATTTAATAAACTATAATATAGTTATAATTACTATTTAGTATAGCCTCCATCTTGACTATGCTAAATTGTGAAGGTAACAAGTACCACGTGATGGAGCGTAGCATTACCCTTCTATATATTTGCGTATGTATTTTCTATTGTACCCAATATCCTTATGAAGATTTTCTCTAAGTAAAGTGCCCCATCTTCCCACTCTTTATGGAGTGCTGTGTAATAAATACAAAATTATTGTTATAACCCTGTGGTCTTTACTGTTTATATCTGATTGTTAATGCTAAGCAGCACAGACCATTAGTAAAGGGTAAGAAGAAACTGTACTGTAATAATGGTTGCTCTCTCTAAACCACGTGTGTTTTACTAGTTTAACAACTGCTACAACTTGTCGGCCAATGCTGGTGATATAATTGGATACTCCAAATTGCTGGTTAATAAATGCAGTGGCTTGGAGGGACACATTGATGGTGACTATTTAAAGTATGATAAGTAGTCATAAGTAGTCACCCTCAGGGTAAATTTACTAAAGCTTCTAAAAATGAAAAGTGGTGATGTTGCCCATATCAACCAGACAGATTCTGTCTATCATTTCTGTATTGCATCCTAGAAAATGATAGACAAAATCTGATTGTTTGCTATTGTCAATCATCATTTAGCCCACCCCCTGACTCTCATTGACTGGTTTCACAGGAGTCCGGGGGCGGTCTAAAAGATGATTGACAAGCTGAGCAGTGTGTCCGATGCTGCAGCGCCTGATGATTCCCATACCCTCCAACTGTACCTTTTTGGCCGGTACAGTACCGTTTTTTTATGGTCTGTACCGGCCAAAAATGACTTTGTACCGATTTTTGACTCACTGCATCTCCATTGAAAGTATAAGAAAGGGGGCGTGGTCACGCCCCTTTTACCCGCGACCACGCCTCCTTTCCTTATTTGTACCGGTTTTTAAGTGTAAAATATTGAAGGGTATGGATTCCCTGGGAAGGAAGCCAGGACTTATGTTGCATACAACTTCACGTGTATGATCATATGTCCTGCTAGCTCCCCCTGCACACTGTGGATGGTACTGCAGCCAAGGGGCAGCAGCCGCCACTAGTTAGGAGCTGATTGGATGGAGCATCATTTATCATATGCAATGAGTTTTAAAACTTGTGTATGATAAAACTTGATAAATTGCAACATTAAAATAACTTTAAAAATAACACATTTGTATATATAGTTTTTGAAGAAATCCTGTATATGCAGTGGCAAATATTCCACTAGGCTAGGGTTACCACCTCATCCCTTTAATTCTGGACACATATTAATTACACAGGTTCTGTGGATGGCTGACTTCAAGACTCCATTTCACCTGGTTTTAATCAGCCACAGAACCTGTGTAATTAATATGAGTCCACAATTAAAGGGATGAGGTGGTAACCCTACACTAGGCACTGGAGGCACATGCCTAGGGGCGGCACTTGCTTGGGGGTGGCACTTGGATGCTTGTGTTGGTATTATCAACCTATAAAGTACCAGTAAGTGCAAAATGTTCACTGTATTGTACCATATGCCATCTTGAATGGAATGTAAATGGGTAGAATTGCACATACTTCCCCTGTGAGTTGTCCTACTTAGTAAATATGAATCTATAATACAAATTTCATAATTAGTGGGGTCTTTTTTATTTTTTAAATTGGCTATCCTCAAATGAGGGCTTATAACCAATGAATAAAAATAATAAAATTAGGAGTGTGTGGGGGTGGGTGGGTGTGTGTGTGTGTGTGTGTGTGTGTGTGTGTGTGGGCAGGGGGCTCAGATATTGCTGTTGTGCCTACGGGCGCCCTCACCCCTAAATCCGCCCCTGTGTATATGGGAGTATCCCATACCACCACGTTCCCTATTGCTTTAATTGTAATACTATCAAATGTCATCCTCATTACATCCCCAATAGTGGCCTGAGAGAGTACTCATTACCCAAGCCTCCTGACATGGTTGGTATCAAGGAAAGTGTATACTGCCGCCACTTGTGAGGGGATATGACCAACACAGAGGAAGTAGGGGCTGTGCTGCTGTGCTGTAGCAATAACATCATGGCCCCTACAAGGAGAAGGATCAGATCCTGGGGTGCAGTACAGCCGGCATGCCGTGAGAGGTAAGTGGGGAGTGCCCTGCTGTTGAAAGTTAATAATTTTCTATTTGTATTTCAAAGGGTTGTGCTTCACTTGTGTCTGCCTGCTATTACTGTACTGAACTTGCCTATGAATGGACCTAATCAGCTTCTCTAAGTGCAAGGGGTCGCACGTTTTATACAGTAGCCAGCTTAAAAATGTAGTGCAGAAATGCACTTGTATCCAACTCTAAATCACCCCTGTGAAGGTTAGGCAGCTGTTCCCAGTACACATATTGTAAAAAATGTTCAAGAAGTAATGTGATGTTTCCATCTAAGCACATGAATGAATGTTACTCCCCAAAAAGCCATTTAAGTGCACTTCCCCCTCATTAATAAGAATAATATTGTATTACAGGTAAAACATGTGATTTTAGTGGTGGAAGTTTTTGCTGTGACTGAATAAACCCGTTAATCAGGTTTATAATTGCTTTGACCCTATTATCCACAAAGTACAGTATGTCCCAATTGGCCTTTATCTGCCCATCATAGAAAAGCAATAAGAAGCACTACTGCAACAGACACCATTTAGTGGAAGAAATCCTTCTGCTTATGATCTAGAACAGGGGTGGGCAATTATTTCAGCTGAGGGGCCACTTGACATTTCCTGTCAGTATCCGAGGGCCACATACAAAATAGCAGCTCGCCCCACTTGCCAAAAATATAGGGACGTGGCTTCATGTGGAAGGGGTGTGGGCAAAAAATAATACAGATTCCTATTAGGCTGCACAATAGTCTCCATTATTCAAATTGCGCCACTTACACACATTACACCAGGTAGAGCCCCTTTTACACACATTACGACAGGTAGAGAGCCTTTTTACACATTAACATTTTATTTAGGATAATTATTGTGCAGCAAGCAAATTATCCAGTGTCTTATGGCCCCTGGGGAAAGGTGTGACACGGTGACAGAACACGGTGGGGGTGACACAGTGACAGAACACGGTGGGGGTGACACGGTGACAGAACATGGTGGGGGTGACAGAACACGGGGGGTGTGACACAGTGACAGAACACGGTGGGGGTGACACAGTGATAGAGCATGGGGGGGTGACACAGTGACAGAACATGGGGGGGTGACACAGTGACAGAACACGGGGAGGGGGGGTGACAGTGACAGAACACGGGTGTGTGACACGGTGACAGAACACGGTGGGGGTGACACGGTGACAGAACACGGGGAGGGGGGTGACAGTGACAGAACACGGGTGTGTGACACAGTGACAGAAAACGGTGGGGGTGACACAGTGACAGAACACGGGGAGGGGGGATGACAGTGACAGAACACGGATGTGTGACACGGTGACAGAACACGGGGGGTGTGACACAGTGAAAGAACACGGGGAGGGGGGGGTGACAGAACACAGTGGGGGTGACAGTGACAGAACACAGGGGATGTGACATGGTGACAGAACATGGTGGGGTTGACAGCGGCAGAACACGGGGAGGTGACACAGTGACAGAACACGGGGGGTGTGACACAGTGACAGAACACGGGGAGGTGACACAGTGACAGAACACGGGGGGTGTGACATAGTGACAGAACACGGGGTGTGTGACATAGTGACAGAACACGGGGGGGTGACAGTGACAGAACACGGGGGGGGTGACACAGTGACAGAACACGGGGGGGGTGACATAGTGACAGAACACGGGGGGGTGGTGACATAGTGACAGAACATGGGGGTAATATGGTGATAGAACACGGGAGGGGTTGGTACAGCGAGAGCTAAAGATCTCTCCCCCAAACCTAAAAAAGGTCTGACGCCACTGCCCGCACACACAAATATATGCACACTATCACACACACACACACACACACACACACACACACCACACACCACACACACACACTTTGTTTTACTTTTCCCATTAACTTACTGATCTGGCTGGCAGTGGCAGGAAGGATGGATCTGTAGCAGTCTGGCTCTTGTCCCGTGTAGCCCCGCCCCCTGAGGTCCCGTGTAGCCCCGCCCCCTCATCGACACCTAGCCCCGCCCCCTTCTCGGCTGAACACAGCCGTTGTCACTGGGGACTCTGGAGGAGGCTGCTACAACGCAGGAGCAGCAGGGGAGAGAGGCGCCGCTGGCAGCTTGGAGGTACTGCAGTGCAGAGCAATGACAAGCAGCTCAGCTGGTCGGGCCGCTTGTCATTGCTCGCTGGTGGGAGGCAATGGGCCGGGCAGGATCGGTTTGCGGGCCGCATCCGGCCCGCGGGCCGTATTTTGCCCACCCCTAATCTAGAAGCTGGCAAACATTGCCTTCTGATGTCACGGCAGCTTTATCTGGTTGTAAATTACACCAATGATTGTTTCCAGTTGAAAGAACCTCGGGCATCTTCATGCCACTGCTCAGTAGGTGTCAGTATTATAAAGCAGTTCTAAGCTTTCCTAAGCAATTGTAGTTAGTATACCTGCAAATTTGCATAAATTTTTCACTTTGCTGCTGTTAATGAAACTTTTCAATCAATATGGTATAAGATTTTTTACTGTTCTTCAGTCTTTAATTTATGGTGGCATTTTAATGTGATTTGGCAGTACAGTTTAATTGAAATTGCAGTGCTTCCCAAAACTAAATGTTATGTAACTTATCTTTTTAGCATCCATTCCACGAAGGCTGGTAGCTCATTGATGAGTTATCTACTCTGTGGGGGCCCAGTCTATTAGTGGCAGGCCTGAGTTTCCTATACTCACTGGGGTTGGCCTTCATCTATAAGTTGAAGGCCACTACATTAGTCAGCTTCCTAGTGTCAGGCCAGGCAACAGCCATCTTAAGGACCAGTCATCTCATTGCATTTACGGTGGCTGAACTCCTGGCAGTATCAATTTATCATTGCTTCAGTAACTGGGATGTAGACAGGTGACCGGCGGTCAAGATCCCGGTGGTCAGCATACCGATGCCGGAATCCTGGCCACCAGGGGGGATAGGGCTATTCGCACTCGTAGGTGTCCACGACACCCATAGAGTGGGAATAGAACCTCTGTTGAGCGCAGGTGCACTCGCACCCATGCCGGCATCCTGGCGGTCGTGATCCTGGTGTCGGTATGCTGACCACCGGGATACCAACTGCCAGTAACCCAACCTCAACCCTAGTAACTATGGGGTCTGTGTACTAAGCCTTGAAGAAAGATGATGGGGTCTATTTACTAAGCCATGGGCGGAGATAAAGTGGATGGAGATAAAGTACCAGCCAATCAGCTCCTAACTGCCATTTTTTAAACACAGCCTTTGACATGGCAGTTAGGAGCCGATTGGCTGGTACTTGATCTGTGCGACATGTATCTCTCTCCAAGACTTAGTGAATAGACCCTTATGTCTGCTTCTATGCCTGAGGCTGAGGCTGAGGAGGACTTTATCTCCGTTGACTTTATCTCCATCCAAGGCTTAGTAAATAGACCCCTAAGTGGACAAAGATAAAGTGTCAACCAACCAGCTCCTAACTGTAATTCCTTAAACACAGCCTGTAACATGACAGTTAGGAGCTGATTGGCTGGTACTTTATCTGTGCGACATGTATCTCTCTCCAAGACTTAGTGAGTAGACCCCTATGTCTGCTTCTATGCCTGAGGCTGAGGCTGAGGAGGACAGTGGTTTAATATTATGAAGGAGGAGAAGAAAGAAGATGAAGAAGAGGAAGTAGTAGAACAGGGGTGTCACAATCCATGCAGTTCCTCCTCACTGCCTCTAGGTGTTGCTCTCTGTTCCGGTGCTTTACCACACTATAGGTTCTATTTACTAAGCCTTGGAGAGATATAAAGTGGACATAATTAAAGTACCAGCCAATCATTCCCTAACTGCCATGTTACAGGCTGGGTTTGAAAAAGGAAAGGAACTGGTTGGTTGGTACTTTTTCTCTGTCCACTTTATCTCTCCCCAAGGGGTTTATTTACTAATATTCGTGTTTTTTAAGGGTGTTTGATCTCGAATGGTATCGGGTGCATTTTACTGCAACGTTTTGAACCCTGATACGGTTATTTACTAAGCTGCCGAGTTTTCAACATTCGTATTTTCCGATGTCAATGTGATTCTTAATGTCAGGCAGTGTTTTACGGGAGTGATTAGTAAAACACTGCCTGACAAAACACAAGGAATCCCGGCTGGATCTGTGAGATCCGTGCAGGGCTTCATTGTATGCATTGTGAGCAGTGCAGAATGGGTTAAAAAATAAAAAAAAAATTGCGTGGGGTCCCCCCTCCTAAGCATAACCAGCCTCGGGCTCTTTGAGCCGGTCCTGGTTGTAAAAATACAGGGAAAAACCTGACAGGGGTTCCCCTATATTTAAACAACCAGCACCAGGCTCTGCACCTGGTCCTGGTGCCAAAAATATGGGGGACAAAAAAACATAGGGGTCCCCTGTATTTTTTTACACCAGCACCGGGCTCCACTAGTCAGAGAGATAATGCCACAGCCGGGGGACACTTTTATATTGGTCCCTGCGGCCCTGGCATTAAATCCCCAACTAGTCACCCCTGGCCGGGGTACCCTGGAGGAGTGGGGATCCCTTAAATCAAGGGGTGTCCCCCCTCCAGCCACCCAGGAGTGAAGCCCGAGGCTGTCCCCCCCATCCGTGGGTAGTGGATGGGAGGTTGAGAGCCTTTTGTGTAAAAAGCGAATATTGTTTTTTGTAGCAGAACTACAAGTCCCAGCAAGCCTCCCCTGCAAGCTGGTACTTGGAGAACCACAAGTACCAGCATGCGGTGGAAAAATGGGCCCGCTGGTACCTGTAGTTCTACAACAACAAAAAAATATCCAAATAAAAACAAAACACACACACCTTGAAAGCAAAATTTTATTAAGTATACATGCACACTTATATACATACATACTTACCTATGTTGACATGAAGCACTCGGTCCTCTTGTCCAGTAGAATCCCGGGGTACATGTAAATAAAATTATACTTACAAAGAATCCGGGGTAGATCGGTCCTCTTCTTATAAGTTATAATCCAGGGACTTGTAAAAATAAAAAAATGAAAAACCCGATCCACGCACAGGAAGGGGTCCCATGTTTACACATGGAACCCCTTTCCCCATCTAGCGGGACCCCCCATGACTCTTGTCAAAGAGGGTCCCTTCAGCCAATCAGGGAGCGCCACGTCATGGCACTCTCCTGATTGGCTGTGCGCTCCTGAACTGTCAGTCAGGCGGCGCACTGTAGATACAATGTAGCGCAGAGGCGCTCCATTATATCCAATGGTGGGAACTTTGCGGTCTGCGGTAGACCGCAAGGTTAACTGGGGTCACTCTTGTGAAACTACAGGTACCAGCGGGCCTATTTTTGACACCGTATGCTGGTACTTGTGGTTCTCTAAGTACCAGCTTGCGGGGGAAGCTTGCTGGGACTTGTAGTTCTGCTACAAAAAACAATATTCAATTTTTACACAAAAGGCTATCAGCCTCCCATCCACCGCCCACGGATGGGGGGGACAGCCTCTGGCTTTACCCCTGGTCCTTGGGTGGCTGGAGGGGGGGACCCCTTGATTTAAGGGGTCCCCACTCCTCCAGGGTCCCCCTGGCCAGGGGTGACTAGTTGGGGATTTAATGCCAGGGCCGCAGGGACCAATATAAAAGTGTCCCCCGGCTGTGGCATTATCTCTCTGACTAGTGGAGCCCGGTGCTGTTGTAAAAAATACAGGGGACCCCTACGTTTTTTGTCCCCCGTATTTTTGGCCCCGGGACCAGGCCGGTGCTGGTTGTTTAAATATAGGGGAACCCCTGTCAGTTTTTTCCCCTGTATTTTTACAACCAGGACCGGCTCAAAGAGCCTTAGGCTGGTTATGCTTAGGAGGGGGGACCCCACGCAATTTTTTTTTCAATTTTTACACTAACCAGACCCATTCCCATAGATAACCATGCATAGATCTCACTGATCCGTGCATGATTATCCAAACTCGCCTGGAAAAAGCAGGTCTATTTTTTTGCTGCTTTTTTTAACAAATCGCAAAAAAATACACCCGCAATTGAGCATTCAGAGGCTAACACCCAAATACGAATGAATAGTAAATTCCCGTGTTGTATGAACAAAGAGCCGTGTTTGACCGATGGTCTATTCATTCGTATTTCTGAACTTTGTCATCAAAACCATTACAAATAGCCCAAACACTGCCGAGATTTGTGCTTAGTAAATTCCCGTGTTGCCACTTTGAAAAAAAAACATAGGGGGTAATTCTGAGTTGATCGCAGCAGGAACTTTGTTAGCAGTTGGGCAAAACGTGTGCACTGCAGGGCAGATATAACATGTGCAGAGAGAGTTAGATTTGGGTGTGGCGAGTTCAATCTGCAATCTAAATTGCAGTGTAAAAATAAAGCAGCCAGTATTTACCCTGCACAGAAACAAAATAAACCACCCAAATCTAACTCTCTCTGCAAATGTTATATCTGCCCCCCCCTGCAGTGCACATGGTTTTGCCCAACTGCTAAAAAATTTCCTGCTGCGATCAACTTGGAATTACCCCCATAAATCGGACAAACTCTGATTTTTTGTAAATATACCACCAAGGCTTAGAAAATAGACCCCTCTGTTCCATGTCCCTGCAGTCTGTGGTAATCAGCTGATGCAGCAACTATGGGTAGAATATGTACTCCCTAATTTAAACCTGACAATTTCTGATTCCTGTATTACACCCTTTGTGTGCTAAAAAAATCTTTATTCATTACATCTAGCAGTGGCGTTAATCTCGCTACAAGTACTTCGTGCACACATACACACACACAGAGAACCATAGCAAACCATGACAAGGGTTATTCAACATGCCGCCCTCCAGCTGATTTATAAGTACACATTTCTAGTGGTGCCAAGAGACATGGTAAAAGGTACTAATTTCCTGGCCCGGCTTGTTGGAGGGGAACTGGTCAGCTTCTAGGGGGGATATTGTCCCCCTGTGCGACCACTGGCTTCCCTGTACAGTTTCAGGGAGGATGGGGCGTGAGGTGGGGGGGGGAGGGGCATGTGCAGGGTGCCTCATGCAGATCACATAACCATGACCACAGCAGCTAGCACCTATGGGGAGAGACTTTCTTCTGAGTATATCTCCCTTACGTTCCTTCCTCCATGCCATCCTGCCGTTCTCTTACCCCAGCCGAAGTCTGGCAATGTAATGTAAATATTCCATGTGATGATGGCAAACAGGTAAACAGGGAAACTCCAAAAGCAGGACTCCAGAGTTATCATTTCTCTATGCTAAAACTACAAGCACACCTACCAACATTTGCGTTCTTAAACTCTGGGCAGAATGTGTACGTGGTGGGTGGCTTGTTATGAATGACAGGATTGGGTCCAGCATTTCAGAAGTACTTGGCCGCGAACCTTTCCCCTCCCTTAAAAATACCTCTTCAACGCAAGAGCACTTTCCATTAGCAAGAGCAGCAGTGAAGAGGCTGCACTCAGCAGGACATATCGCCCAACTGTTCTTTTATGCCAAAAACAGGACTATCCCATATAAATCCAGACATGAGGGAGGTAAACTGCAAGTGATTAAATCTAAACTATGAAGATCTTTCCTTTAGACCTCCATTCCCTAACTGCAGTCATTGGGTATTCTACTTTCACCATGGTTCATTTTACTAGAATCACATAGGTGACACTTTTGTATTAACAGACCATATGTTATCTTTGTGCTAATTTTAAACTCTAGCAACCCTGGAACACTTAAGAAAAATAATTGTGAAATACTATTTAACAAGGCAAAATCAAGATCTGGACACACATGAAAAAGTGTTTAATCTCATTCTGGTCAGTAAACAAATGGCTTGTTCTCAAGTGAGATAAAGAACCAAATAACCTAGTTCTATAAACAAATGATTAACTTAAAATTGTTTAAATAACCCTTCCAGTAACTGGCTGCTGTATGACTGTAACCCATTGACAGGAAACGACATACCTATATTACAGTACCTCCTATTACAATTTAGATGGAAATAGATCATTTTGTCTGTAAGATCCATACAGACTCGAGATGCACTGTTGCTCTTTCACACAAGATTATTATTATTATTATTATTATTATTTTCTTTTGGATATAAGGCACCACAAGGATTCCTTAGTGCCATCAAGGGTATAAAATTGACAAAAGGATACATAAGTAGACTAATACAGATAGAATATAAATTCCCATAGATACATAATTACAGTGAGCAGTATTATTTAACATATAGGGCCATACACACTAGACGATTCAAGTGGATATTATCATGCATATCGTCTGTCACAATCCTGTCTAAATTCCTATCATTCGGTGACTTACCTCTGCCATCTGTCCTGGATCCTGCATCTTTTCTGCTCACTGGGATAAACAGCTCACCAGTACCATGAGTTCCCTGAGTGCTGAGCTCTCTGTCTGAAAGGTAAGAGTTGCTAACGGGCTGCACCTGTGTTGATTAACCTTCTGTGAGAATACTGAATTCAGCAAGTCTCTATGCTGTGCCTACACAGCAATCATTGAGGATTGTTCATGTTGTCATTATACTACATGTCTCTCTGACTCCAGTGGTCACCAGATACAGTGTCCACTGACTCTGCACCCATTACTGATTCCATGTGGTCCCACAATGCTGGAGTTTCCCTCCAAGCTCAGTACTGTGTGTAGCCATGACAGTCCAGGTCAGCTGACATATCTAGATCCAATCCGGATCCACTCTGAAGTCAGCTGATTGCCTTGGCCAATCACCATCCAGCCAGGGGTATAAATCCAGTCTCCCAGCACTATGGAATCACCAGGGCTTTGTTGTTCATACCCTGTATGCAGTCTGGAAACCTGCTCCTGGTTATCCTGGACTCCAGTACTAAGTTCCATCCATAGCACCGCCTGGCTCCAACAGCTATCCTGTGTAGCTGCTGCTCTGTTCATCAGTCAATCCTGGTGTTCTGCTCTGCTCATCGGACAACGCCGGTGTCCTGCTCTTCTCATTGGTCAACCCTGGTGTCCTGCTCTGTCCATCGGTCAACCCCGGTGTCCTGCTCTGCTCATCGGTCAATCCCGGTGTCCTGCTCGGCTCAGCAGTCAATCCCAGTGTACTGCTCGGTTCATTGGTCTACTGAGTAGCTGGCCTGCATTCTTCCAGTACTCTAGTATCCTGCATGGGTAGCAGTTGATTTACCGACTGACAAAATACCAACCATCATAATCCCGACACCCATTGACCGACAGTGAAAATACCAACATTCATTATGCAGGCATGTTCAAAATGGCGACAGAGTCAGAATACCGACATTTGAAATGCCAACATGCCAAAATGCTGACATGAATTTTTAAGAAATGTTTGCCCCAAAACAGACTTGTTCATACTTTACCATCCCAGTGGACCTGGAGCGGGAATATAATTAGTGACGTGCAGTGAGGTCAGTGGCTAGTGAGGCACACATGGGGGTTTGTCCGAGGGGTAGTAATGAGGCACAATCGGCTAACAGTGTAGACCGAGGGGAAATTTTAATAGCAATCTGGCACATACCTGCAGGATCCAGGGTCCCAGGTGGCCGCCCAGCGGAGCTACCACAGCGGCTGGAACATGGTGAGGAGCAGGGCCATGGACACCAGGCAGGTGGCGAGAGTAGTCAGGGCAGAGATATCAGGTCAAATATTGGGAATAAAACAAAAGAGAAAAACTAGGCACCTGGGGACACTAGCAAATCAGGCTATTCCAGAAACAACACCTGCTGCCGTAGGCCAAAGGGGTTGCCAGCCGCCCACAAAAGTAAAACACAAGGAACAATAACCGGGAGCTGGTGTAGTTAACAGGAAAGCCTCAGTCCACAACTTAATACCATATAATACATTTTATTAAAAGAAAAGCACAAAAACTCGTCAGTCTAGCAATAATCAGATGGCTTAGGACAGCTCTCAGACAGACACAATGTTGCAAAAGATTAGCAAGAAAGAATGTTAAAAAGTATCAACTGTATAAATTATTTGGAGTGTGTTCCAATACCACTATAATACATCAGCTACACATTAGTTATACAATATTGTATGCTCCTAGAGCTTGTCTATAGCAGTTCTTACACTGTCACAGTGTGTTCAATACTGCACAGGCGTGCAGACCAAGTAAACCCTGTGTGAAACAATGAGAGTTCACTGTTGTGGAACTGAACCTCTCTCTGGAATTCCAAACTTGCTGTCCTGGATCTCGATCAGCAGCAGTGTCAGTGGTAATCACTCAGTGCTGACATGCAGCCTCCAACCAAAGTGATGTTTGTGTCGGGATAAACATGGTGGAACAGCATGCTATGCAGGGAGGGACAGATTTAGGAGTCAGGACTCAGCAATGATAGTGATAGGACAGCCGGATGCAGTCACAGCAGGATCTGCTGTCCAATCACATCTGCCCCAGGGGGCGTGCCTTGATGTAGGTTGCCCTGTCACTGAGGCAGATGTGCTGGTGCAGCTTCCTTCACTTTTTTCAATGGGCTTTAACTGCCCACGTCTACCCCCCACCCGTTCAGCTACTTTATTATTGTAAGAGGGAGGCAGGGATCTTGCTGCCTCCCTCTCCAGATTTGACTGCATTTTCATGGTAAAAATTAGTGCAGTAACATAAAGAAGATATTTATGACAGAATGAGCCTAATTCTGAGTTGATCGCAGCAGCGAATATGTTAGCAGTTGGGCAAAATCATGTGCACTGCAGGGGGGACAGATATAACATGTGCAGAGAGAGTTAGATTTGAGTGGGGTGTGTTCAAACTGAAATCTAACTTGCAGTGTAAAAATAAAGCAGCCAGTATTTACCCTGCACAGAAACAAAATAACCCACCCAAATCTAACTCTCTCTGCAAATGTTATATCTGCTCCCCCTGCAGTGCACATGGTTTTGCCCAATTGCTAACAAACTTGAGCTGCGATCAACTCAGAATTACCCCCAATATGTGTTATAATTATCTTCTTTGTATTATTGTGATCATTATAACAGATGAGGCTCTGCCTCCCCTGACTGAACGTCCCTGAATATAATAAAGTGCCAAGCGCGAGGAGATGTGGCACACTTCGACATTGACTCAGAACCCCCCAGAAAAAAAACTCATGTCTGTATTTTGACATGTCAGCATTTCAAATGTCGGCATTTTGAATATGATGGAATAATGATGTTCGGTATTTTGACCATGTCGGTTTTTGACTGTAGGTCAGTGGCTGTCGGGATTATGACCATTTGTATTGTGTCCGTCGGTAGATCATACTGAACCCTCCTTCATAGATGCCCTGCGTTCTCCCAGCTCATCGCTAATTGTCTAGTGAGTAACTGGCCTGCATTCTCCCATCTCATCGCTGACTGTCTATGCAAGGTAATTCCATGTAACCGAGTAGCTGGCCAGCATTCTCCAAGCACTCTGATATCATGCATTCTCCAAGCTACTTGCTTTCATTCCTGGTCTCGTATCTGTTGATAATAATACAGTTTAATATAGACTATTTCTGCTGTTCTATTTGATTGGAGCAAAATCCCTGTTTTCCCCTAAGGAATTAATTTTTCCCCCTGTTTTTACCTGTTTGTAAAGGTACAAAAGCACTGAAGGGAGAGTAAACCGCATAAGGCGTATCTACCTATATTCAGATTTTTCTCCAATCAAATAGGACAGCAGAAATATTCCTTCTTGCCACTGCATTTTTCAAATGGCATTTTAAATGGTTAAATGTTTCTTGTTTTTTTGTCATGTATTGTACTGTCTAAATGTATTAGGACCATCAGCATTATATAAACTGTAAAATAATATTGAATTTTTATGCCTTATATCCTAATAAATAAATTGGATTATACCAGATTTTAAAAGTAAACTTGTCTGTGTGTATATGTTCTTGTGGGGGGTGTTTGTGTGTACTGTGTGTGTGTGTGTGTGTGTGTGTGTGTGTGTGTGTGTGTGTGTGTGTGTGTAGTAAGAGGTGCTGCTGTGTGTGTAGTATTGGGTGCTGCTGTGTAAATGTAGTAAGGGGTTCTGCCATGTGTGTGTGTGTGTGTGTGTGTGTGTGTGTGTGTGTGTGTGTGGTAAGGGGTGCTGATGTATGTGTGTAGTAAGAGGTGCTGCTGTGTGAGTGTAGTATCAGGTGCTGGTGTCTGAAGGTAGTAAGGAGTTCTGCAATGTGAGTGTATTAAGGGGTGCTGCTGTGTGTGTGTGTGTGTGTGTGTGTGTGTGTGTGTGTGTGTGTGTGTAGTAAGGGGTGCTGATGGATGTGTGTGTGTGTGTGTGTGTGTGTGTGTGTGTGTAGTAAGGGGTGCTGCTGTGTGAGTGTAGCAATGGGTGCTGCTGTGTGTGTAGTAAGGGGTACTGCTGTGTGTGTGTAGTATCCGGTGCTGTTGTGTGAATGTAGTAAGAGGTTCTGAAATGTGAGTGTAGTAAGGGGTGCTGCAATGTGTGTGTGCTGCTGTGTGAGTGTAGTATCAGGTGCTAGTGTCTGAAGGTAGTAAGGGGTTCTGCAATGTGAGAGCTGTGTGTGTGTGTGTGTGTGTGTGTGTGTGTGTGTGTGTGTGTGTGTGTGTGTGTGTGTGTGTGTGTAGTAAGGGGTGCTGGTGTGTGTGTGTGTGTGTGTGTGTGTGTGTGTGTGTGTGTGTGTGTGTGTGTAGTAATGGGTGCTGCTGTGTGGGTGTAGTAAGGGGTACTGCTGTGTGTGTGTGTGTAGTATCGGGTGCTGCTGTGTAAATGTAGTAAGGGGTTCTGCAATGTGAGTGTAGTAAGGGGTGCTGTGATGTGTGTGTAGTAAGGTGTGCTTGTGTGCTTGTGTGTGTATTAAGGGGTGCTGATGTGTGTGAGGTAAAGGGTGCTGCTGTGTGTGTAGTAAGGGGTGCTGATGTGTTTGTATAGTAAGGGGTGCTGCTGCTGTGTGTGTGTGTGTGTGTGTGTGTGTGTGTGTGTGTGCAAAGGGTGCTGCTGTGTGAGTGTAGTAAGGGGTGCTACTGTGTGTAGTAAGCGGTACTGCTGTGTGTGTGTAGTATCAGGTGCTGCTGTTTGTGAGTGCAGTAAGTGGTGCTGCGGTGTGTGTGTAGTAAGGGGTGCTGCAGAGTGAGTGTGGTAAGGAGTTCTGTGGTGTGAGTGTGGTAAGGAGTTCTGTGGTGTGAGTGTGGTGTCGGGTGCTGATGAGTCGGGTGCTGCCGTGTGTGTAGTATCGGGTACTGCCATGTGTGTGTAGGGGTGCTGCCATGTGTGTGTAGTAAGGGGTGCTGCTGTGTGTGTAGTAATGGGTGCTGTTGTGTGAGTGTAGTAATGGGTGCTGTTGTGTGAGTGTAGTAATGGGTTCTGCTGTATGAATGTAGTAATGGGTTCTACGGTGTGAGTGTAGTAACAGGTGCAGCTGTGTGAGTGTAGTAATGGGTGCTGTTGTGTGAGTGTAGTAATGGGTTCTGCTGTATGAGTGTAGTAATGGGTTCTGCGGTGTGAGTGTAGTAATAGGTGCAGCTGTGTGAGTGTAGTAATGGGTGCTGTTGTGTGAGTGTAGTAATGGGTTCTGCTGTATGAGTGTAGTAATGGGTTCTGCGGTGTGAGTGTAGTAACAGGTGCAGCTGTGTGAGTGTAGTAATGGGTGCTGTTGTGTGAGTGTAGTAACGGGTTCTGCTGTATGAATGTAGTAATGGGTTCTGCGGTGTGAGTGTAGTAACAGGTGCAGCTGTGTGAGTGTAGTAATGGGTGCTGTTGTGTGAGTGTAGTAACGGGTTCTGCTGTATGAGTGTAGTAATGGGTTCTGCGGTGTGAGTATAGTAAAAGGTGCAGCTGTGTGAGTGTAGTCATGGATGCTGCTGGTCATGCCCCTCCACATCACTAGTCATACCCTCAGTAGCCCCATATAATAGGCCCTTTGTAAATTCCAGCTCCAGGCCCATTTGGACCTTAATCTGGCACTGTGTATGCATGATAACAATTTGTGCTCCCGTGGGTTATCTTTTATCTTTCTACCCTCCCAGTGTGTATGCAACCAGCGATGGCTGATGTGCGCTCCTGGGGGTGGTTAACGACCCACGCTGTCGGCTGTACATGCAGCTCAATCTGACTACATTGTCAGATGCTGCATGTTTGGACCTGCCGCAGCATGGCGGTACTGTGCGATATCACTTGCGATATCGCAAAGTGTGTATGCACTATGGCCCTCATTCCGAGTTGTTCGCTCGCTAGCTGCTTTTAGCAGCTTTGCACACGCTAAGCCGCCGCCCTCTGGGAGTGTATCTTAGCTTAGCAGAATTGCGAACGAAAGATTAGCAGAATTGCGAATAGAAATTTCTTAGCAGTTTATGAGTAGCTCGAGACTTACTCCTACACTGCGATCAGTTCAGTCAGTTTCGTTCCTGGTTTGACGTCACAAACACACCCAGCATTCGCCCAGCCACTCCCCCGTTTCTCCAGACACTCCCGCGTTTTTCCCTGACACGCCTGCGTTTTATCGCACACTCCCAGAAAACGGCCAGTTTCCGCCCAGAAACACCCACTTCCTGTCAATCACACTACGATGAAAAAACCTCGTTACGCCGTGAGTAAAATACCAAACTTTTGTGCAAATCTACTTGGTGCAGGTGCACTGCGAACATTGCGCATGCGCAGTTTGCGACTAATTGCTCCGTAGCGGAAAAAAATAACGAGCGAACAACTTGGAATGAGGGCCTATGTCGGTGGACCGGCACAGGAGGGGAAACACCATGTGATATCGCTCATAGAGCATATTGCATAGTGTGTACCCACCATTAAGGTCAGTAGTCAATAGGTCTACACCAATTGGTTGATATGCATTAGGTCGACAGGTACAAAAGGTTGACATGACAATGGTTGACACACATATGGTCAACACATGTTTTTTGGGCCAAATCTTGTCTACAATATTTCATATTATGTGACCACCATCAGTACAAACGTATACCCTTGCAGTCTCGTTTTGCTCATCACGCTTTGGGCATGGTGACTCACTTCGTTCCCCACAGGTTACTGTTCCCAATAGATGTCCATATAGACAGTGAATCAAGAAAATGTTGTACATTGAGCAAAACATCTGAAAACCGCAAAAAAGATGTGTCAACAATTTGTGTGTCGACTACTGTCATGTTGACCTTTTGAACCTGGTCAACCTTTTGTTCCTGTCAACTTTAAGCACTGTTGATCTTTCATCTGTTGAACTTTTGTACCTAATGCATGTTGACCATATGGTGTCTACTTATTGACTGTCGACCAAAACATTGTAGATCTATATCCGGATGTCTGAAAGAAGAGGGCAGAGACTACAGAATTAGGAGGGGTGGTAAACTAGAATGAAAAAAAAATGAGTCTTAAAGCAGGGCACACTTGATGCCTGGTATGCTGGATGACTGCCTTATTTATATATTTATTTATTATTTATGAACAGTTTCTCATATAGTGCAGCATATTCTGTTGCGCTTTACAATTAGAACAGCATTAATAGAACAAAACTGGGTAAAAACAGACAGACATAGAAGTAGGAAGGCCCTGCTCGCAAGCTTACAATCTAATGGAGCAAGGGAGGCCATTCTAGAGAATAGAAGCAGCCTAATGGCATTACCTTAAATAAACAGTGAAAAGTGTGTGTAAATGGTATCCGGACTTCAGGTCGACAGCACAAAGGTCGACACACCTTAGGTTGACGCCAATTGGTCGACACACCTTAGGTCGACATGGACAAAAGGTCGACGGGAACAAGGTCGACACGGAAAAAGGTCGACATGAGTTTTTCACTATTTTTTTCTTTTTTTGAACCTTTTCATACTTAACGATCCACGTGGACTACGATTGGAACGGTAAAGTGTGCCGAGCGAAGCGGTAGCGGAGCGAAGGCATCATGCCCGAAGCATGGCGAGCGAAGCGAGCCATGCGAGGGGACGCGGTGCACTAATTGGGGTTCCCGGTCACTCTACGAAGAAAACGACACCAAAAAAACATTAAAAACTCATGTCGACCTTTTTCCATGTCGACCTTGTTCATGTCGACCTTTTGTCCATGTCGACTTTTTGTCCATGTCGACCTAAGGTGTGTCGACCAATTGGCGTCGACCTAAGGTGTGTCGACCTTTGTCAGTCCCAGACCCGTGTAAATAACATAGAAGCTGTGCAGAGAAAAGGAGGAGACTCCTGCAGCAGCAGAATGAACATGAGAGTTCCATCTCTAATGATATGATAAGAAAGATACATTGTATTGAATATGTTACAAAGTACATGTAAATGTGAATAAGGACTCTGCAAACCCTGTCACACTGTTACCATGTCTCCTGAGTTGAAATGAATACACAAGGCTAACATCTTTTAAACACAACGGTAGATGATAATAAACATAGATAACTGAGACTGACATAATAGTTCTTCACAGTAAAGCAGGAATGTCATTGAGGGGCAGTACATTTGTACTAATATCATGCAAATAGTGAATAACTCCTCAATCATGATCACTTTCATTATTTCAAAGGAGATGAGACAGGCTTATTATTAAAGATACCTGACCAGTGCTTATGTACATTTTCTTTCTTTACCCTTGTGGCCTGATTCAGAGGTGATTGTAGTGCAGATGCTGCACACTGTTGGCAGAGTTATGAGTCAGTGCATGTGTCCGAGTCGCACACCGCATGTCCCGATTGTTACTACACAGAGGAACAGCACAGATTTGGATGAAAGGTCTGGGAATTTTAGTGGGCATTCCTGGTAGGTAAGAGAGGGGTGCTAAGCAAAAGCGGGCATATGGCTGAAAGCAGCTGCGTCCAGAAATGCACAGCCATCACACAGGAGGCCATACTCAGATGGAGAAACTATACCTGCCATAGGGCTGGTGCAGGTTTGGATGGTGTACTCATGTTGGGTCAAAAGACACACCAGGATGGAACTGCTCTGTCACAAGATGCAGCAATTATTGAGTAAATCAGATAAAGCATTAGCATAAGACTCAGTGGCTATGGTGGATGCGCCTGGCTCAGTATCGGGCACAATTACATTGGTAGAAACTGGAAGCAAAATTGCCACTGCACGGAGGATGATTAAAGGCAACTTTTATGGAGTTTATTATAACTTTATCCTAGAAGACATTGAGTGAGAATATGACTATACTGTATATAGATATGGTAAAATGGGTCGACAGTTAAAAGGTCGATAGTGTCTAGGGTGACACCAAATGGTTGACATACACAAGGTAAACATGGTCAAAGTGTCGACAGGTTCAAAAGGTTGACATGGAAATGGTCAACATGTGAAAAGGTCAACAGGGGTTTTCCACTCTTTTGGGTGTCAAATATTACCTTCTAGCACATAGCACCCACAGTTAGCATACCATGTCCGCTCGCATAGTGTAGTTCGCTTTGCCCACCAATTTTTTGGGAAAGGTTACTGTTCCCAAATGTAAACCACTTGGATTGTAAGGTATGAAAAAGTGAAAAAAAAAATGATTGAAAAAAACCCTTATGTCGACCATATGCTGTGTCAACCATTTGGTGTCAACCTACTGACTGCCAACCTTTTAACTGTCAACCTTTCATCCGGATACCACGGTATATGGGGTTTGAGATGTTATTACATCTCTATATGCATATATATGCATTTTTGTTAGATTGTACCAACATTTGATACAGGTACAGTACTATCAAATTCTTTGATTGTATTAATACTATTTTGTTATAGTTACATATCAAATGAGCAGACATTTAATGTAACTTTATTTTCCTTTACTATTTTTTTGTATTAGGTATGGTACTATTATTTTCATATGATATGATAATACTATAATTAAGCGTTTGTGTAGAACCACTCTGATAATTGTGATCTGTAGCAAAGCAGAGTAAATAGAACCAGACTGAACAGAACTTGAGTGGACTGTTAAGGTGCATTACACACGGAACAATTACAGCCATGATGTGGGCGTTCCCGATCAAACGGAATGACACATCATGCATATCATTCCAATACTAATGGTGATTTGCGCTATCGCGGGTCACTAACGACAGCCCCTTATCTTTTGAACATGCAAGATCTGGGGCTGTCGTTAGTGTGTCTGCACTTGCAGATGTTGGCCCCGCATTCAGGTCCCATCGCTGACGATTTTGAATTGTCACGTGTGTACCTACCATTACTACAATGATGCAGAGAAACAGTGTGCTCAGCACAGAGCTGTGGTTTTTGAAGAAGTGATGTTGTACTGGCGATTTGGTCTTGACAGGAAGCCACCTTTATAGTACTGAGTAAGTGCTCATTGGATGCAGCAGTTAGCTGGTTTTGGAGCGGCATCCGGATTGACTGTGATGAACCAGCTGACTGAACCAGCTGCGCCCTTGTCCGGATTTTGGGGGGAACTTTGGTTTGGACCCAGAGCAGCAGGAAGCTGAGGAGACACAGAGGGAGCAGAGTGCAGCGAGAGATCACATCCTGTGGCAGCGGTAAGCTGCAGAGAGCGCTGTGCAACACCAGAGTCTGGGACAATAGAAGACAGCCAGATGCACTGTGTACAGTCAGTTTGAATGCACCCCTGCGACAGCCAGGAGCAATCGGTGGTAAAAGCATGAGCAGACCTCTGCGCCAGCCAAGACAGACACCGCAGTAGTAAGAAACCTGATTTAAAACTCTGGAACATGACAATAGCGTCATAATGGTTACATCTTTAATTTATGTATGTCATTTGTATTTCTTTTTTGTCTTACTGTTAATGCCCTAAAACGCACAATAAGACTCTCCTCTAGTCTCCAAACCTTCAAGTGTTCCCTGAAAACTCACCTCTTTAGGCAAGCGTATCAAATTCCAGAACCGCCCACATAACTTTCATAAACCTCCCTATCAAATTGCATCCACTCTGCACTGTCCACACATATCCTCACATGTCTTCTCATTCTTCACTTTCCCTTCCTCTCGATCCAGGTTCATCATTGCTGTGTGACCATGTCATACAGCCCACCAAGAACCTTTGCAATCTGGTGGACAACTATGCAATAGATAGCACCTTTCCTTGTGTATCCATGCCTATTTCCCTATAGATTGTAAGCCTGCAAGCAGGGCCTTCCTACCTCTGTGACTGTTTGTTATTACCCAGTTTTGTTATATCATTGTTATTTCCAATTGTAAAGCGCAACGGAGTTAACTGCACTATATAAGAAACTGTTAATAAATAAATAAATAATGTGTTTCCATAGTCTGATAAACCGATACTTAGCACAGACAAGTGTTTACACAAAAATAGAGATGTGAACGTAGTTTGTGAAATGTTTTGTCTTACTCTCTAAATACTGTTACTTGATCTATTTGGGTGTGTCAGACCCTGAAAACAATTGATTAATACCAGGGAAGTCAATGAGCAACTTAAAATATATTTTTGATTCAAAGGGCGAGATTCAATTGTTTTTCTTGCTGGCAGCCACTAGATGGCGATCAGTGGAGCAATTCAATTGTTGCTCCGTTTGGGCATGATCGGGTGCCGTCATTTCAGCTTGCATTCCCCATGGATGGTGAGCTGAAATGCGTGAAAAGTGACCGTTTGAGCGCACAAATGGGACTTTTTGCGTCGTGCTCATTAGTTTGGTCGGGTTTATCCCCTTTACATGGCTAAACCTGACCTCTAAGGGCACAATCAGCATGATAACAGAGATCAATTGAATATCACCCAGCGACCTCCCGTCACTTTAGATGGGAGATCAGGCACGATATTGCCAAAATTGTTTTTTTTTTAAGCAGGTAAACTCTAATTTATGCTTCATAAATAAGCTATCTTATGGTAATTTAAAGTAAACAGAAACTGCAGACTTCACTGATGAACCAGGAGCAATGTACATGCTGCACTGCACACTGATTCATGTAAAAGGCTAGGCAGTGGCAATAAAAATAATGGTTATCCCACTGTAGAATTTCATCAGGAATCCTGCAGTGCCATGGTCTTGTGCCTCGTCACTTTATTCTCTGTTGTGTAGACTGAACAATTGACACTGTCAGATGTATAACTGAAGGCAAAGCAGGGATATAGTGATGAGGGGGTAGTAGGTGGAATTTTTCCTGGCCGCTTGTCAGCAGGAAGCAGTATCCAGCCAGTGTCGGACTGGGGCTTGAAAGGCAATTATAGGGGCCCATACTTAGGGGTGTGGTCAGCCTACAAAGGGGGTGTGAGCAACCCCCACAGAGGCTTGAAATACACAACAGACTTGTGCAGTGTAATTTTAGAGGGTTACCACCTGCGCATTGAGGCAATGCCAACTACCTAATGAGTATGGCGAGCTGCTGATGTTTGTAGGTGATCTATCCTACCAGAAAAATTGCAGAGTATGTATAACACAGCGCTCAGCCCCTGATAATTGAACTTATGGGGTGTCAGTGTTCACCTTATCTATGTAGTCTTGATTATAATATTATGTCACAGGTGTGAATCATAGATTGTATTGATGTCAAACAGATAATAATAACTTAAGGTATCAATTAAACTTTTATTGGGGAGTCACAGTGCTCCTCCCAGACACTTTGTTAATAATATGGGTTCAGGGTTAATTCTGTCCATGCAAATTGCGTGAATTTTCTCCTGTAAATGACTTTTAATAATCTCTGACCATTATCATAGGCCCGCAAAGTTAATGCGCCCAAATGATCCAATCAACAAAATATAGAAATAAAAATAAAAAATAAATAAAAGAATTCAATTGCTGATCGCAAATGTACTTGTTAAATGTGATGTTCCGCCCTAGATAGAGCCGTCTTTAGTCCTGCTAACCGCAGCAGATTCTTGGGTATAAAATAGAAATGCAGGTATACGTTGGGGGATATATGTTCTGGGGGTGCGGCGTCCCGTAACCCTCAGGTGCATATACTTACCCTTCTTCTTCTGGTCGTCCTTGTCTTTCGTCCCCCGCTGTGCTTGCTTGTCCCTCCGTCTCGCTCCCCGGCCGGTGTAGAACCTCTGTGTGCAACCTGCACACCGATGCACGGACCTCCGGGATAACGAGATTACCGGCGGCTACGGCACTTCCGGGTACTGTTAGCCTGTTGTAGGCATTCAGTCCCCGGCGCGCTGCAGCACTGACGGCGGCTCTACTTCACTAGCCAGTGAAGGAGACTGTAGGATCGGGAAGCGGTTGATGCTGTCAGCGGATCTTTTAAAGATGATAAATGTTAGATCATGTCGTGTTCCTCCAACGGCGCGTTTCAGCCTTAATTGGCCTTCCTCTGGGAGCAGTGTAATGTAACATATCTACCATGTATAATACAAGTGCACAGTCTGGAACCTGATCCCTAGAGGAGGAGTGGCGCCCCAGGCAGTGGGACCCACCTGTGGTTTCCCCTGTACCCCTGTGGGCCAGTCTGACCCTGTATCCGGCTCACCGACATCTGTGGACTATTCATGTTATATTCAAGATACAATACACTGTAATGTCAATGCAACAGCATGCATGGTACAGCATAGGGCATTTGTTCCCAAACTGTGTGCCTAGGCACCCTGGGGTGTCATGAGACACTTGCAGGGGTGCTTCAGGTTGCTGGTCCAGGCCCAAATCAAATTATTTATGGTCAAAGTGATAGGCAAAACCAGTGCTAGTGGACAACCAGAAGCACAAATTTGTCCATCCCTGCATAACTCAACCTAAGGATGACAGGTAAGCACAATTTACTTAACTTAATATTGTTTTCAAGCTTTATCAATAAAAAACTTTTATCCAAAGGGTACCATGAAAAAAATGTTGATCCCTATGGATCTGTGATTCAAGAAAGTTTGGGAACCACTGGCATAGGGATCAATAGGTTCCTTGCAGATTATATTTAGGGGGCAATTCAGATCTGATTGTAGATGTGCTGAATTTAGCACATCTACTTTCAGTTTGTCAGACATGCGGAGGGATGCCAGCATAGGGCTAGTCCGCCCCGCATGTCTGTCTTTCCCCCCTCGCAAGGGTGCAAAAGCATTGCACGTTGGCGATGATTTTGCACCCGGCGAGTAGCTTCCTGCCTGCGCAGCACCTGCGCGCTGGCAGGTAGCTACACACCGCTTCCCGGGTCGCAGCAGCTGCATGTGATGTCACGCAGCTGCCACGGTCCACCCCCCGCAATGGTCCGGACATGCCTGCGTTGTCCGGACCGCATCCCGCCAACAGCATTCCAACGCCATTGGTGCGCCCACACCCCGACTGCCTCTGCCTGTCAATCAGGCAGAGGTGATCGCAGCCATGAGATGCTGTTAGCATCACACTGGGCTCCCGGGGTGCGTGGGCGCACTCTGCAAAGTAATTCACACTGCGATCGCTGCCGCTGCAGCGATCTAGTCTGAATTAGGCCCTATTCCGTTTAGTTTGGTATGCAATAAGAGTGTTCAGCTTGTGAGGACAATCCTGAGTTTACTGGACTGTTGGTGAGGGTTAATGTAATACATTTTTCATTTTTGCAACAACAAATGGGTTTACAAACCAAAAATACAAAACCTTATCAATACCCAGTGGCGCACCCAGGGGGGGTTTCCGAGCACCCAGAAACCCCCCTCCACTAAAAAAAAAAAAAAAAAAAAAATTTTTAAGCTGCATGAGTATTATTAATGGCTGTCTAGAGTCCTCTGCAGCCTGCTGTCTTCCTGGTGGCACTTGTAAGTGCAATAAAAGTTTACTTTATTTTAATTATAGTACATATATATCTATGTGCATACATATATACACATGTATATACATACACACACACACGATAGATAGATATATATATATATATATGTGTACTGTATGTGTGTGTACATATATATATATATGTATGTATGCATGTTTAATATGCTATGTATATGTGTATATGTATGTGTGTGTATATGTATATATATATATATATATGTGTGTGTGTGTGTGTGTGTGTGTGTGTGTGTGTGTGTGTGTGTGTGTGTGTGTGTAGATATATGTATATATATATATATATATATATATATACATATATACATACACACAGACACACCAGTTTTACGGACACAGCATATACTGGGTCACCTCAGTCCCCACCCCCGTGATTGGCTCCGCCAGGTTCTGGAAACCCCCCCATGCAAATCCTGCGTTTGCCACTGATACCCTGGCTTTTCCAGTGATGCCAAATGTAGAGGAATAATTTTTTTCTCAGAGCACAGAAAGCGCTTATACAGGGCAATTAGACAAAGGAATGTAAGTGTTGGCTCCTATGTATGTGTGACGCATACAAATAGCTCATTTATACATACTGATATATTCTGTCATTGCATTACTGCACTTTTGCAGTATCAAACTCGCAGACTTCTAGGAGACTTATTAGCTACCAAACAACAGAAAAGGAACTAAAACACACTTAGGATAAACACATTTCAATCTTAAGGATTACAGGACTCATCCTAAATTATCCACAGATATGGACGGATCTGGCGGAACTTGCACTTGCAAGACAGAAATTAGCAACTGAGAATGCACTAGATCAGACTGCCGGAGAATGCTGCTGCGAAAGGATTGATCACACTTTTCATGAAATAGGCGTTTCTGGGCAGTAACTGGGCAGCCACCATCCATTTACCAGGAACAGTCACATTTCATGGGAGAGCCATGGGAGGGTAATTCCACTTCCATGCATGATCGTAGCATTCACTTGGGAGATAGGACATCTGTTTCTGGTGGACCTTTTGCACCTAGGATAGGCCTGGTGAATGTCCAGATACTAATCATGACAGTTGTGTCTACAGACAGGAACCCAGTATGCGGGTTAGGCCTCCACTTTCAGTAGCACAGATTTTGTCCACACTTCGGCAGATTCTGACATCTACATATGCCAAGTTAATATAGAAAAGTGATCGCACATGTGACCGATGCAGAATCAGCCCATGGGTATTTCACTTAAAAACAAGACAGAATCAATGGCCCTATTGGTCATTATCTGCCAACAAAATTTAGGCCCAGATTTATCAAGTTCCAACCAATCAGCTCTTTACTGTTATTTTTCAAACACAGCCTGTACCATGGCAGCAGGGGCGTTTTAAGAGAGGAGGGGACCCGCATGCAGCCTACGTTGCAGGCCGCCTCCTCTCCGGGAGCAAGTAGACTCTGGCATACTATCAGAGACTACTGCACATGCGCAGGTCTCTGGGAACATGGCACCTGCGCCTTGTTCCCGCGAACATCTCCAGTGGCATTGCGCAAATCACTCGGAAATGGCCTCGGCGGCCATTTTCTGAGTGATTTATGCCTGCACTAGAGGGCAGTCGCAGCGGGACTCCGGAATGGTAAGTATATTAAATGGGTGCAGTGTGTGCGGTGTGGGCCCCTCTGGATCGAGGAGCCCATTTGGACCGCAACACTGCACCCATTATAGAAACGCTAATGCATGGCAGTTAGGAGCTGATTGGCTGGTACTTTATCACTGTGCTATTTATCACTCTCCAAAGACTTGAGGCATTTTCCCTTTAAAGTATCTGTTATGATGTGCGGATGAAAGCATTAAATGAAACTGTTATTATGTCACATTTCACTCTCTGCTTGGTTCCAATTAAGAAATCAATCGCCTGAAAAAGAAAGTCATTTGGCACGGGATGCAAAGTTATTCCTAAGATGCCTTACTCACTGACATCAGAGACCATCCTAATTAGTAACAATGCAGCACTGAATCATAAAAAAACGCTGCAGAGAAAGCTGGTGGCCCAATGATGCCATTACAAGCGTCAGATGCTCAGTGGAATGTGAAAACAAGGTGTCCTTTCCTGACGATAAGAGACATGTGCCCACTCCATAGCATCACCACACACGTACTAAACGGCCATGAGATTTATGTCATTGTTAGCAGTAGAGACTTCAATTACAGTCAGGGGCAGATGTATTAAGCCAGGTGAAGTGATAAAGTGGAAGGTGATAACGCACCAGCCAGTCAGCTCCTAACTGTCATTTTTCAAACCCAGCCTGTAACATGGAAGTTAGGAGCTGATTGGCTGGTGCGTTATCACCTTCCACTTTATCACTTCACCAGGCTTAATACATCTGCCCCTCAGTTACTTAAGTACTGCTTCATTTTTTTATTTTTTTTATAAGTAAACTGCAATAATAAAAATCATCATTCAGTACTTTGTACCTAACAACTGCAACACATGAAAGAAATATGAAAAACTGTGAAACATACTGGTAACTGAAATTTATAAAAATAGTCCCTTAATTAGAATAATGATGTAATGCCTATGATGTTAACACAACAAGAAGGAAGGCTGCGCTCTGATTAAATATTATGGTCTATAAATTTTTACAATTTAATAGAATTGAATTTAAAAAATCATGAAAATACATTTAAAAAGACAAATAATTGAAAGACATAAGCTATAAATGGTAGAAATATTTTTACCCTAGTTGGAGTCAGGATATGAAAAGTCTCTCACTGGAGGAGTCCATTCCTTATAGGTCCCCTGTATTTATAAGTTGGTGTCCAATTAATAAAAGTTCCTTTTAGGAGATAAAAGCAGATCCAGAAGGAGGTGTATTGGCCAAATCACCGTTAGAGGCGATGATACTATAGGTAAGTCCTGTTTAGCGTATGTATCTCATGCATTACAGTGTATAATGTCCTCCATGGATGAATGGTAACTGGATTCCTCTCCAAGCTGGATAGACACCACAAAGACCAGGGGATGGTTTGGCTCCTCTGCTTCAAAGTCCTAACGTTTGAATAGCACCACACCTGATTCGTTTCACCAGTACCGTAACTAGACATTTTAGCGCTGTGTGCAAGAAACAGCATTGCCCCATATACAAAACAGAGTTAATGTGCATGCCAAAAATATAGGGGCGTGGCTTCATGGGGAAGGGGCATGGCCACAGTGCTCCCTTTTACACATTACGTTAGGCAGAGCTCCCTTTTACACAGTACGGCAGGTATAGTCC
This sequence comes from Pseudophryne corroboree, assembly GCF_028390025.1. Lineage (NCBI taxonomy): Eukaryota > Metazoa > Chordata > Amphibia > Anura > Myobatrachidae > Pseudophryne > Pseudophryne corroboree. Next base: position 222,701,025 of record NC_086446.1, read on the forward strand.
CCTTTTACACATTACAGCAGCTGAGTCCCCTTTTTTACACATTACAGTAGCAGAGTCCCTCTTTTTTCACATTAAGCAAGCAGAGTCCCCTTTTTACACATTAAGCAAGCAGAGTCCCCCTTTTTACACATCACATCAGCAGAGTCCCCGTTTTTTACATATTATGGCAGTAGAGTCCCTCTTTTTTACACATTAGAGTAACAGAGTCTCCCTTTTTACAGCAGGCAGAGTCCCCCTTTTTTCACATTACATCAGCAGAGTCAACGTGTGTGTGTGTGTGTGTGTGTGTGCGTGTGTGCGTGCGTGCGTGCATGCGTGCGTGTGGAGGGTTTTCCAGATATGAGAGAGAGAGGGGGAGAGAGAGAAATAGAGAGAGCGCACATGAGGGGGACATGGGGAGGGAGAGAGAGACATGGGAAAGGAGAAACAGAGAGTGGCAGACATGCAGAGAGGGTGAGAGACAGACAGACATACGGAGAGAGACAGGGACAGAGAGAGAGAGTAGGACATGGATAGGGAGAGACAGAGACAGACATGGAGAGAGTGACATGTGGAGGCAAAAACAGATATGGAGAGAGACAGACACAGGGAGAGAGAGAGAGAGAGAGAGAGAGAGAGAGATGGGGAGGGAGGAAACATGGTGAGAGGGAGAGAGAAAGAGACAGACACAGGGAGAGAGATGGGGGAGACAGACACAGGGAGAGAGAGAAAGAGAGAGAGAGAGAGAGGGACATATGGAGGGAGAGACACAGTGACAGACAGACATGCAGAGAGAGAGATGGAAATAAAGAGAGAGTGACCTGGGGACGGAGAGACTGACATGAGAAGGCACTCAGAGAGAATAGAGACACAGGGAGAGAGACAGACAGGGTGAGAGAGAGACACAGGGAGAGAGATGGAGAGAGACAGACACAGGGAGAGATGGAGAGAAACAGACACAGGGAGAGGGAGAGAGAAACATACAGTATGGACGGAGAACCAGACATTCAGAGAGAGAGATGGAAATAGAGTGACATGGGAGGGAGAGAGAGACTGACATGATACAGGACTTGGAGAGAGGGACAGAGAGACACACACACACACACACACACACACACACACACACACACACAAGGAGAGAGAGAGACAGGGTGAGAGACACAGGAAGAGAGGTACACACAGGGAGAGATGGAGACAGACAAAGGGAGAGAGAGAGAGACATACAGTATGGAGGGAGAGACACATGGAGAGACAGACATGCAGAGAGAGAGATGGAAATGAGAGAGTGGGGAGGGGATAGGAAGGGAGAGAGAGACTGACATGAGAAGGGACTCGGAGAGAGGGAAACAGAGAGAGAAACACACAGGGAGAGAGCAGACATGGTTAGACACACACACACACACACACACACACACACACATAGAGATGGAGGGAGAAAGACACATGGAGAGAGACAGAGACAGACACAGGGAGGAAGGGAGAGACAGATAGAAACAGGGAGAGACAGACATGCAGAGAGAGAGAGGGAGATGACATGGAGAGAGTGACATGGGGAGGGAGAGAGAAAGTGAAATTTGAAGGAACTTGGAGAGACAGACTCATGAAGAGAGAGTCTGACCATGGATATAGAGAGCGAAACAGACATTGAGAGAGAGAGAGAAACAGACAGATAAGGAGGGAATACAGGGAGCACTCACCCGATCAGCATCACCCGACCAGCCAGCTCCCCTCCAGCATGGTTGCCACAAACCTGCTGCAGAGTCACTTCCTACTTTCTCCCCCCGCCAGCTCTGTCTCAAAGGCCCATGGGAACTGCCTGAGAGGAGCTGGCTGGGTAAGGAAGTGACTCTGCAGCTCCCCTTACATTGTCAGCTCAGCCTCCTCATAAGTATAATGAGTCTGCGCTCTATACACACAAACACATACAAACAGTCTGTCAGTGTCAGGGTGTGGGGGGTTTCCAGGTAGTCGGAAATCCCCTCTGCGTGTTAGTCACCTGTGACGGGGGGGGGGGGGGGGGGGGCGTGAACCAGCATCCACGGATCTCACATCCTCTCCTCAGGTCCGGGACCTGGCATCTGCGACGGCGCTCCACAGTCCTGTACTGAAGCAGCAGGAGAGAGCCGGCGGGGGTCTCACGGACGAGTGGGGGGATGACTGCTGCAGAGCTCCCAGTCCCTTACAGGCATAGCAAAACTTAGGGACAGCAGCGGGACAGGGGGAGGGTGCCTATGGCAGCGCTCCCACTCCTTGCAGAGGCGGGAGACAAGCGGCGGCGACGGTACTTTCACTACTGACTGCCTGATGAGAATGGCCGTATAGGGGTGTGCTGCCAGATGGTGCGCCTTCAGTGCATTTGCGCTGAGGGCAAGGCACCATCGGCACACACCTAGTTACGGCCCTGCGTTTCGCTGCCTTGTAGCTTTTTCAAATGTCTATGATGTAGTTAGTGTAATTGAATATAGTTGTGATTAAGGTATTTGCATTACTTTTAAAAAGGATCAATAATACAGTACCTGCTTCAATAGGCCGTGAAGGATGTGTTTAAGGCACTTTTAATGACACAGCTCTGAGCCAGTACTACAGGTAGAGGATTCTTTAAAGAGTACAGCTCAGCTTTCTTACTTGGTATGTTGTGCCCCAAACACAGTTTATAAATACAGTGCCCAATGAAAGGATCATGTCGTTATGTCACCAGAGGTCAGGAGACCACCGTTCACAAATACCTCCCCCTACATCCCAACCACTGCAAATCCCGGCAGGCGGAATGCCGACTACAATGGACTATTCACACTCGTGGGTGTCCACGTCACCCATAGAGTGGGAATAGAACCTGCGCTCGCCACGGAGCCCACAAGGGGCTTTGTAGCGCTTGCCCTCCCCCCACCAATGGCATTCCGCGGCTGGGATCCCGGCATTGGGATGCTGACCACCAGGATCCCAACCACCAGTAACGCGTACCCAACCCAATCAAAGTTGGTATCCGGTCTGAAGATCGACAGCGTCTAGGTCGACAATGTTTAGGTCGACCACTATAGGTCGACAGTCACTAGGTCGACATGGATGGAAGGTCGACATGTGCTAGGTCGACATGAGTTTTTCACATTTTTTTTCTTTTTTTGAATTTTTTCATACTTAACGATCCACGTGGACTACGTTTGGAACGGTAAAGTGTGCCGAGCGAAGCAGTAGCGGAGCGAAGGCACCATGCCCGAAGCATGGCGAGCGAAGCGAGCCATGCGAGGGGACGCGGTGCACTAATTTGGGATCCCGGTCACTCTACGAAGAAAACGACACACTAAAAAAAAAAATCCTCATGTTGACCTTTAGACCTGTCGACCTAGCACATGTCGACCTAGAAACCCTGTCGACCTTCCATCCATGTCGACCTAGTGACTGTCGACCTATAGTGGTCGACCTAAACATTGTCGACCTAGATACTGTCGATAAAACGAACCACACCCATCAAAGTTATAGGATTCAGTCCTTTTTACCCCGTCACGTTTCTGCTGTCCACCCAAAACGACTGAGATTGAGCCCCGGGGAAGTTGGAGGTCAACACCTTGAACTCTTTGTCATGTTCATCAAACCTTTCCTAAACAATTTTTGCTGTGTGACAGGGCACATTATCCGGCTGAAAGAGGCCATTGCTATCAGGGAATACCTTGCCATGAAGGGGTGGACTTGATCTGCAGCAATGTTTAGGTAGATGGCAGGGCTGGATTGGCTATCTGGCATTTCTAGCAAATTGCTACATGGATAACTACTAATTTTTGATCCCTCCAAAAATGGCCACCACCTCAGGGGAGACAATTGTGGCACCTTTAGATCCGCACTGGCCATGTGCTGCTGGCAAATTCTAGATGATCAGTGGTACCTGTCCTCTAGGAAGGTCGGATATGCCCTGACACATGCTAACCAAGAAGCAGCTGAACCGGCAAAAGACCTGACCAAAACCTACCTCTACCTCTATAATCTATTGATTTGTAGCAACTGCCCTCTCTGTTGTTTACTGTGTGGCTTTGACATATTACATTTTTGTGCGGAATAAATATACATATAATTAGAGATGAGCGGGTTCGGTTCCTCGAGATCCGAACCCCCCCTGAACTTCACATATTTTACACGGTTCCGAGGCAGCCTCAGATCTTCCCGCCTTGCTCGGTTAACACGAACACGCCCGAATGTCATCATCCCGCTGTCGTATTCTCGCGAAATTCGTATTGCATATAAAGAGCCGCGCGTCGCTGCCATTTTCACTTGTGCATTGGAGATGATAGCGAGAGTATGTGGCTGCGTCCTCTCAGTTTCTGTGTTCAGTGTGCTGCAAATATCTGTGCTCAGTGTGCTGCAAATATCTACGTTCTCTGCCTGAAAACGCTCCATATCTGTTCTGCATTGTAGTTGTGCGCAGTATACAGTAGGAGGACAGTGCAGAATTTTGCTGACCACCAGTATATATATAGCAGTACGGTACAGTAGTCCATTGTTCTACCTCTGTGTTGTCAAGTATACTATCCATATCTGTGCTGCATTGTAGTTGTGCGCAGTATATAGTAGGAGGACAGTGCAGAATTTTGCTGACCACCAGTATATATATAGCAGTACGGTACAGTAGTCCATTGTTCTACCTCTGTGTTGTCAAGTATACTATCCATATCTGTGCTGCATTGTAGTTGTACGCAGTATATAGTAGGAGGACAGTGCAGAATTTTGCTGACCACCAGTATATATATATATAGCAGTATGGTACAGTAGTCCATTGCTCTACCTCTATGTCGTCAAGTATACTATCCATATCTGTGCTGCATTGTAGTTGTGCGCAGTATATAGTAGAAGGACAGTGTAGAATTTTGCTGACCACCAGTATATATATAGCAGTACGGTACAGTAGTCCATTGCTCTACCTCTGTGTCGTCAAGTATACTATCCATATCTATGCTGCATTGTAGTTGTGCGCAGTATATAGTAGGAGGACAGTGCAGAATTTTGCTGACCACCAGTATATATATATATATATATATATTTATAGCAGTACGGTACAGTAGGCCATTGCTATTGATATATTACTGGCATATAATTCCACACATTAAAAGATGGAGAACAAAAATGTGGAGGGTAAAATAGGGAAAGATCAAGATCCACTTCCACCTCGTGCTGAAGCTGCTGCCACTAGTCATGGCCGAGACGATGAAATGCCATCAACGTCGTCTGCCAAGGCCGATGCCCAATGTCATAGTAGAGAGCATGTAAAATCCAAAAAACAAAAGTTCAGTAACATTACCCAAAAATCAAAATTAAAAGCGTCTCATGAGAAGCATAAACTTGCCAATATGCCATTTACGACACGGAGTGGCAAGGAACGGCTGAGGCCCTGTCCTATGTTCATGGCTAGTGGTTCAGCTTCACATGAGGATGGAAGCACTCATCCTCCCGCTAGAAAAATGAAAAGACTTAAGCTGGCAAAAGCACAGCTAAGCACTGTACGTTCTTCTAAATCCCAAATCCCCAAGGAGAGTCCAATTGTGTCAGTTGCGATGCCTGACCTTCCCAACACTGGACGGGAAGAGATGGCGCCTTCCACCATTTGCACGCCCCCTGCAACTGCTGGAAGGAGCACCCGCAGTCCAGTTCCTGATAGTCAAATTGAAGATGTCACTGTTGAAGTACACCAGGATGAGGATATGGGTGTTGCTGGCGCTGAGGAGGAAATTGACAAGGAGGATTCTGATGGTGAGGTGGTTTGTTTAAGTCAGGCACCCGGGGAGACACCTGTTGTCCGTGGGACGAATATGGCCATTGACATGCCTGGTCAAATTACAAAAAAATCACCTATTCGGTGTGGAATTATTTTAACAGAAATGCGGACAACAGGTGTCAAGCCGTGTGTTGCCTTTGTCAAGCTGTAATAAGTAGGGGTAAGCACGTTAACCACCTAGGAACATCCTCCCTTATACGTCACCTGGAGCGCATTCATCAGAAGTCATTGACAAGTTCAAAAACTTTGGGTGACAGCGGAAGCAGTCCACTGACAACTAAATCCCTTCCTCTTGTACCCAAGCTCCTGCAAACCGCACCACGAACTCCCTCAAAGGCCATGTCACTGAAATGATGGGTTTGTTAAAGTGTGCATGTCCTGTTTATACAACATAAGGGTGGGTGGGAGGGCCCAAGGACAATTCCATCTTGCACCTCTTTTTTTTTATTTATCTCTGCATCATGTGATGTTTGGGGCTAATTTTTTTTAAGTGCCATCCTGTCTGACACTGCAGTGCCACTCCTAGATGGGCCAGGTGTTTGTGCCGGCCACTTGGGTCGCTTAGCTTAGCCATCCAGCGACCTTGGTGCACCTCTTTTTTTCTTTGCATCATGTGCTGTTTGGGGACTATTTTTTTAAGTGCCATCCTGTCTGACACTGCAGTGCCACTCCTAGATGGGCCAGGTGTTTGTGCCGTCCACTTGGGTCGCTTAGCTTAGTCATCCAGCGACCTCGGTGCAAATTTTAGGACTAAAAATAATATTGTGCACTTCCGGTTCCGGCTTCATGGAGACCTGAGCTCCGTTTTGAGCTCCGTCCCCCGCTCCCCATCAGACACCTTTTACTAGGCTTTTAAAGCCTCGTTTTGAGCCCGGAATCCTCCTGCAGTGACCTTGCACCTCCGTAGCCAATATGGACCGCTTTTTAGCACCGCTGACGCCGCAACCCCAAACGGACCAGCAGCAGCAGCAGCCGCCGCAGCCTCCACGCCAGGAGAAGCGCCGGGCTGCAGGGACCATGCAGGCAGACTCTGCAGTGGAGAGTGCACCCCCTCTGCATAAGAAATCCGCGGCCGAAGGACCTGGGGGACACGTGAGTGCGGGCTGCGATGCCCCTGTGACCTACTCAGAGGTGGTAGCAGCCATTACAGCTACCATGACTCCCCTTCTATCCAAAGCAGTAGCTGATATCACTAGTCAGCTACAACATTTGACCCACAGGGTTTCTAACACGGAACAACAGATCAGCGTAGTATCCCATGACATAGGAGACTTGCAACACACCGTGAAACGTCTCACTAACGATTCCTATCAGATGTGGAACAAGATAGACGATATTGAGAACAGATCGCGTCGAAATAATATTTGGCTGGTCGGCCTCCCTGAATCTATCAAGGGGCCCGCTATGGCCCATTTTGTCCGCAACACTCTACCCTCGCTTTTAGGCATAGAGGCGGTTTGCCAGGACATGGTAATAGAGAGGGTCCATAGGGTAGGACCGACTCCGACCCCCAACAGGCCGAGACCCCGCGTTACCCTGTTCCGCTGCTTAAATTACCTACACAAAATGGAGATATGGTCGGCCTCTCGCAAAGCTAAATCTTTGTCATGGGAAGGACATAAGCTTCATATTTTTCAAGACTACTCCGCTGAATTATCACGGGCCAGGAAATCCTTTTCCCCTGTTTGCTCTCAATTAGTCGCTGAAGGGCGCAAATTTGGCCTGTTATATCCTGCCAGGCTTCGCATTTATGACGGGTCTTCATTTAAGGACTTTTCCACCCCGCCTGACGCTGTGGCTTACCTCCAGGAGCTGTCCCAGGCCAAGGATGCAGACATCTCTGATTCAGCTAAATGAAGGACTGTGCTCCTTGTTCTAAACTGCCTTATTAAGTTCTCCCTGTTCTGCATGATCCCATGTCTGTTTAGTGATTTCAGAGTTTAAACCGCTAATTTTTTTTTCTCACTCCACATTTAGTGGCTCATTTTCTCTACATTATATGTTATCTTAATGTTCTTAGGTGTAACGCGCTGCCAGGACCTACGGGCCCCAGTTATACAGTTATACAGTTATACAGTTTTACATCAGTATTTTGTAATACGTTAGGGATCGGGGGCGGACACGCCCCGTCGTGCTGGATGTGTGTCCTTTTTGATATGTTACTCTATGTGCTTTTACTTGGAAGTCTGGCATCAAATGCTGGCATTTGTATGCCTCTTTTCATTTATGCTCCCTATCTCCCCTCCCGCACACCCCTCCCCTCCTTCACTACCTGGTATCCCCCTCCAATCCCAGGGGGCGCTGTCCTACCCTATGTAACTTGGCGAGACTGTATGATATCCTTCGACATCGTTATGCTAAAAGTTCCCCTCTGTGTCTTTTTACGCTTTAAGATGATGTTTCTTTTTTTCCCTGTTCCCTGCAGGGATGCCTAGTCTACGCTATGCAACCTGGAACGTTGGAGGAATTAATTCTCCGGCGAAACGCAGGAAAATATTGATTTTCTTACAAAAATCTGGCGTGGACGTGGCATTCCTCCAGGAAACTCATCTGACTCCCGCTGAATCTGCAAAATTGGGAATGCTAGGATGGTCTGTATTGGCGTCTTCTTCCTACAGTTCCAAGGCAAGAGGAGTGGTTATTCTGGTAAAACGCAACCTGGCTCATGAGGTACACCGCGTTGTTACTGACGATACAGGTAGATATGTGGTGGTCTCGGTGGATATATTGGGCAGGAGACTCACGCTGGCTAATGTATATATTCCCCCTCCCTACTCTAAGTCATATTTCCAGAGCTTGATTACCCTTCTGACCCCCTTCATGGGTGACAATTTGATCATTGGTGGAGATTTTAACCTGATTTCTTCCTCCATATTAGACAGATCAAACACCCGCGGGACCCCTCCTCCACTCCCTAAGGTTGGCATCCCCCTCTTCACCTCCACCTTACAGGTTATTGACCTGTGGAGAGCCCTATACCCAACAGAACGAGAGTACACCTGTCTCTCAGCGGCGCACGGCTCTCTCTCTCGCATCGACTATTTCTTCATCTCTCATGCTCTTTTCCCTCAGGTCACAGACTGCTCTATCGCCCCCATCTCTCTGTCAGACCATGCTATGATTTCCTTGACTATCCACTTTCCAGATGACGGAGACACGACTAGGTTATGGAAATTTCCAAATAGATTCTGTCATTCTGATACTTTCAAGTCCTTCTTGGAGGCTGCTTGGGACGACTTTTACTCTACCAATTCTGAACATCTTCAGACGAATCCCTTTCTGTTCTGGATGTCAGCGAAAGCAGTTCTCAGAGGGGCGATTATGTCCTTTACCGCAGCCTCCAACAAGAACTATTCAAAGCAGTATCTGGCGCTCCAGAACGCCCTCACTGCGGCCTTTCAGGCATACAAACAAATGCCTTCACCAGTCACTAAGCAAACATATCTACTCACAAAAACCCACTTTGACGAACACATCTCCGAAATGGGAAATAAATACCTTTTTTCTGTCCACTACAAGTTCCACAAATTCGGGAACAAGTCTGGCCGCTTACTCTCTAACTTACTTCGTGGCACATTTTCACCTGCCGTGGTTCACCCTCTCCGCACACAGCAAGGCACACTGACTTCCACAAACAAACAGATTGCACATATTATGCAGTCTTATTTCTCACAATTATACTCAACCACCATTCCAAACACCCCGCAACCGCCTTCGCCACCTTCACACCCCTCGACATCCTGCTCTCAACCGCCACACCCTCCCCCCATCCCCGCTGACAAGTCTACCAACCCCCCTTTCTCTTGGGAAGCCCTACCTTACCCTGCTCTTACAGATGACATGGCCACTCAACTTCTATCCCCGATCACTATCACTGAAGTCCGATCAGCGATCAAACAATTAAAACCCAATAAGGCCCCTGGCCCTGACGGCTATAGTGGGGAGTTCTATAGACTCCTCTCCCATAAATTTGACTCCATTTTGGTAGACATTTTCAATTCATTATTACTAGCTCAGACTCCCCCACCTCACTTTAATTCGGCACTCCTCAAATTGCTCCCTAAACCAGGCAGAGATTTATCCCTCCCAGGCTCCTATCGACCAATATCTTTGCTAAACTTAGATTATAAATTGTTCGCCAAGATACTGGCCGACCGTCTGAAACTCATACTCCCCCACATTGTTCACCCTGATCAGACAGGCTTCATTGCAGGAAGACACTCGGTGGTCAATGTGAGAAGGGTGATAGCAGCCTTACACTCCTGCCACGGTGACATGTCCTCTTCTGGATATGCCATCATATCCTTGGACGCGGAAAAGGCCTTCGACCTCGTCGAATGGCCTCACCTCTACGCAACCCTGACACGATTTAAATTCCCTGATGCGTTTATAAAGGCTATCCGTGCACTATATTCAGCCCCGGCCACTCAAATTTCGTGCAACGGTCTCCTTTCCAACCCCTTCTATATAGAAAAAGGTACTAGACAGGGGTGCCCTCTCTCCCCACTCCTCTTTGCCATCGCTCTAGAACCTCTAGCATTAGCTCTTAGGCTTTCCCCTTCCATTACTGGCATCTCTGTCGGTAACACTGAGCTTAAAGTCGCCCTGTTCGCTGACGACATGTTGTTATTTGTCTCAAACCCTCTCACGTCAGTCCCGGAAATCCTGCGTTTGATTTCAGACTTTGGTGAAACGGCTGGTTATAAGATCAATGTCACAAAATCAGAATTACTTCCTATACACGTCCCCCCTGCCACACTATCCTCTCTCACTCAAGCATCACCCTTCACGATCACTCAGTCCCATTTTAAATACCTTGGGGTAAATATTGCACGTGATATTGCACGGATCTACGAAATCAACTTCACACCGGCCATTAAAGCCGTGCTTACTAAGCTAGAGGGATGGGCTACCCTTCCGCTCTCATTGCTTGGGAGGATTGCAGTCCTCAAATCGATAATGTTTCCCAAAATCTTTTATATTATGCAATCTCTTCCATTCAGTCTCAGAGAAGCGGATGGCGCTGTATTGCGCAAAGCTATGACCCGATTTATATGGCATGGGAAGAAACCAAAAGTGGCCTTTGCAAAACTAGTAATGGACAAGTCACTGGGCGGACTGGGTGTCCCGGACTTTCTTTCTTACTCTCTTACAATCTTTCTCCGATATGCAGCTGATTGGCTTTTAGGAAAAAGCACATACACTGACTTGGCTCTAGATACTGATGCTTTTCGACCATATTCCCCATGTGCCCTCCTACACACCAAAAAAACTGACATACCTTCTTCAATCCTGAAACACCCTCTATTCCGAGACACGTACTTAAGCTGGGTGAAATTACACAGAAAACTCAAATCTGACCACACTGTTTCCTCTTATATATCCCTTTGGGGAAACCCTTCTTTTCCTCCTTCCCTTCACAATGCTCTTTTTGTCCGATGGCGGGAGAGGGGGCTGTGTGCTGCTTCACAGGTCTTCGACCCGGGTGGCCACATGGCTCAATTTACAACACTGAGAGACAGGTACTCTATTCCGTCCTCCCACTTCTATATGTATCTACAAGTGAGACACTACCTCCATTCATTGCACATCGACTCTATCCCCTCGTCTCCCTCTTCCCCTCTAGCAAAAGTTCTAAAGCACTGGGAATCCCATCCCTACAAACTAAAGCAAATTTACTCACTCATTGTAAATATCCCAGCCTTGCCATACATTCCCAGACTGGTTGCCTCCTGGCAAGCAGACATCCCAAGCGTGACCTCCTGTGACCTCCTCTTAGACCACCACCACCGGACCATGTCAATTCTTAGTTCTGCGTACCTACAAGAGGTACATGTAAAATCCATCCATAGAGCATACTTGCCTCCCTTTGAACAGATACACATTGATCCTGCAATCCCTAATAGGTGCCCTAAATGTAAAGGAGCTAAAGCCTCTTTCTACCACTGCCTTTGGAGCTGTATCAGAATCCAACGCTTCTGGAACAAATTATTTGTGTTCATAAATACCCACTTCCACATGGCACTGAGACCAGACCCGCTGGCATGTCTTTGCATAAATTTCTCTATATGGAGATCAGAAAAAGGGATTAGCCTACTTTTCCCTATGTTGACCATGTTGTTTACAATAACCAAAAAGGCAATTCTGAAACACTGGGTTGTTAGATCGACCCCCTCCTTAGCTGAAGTTCAGAAAATCATGCTACAATATTTATACTTTGATCGAAGGTCCACTCTTCTTACGGGTCCCTCTGGCCTCGCCGGGTTCAACAAAAAATGGGGCCCCTATATGGCTACACTAGACCAGACCACTCAATCCACGATAATTGCAGCATTTGAAAATTCTCAGTGGAAAATGTCCAGATAACCTAACTTCATTCTTCTCCTACTCCTATTCTTCTTTTTCTCTCCTCGTCAATCTTATAGAATCTAATAGAGTCCTTCTCCTCTCTTGTCTTATATATATTCTACATGCCTAGCTTGTCATCATATTTAATAATGTAATAGTATACCAGCTCAGTTACAATTAACTGATTAGGAACTATGTATAATGATGTATGTTTGTATGTTCATAACCCCACCCTAACAGGGCTCTTCAGCCTTTGATGGGCCGACAGCTCCCCGACCTTCCACCCCCCCCCCCCCCTCCCACCCCCCCCCCCCCCACCCCATACTTGACTATACTTCCATATTTTTCCTACTGCATATTGTTGTTTGGCTTAAACAATCTTGTATTGATCCATTCTTCATGCGTTCCCTATGTTCTAGAGATCGCCACATTATGATGTTGATGTTTTATTGTCAAACGCATATTTCTCATATATGGAAAACCTCAATAAAAATCAGTTCTTTAAAAAAAAAAAATAATAATAATATTGTGAGGTGTGAGGTGTTCAGAATAGACTGGAAATGAGTGGAAATTATGGTTGTTGAGGTTAATAATACTATGGGATCAAAATGACCCCCAAATTCTATGATTTAAGCTGTTTTTGAGGTTTTTTTTTTTTTTAAACACCCGAATCCAAAACACACCCGAATCCGACAAAAAAATTTCAGGGAGGTTTTGCCAAAACGCGTCCGAATCCAAAACACGGCCGCGGAACCGAATTCAAAACCAAAACACAAAACCCGAAAAATGTCCGGTGCACATCTCTACATATAATCAGGCTTGGACTGGCCCACAGGGGTACAGGGGAAACCACCACCGGTAGGCCCCACTGCCTAGGGATCAGGTTCTAGACTGTGCACTTGAATTATACATTATACATATGTTAACTTATACTGGATCATGGTGTATTTTCTACAGTGCATGGCTGTTATTAATCTGGTACATTATCATGCACGCAGCAGCATTTACTGTATATATTTATGAAGGGCCCAGACATTGCACTCTCTAATGGTTAGTCAAACCAAAGAGGTGGCAGGACACACCCCCTCAGCTGACTGGCCACACCCCTAAACATGGGCCCCTACCACTGCTTTCCCCGGTGGGCCCCACATGCCCCAGTCCGACACTGCATATAACTGCTTCAGTTATGCTATGTTATGCTCTTTTGTGTACACAGATGTGTCTTCTCTGTTCAGCACCCCTGTTCTAAAACATTTCTACTGTGAACACTATCTAATCTTCTACAACTGTTAAGCTAGAGCTTATTCAATTGGGAAAATGCCTTCCCTTTTCTTTATGTATAACATACTGTACACCAATGAAGTTCCAGCTTTACCTAACAGAACCAACCAAATACCAAATGTCTGAGTATGAGGGTGATTCAGTCCTGATCGCTGGGCTGATAACTTTGCTGTCCTGCAATCAGATAGTCGCCTCCCCCAGGGGTAGTGTAAATTCGCTGTGGAAGTGTGCGATCCCATGTGTACGCCGAGCTGCAAAAATCCAGTGTGTGCAGTCTCTGAGCAGTCCAGGACTTACTCCTACAGTGCGATGAGAACAGGCTGAACGGGGCCGGAGCTGATGTCATACACCCTCCCTGAAAACGATTGGGCACACCTGCGTTTTTCCGGACATTTCCAGTAAATGGTCAGTTACCAGCCACAAATAGCCCCCTCCTGTCAATCACCTTGTGAACGCCCGTGTGATCAGAATTTTAGCACCATCTTGTCGTTGACTGGCAATGCCCTTTGTTATTGTCCGACGCGCGTGCACATTGTGGTGCATACGCATTCGCAGTTATAACCTGATCGCCTGCTGTGCGAAAACACAGCACAACAGCGATCAGGTCTGAATCACCCCCTATGGCACATTTTTTAATTCCCTGCAGGATGAGCTCTGTTGTATGTACATTAATACAGAGAATGATAGACACTTATATGCTGTTCTAATATTAAGGATATTTGGAAGAGAATAGACTAAGAAGTCATGAACAGTAAGGGGAGGAGTCTATGCCACGATGCTCAGGTGGGCCTGTGAACATTTTCCAAAGCTTTGCCAGGGCCGAAACTAGGATTTACACCACCCGGGGCAAGGTAGTAATTTCCGCGCCCCCCCCCAAAAAACAAAAAAAACAAAAAAAAAACCTGTCAGACTTAAATAATTAGATTATCAGAATTTTTTTTTAAAGCGAATGCTACTGGACAATATTCCCTTATGTGCCTCAAATGCCCTATGTGTCCATGCCCCGCCAGTGTGTTCAACTACATGCTCCTCTGTGTGTCCCCATACAGTGCACTATATCATAACACTTCATCAATGCACTACATTCCCCTATACACTGCAATATATCACTATACTACATCCCCTAAAGCCGGCATAGTAGAGATCCCAGGAACTGGAGCTAAACCGCACAGCGTTGGCGCCAGCTGTGGGCAGAGCCATTGCCCCGGGAGCTGTCTGCTGTCTCACTGGAGCAGCACAGCACTGCCGGTAAAATACAAAACAAAAAACCCTGTTCCTCTATAACTCCTTGGCGCCCCTCAAATCCTGCACCCGGGGCGCATGCCCCCTTAGCCAGCTTCCCCCCCCCCCCCCCCCCTAGTTACGGCCCTGGCTTTGCATTGCTTCTGCCGGCTTGCCTTCTTGCCATAATATATTCACGTGCTGTCTCTTCCCCAGGTAAACGAAGGTGATGCACCCAGCCATCAACATTTCGTAAAAGAAAATGTGATTCTTCAAACCAGGCCACCTTCTTCCATTGCTCCATGGTCCAGTTCTGATCATTGTAAGTACTTTTAGCGGGGGCACTGGAGTCAGCATGGGAACAGGGCCGGTGCTAGGGTGTTCAGCGCGCCCCCCTGCAAACTATAAATTTGCACCCTCCCATACTTTACAAAGGGACAGCGCGCGTCGAAAAAGGGATGTGGTCTCACAAGGAAGGGGCGTGGCCACACAATAGTAACCCCATTTAAAATGCCCCCCTTAGTGGCGCTGCTTACACATAACACCCCAGTTGTAGCACCGCTTACACATAAACACCCCTGTAGTAGCACCGCTTACACATAATAAACCCAGTAGTAGCGCAGCTTACACACAATGCCTGAGTAGTAGCACAGCTTACATGTAATGCCCCCAGTAGTAGCGTAACTTACACGGAAGGCCCCCAGTAGTAGCGTAGCTTACACGTAATGCCTCTAGTAGTAGCACGACTTACACATAACGCCCCAGTAGTAGCATTGCTTAAACATAACTACCCCAGTAGTACCGTCGCTTACAAATAATGACCCCAGTAGTAGCGCTGCTTATACATAAAGACCCCAGTAGTAGCGCTGCTTACACATAATAAAAAAAAATAAGAATTTACTCACCGGTAATTCTATTTCTCGTAGTCCGTAGTGGAAGCTGGGTACTCCGTAAGGACCATGGGGTATAGACGGGCTCCGCAGGAGACTGGGCACTACTGGGTTCGTTACGTGTAAGCGACGCTACTACTGGAGGGGTTATGTGTAAGCTGTGCTACTACTGGGGGTGTTACGTGTAAGCTGCACTACTACTGGGGCGTTATGTGTAACCTGCGCTACTACTGTCTTTTCTCTGACGTCCTAGTGGATGCTGGGTACTCCGTAAGGACCATGGGGTATAGACGGGCTCCGCAGGAGACTGGGCACTCTTAAAAGAAAGATTAGGTACTATATCTGGTGTGCACTGGCTCCTCCCTCTATGCCCCTCCTCCAGACCTCAGTTAGTATCTGTGCCCGGAAGAGCTGACATTACTAGGAAAGGATTTGGAATCCAGGATAAGACTCATACCAGCCACACCAATCACACCGTACAACTCGTGATAACTATACCCAGTTAACAGTATGAACAATAACTGAGCCTCTCTCAACAGATGGCTCATACAATAACCCTTTAGTTAAGCAATAACTATATACATGTATTGCAGAGAGTCCGCACTTGGGACGGGCTCCCAGCATCCACTACGGACTACGAGAAATAGAATTACCGGTGAGTAAATTCTTATTTTCTCTGACGTCCTAGTGGATGCTGGGTACTCCGTAAGGACCATGGGGATTATACCAAAGCTCCCAAACGGGCGGGAGAGTGCGGATGACTCTGCAGCACCGAATGAGCAAACTCAAGGTCCTCCTCAGCCAGGGTATCAAACTTGTAGAATTTTGCAAAAGTGTTTGAACCCGACCAAGTAGCAGCTCGGCAAAGTTGTAAAGCCGAGACCCCTCGGGCAGCCGCCCAAGAAGAGCCCACCTTCCTCGTGGAATGGGCTTTTACTAATTTAGGATGCGGCAGTCCAGCCGCAGAATGTGCAAGCTGAATCGTGCTACAGATCCAGCGAGCAATAGTCCGCTTTGAAGCAGGAGCACCCAGCTTGTTGGGTGCATGCAGGATAAATAGCGAGTCAGTTTTTCTGACTCTAACTGTCCTGGAAACATAAAGTTTCAGGGCCCGGACTACGTCCAGCAACTTGGAATCCTCCAAGTCCCTAGTAGCCGCAGGCACCACAATAGGTTGGTTAAAATGAAACGATGATACCACCTTAGGGAGAAAATGGGGACGAGTCCTCCATTCTGCCCTTTCCATATGGAAGATCAGATATGGGCTTTTACATGACAAAGCCGCCAATTCTGACACACGCCTAGTCCAAGCTAAGGCCAAAAGCATGACCACTTTCCACGTGAGATATTTTAGCTCCACGGTCTTAAGTGGCTCAAACCAGTGGGATTTTAGGAATCCAACACACGTTAAGATCCCAAGGTGCCACTGGGGCTGAATATGCAGCACCCCTGTAACAACGTCCGAACTTCAGGCAGTGAAGCCAGTTCTTTTTGAGAGAAAAAGGGATAGGGCCGAAATCTTGGCCTTTATGGATCCTAATTTTAGGCCCATAGTCACTCCTGACTGTAGGAAGTGCAGAAATCGACCCCCCTGGAATTCCTCTGTAGGGCCTTCCCGGCCACACACCAAGCAACCTATTTTCGCCATATACAGTGAAAAAGTCTTGCTGTCACGTTTTTCCTAGCCTTTATCAGCGTAGGAATAACTGCATCCGGAATGCCCTTTTCCGCTAGGATCCGGCGTTCAACCGCCATGCCGTCCAACGCAGCCGCGGTAAGTCTTGGATCAGACAGGGTCCCTGTTGCAACATGTCCTGACTGAGAGGCAGAGGCCATGGGTCCTCTGAGAGCATTTCTTGCAGTTCCGGGTACCGAGTCCTTCTTGGCCAATCCGGAGCAAAGAATATTGTTCACACTCCTCCGTTTATTACAATTCTCAGCCCTTGGGTCTGAGAGGAAGAGGAGGGAATATATAGACCGACTGAAACACCCACGGTGTTACTAGTGCGACCACAGCTATCGCCTGAGAGTCCCTTGACCCAGCGTAAACCCTTTTTTATCTTTTTATTGAGGTGGGACGCCATGTAGTCCACCTGAGGCAGTTTCCATCAATTTGCAAAACTGCGTGAAGACTTCCTGATGAAGTCACCACTTTCCCGGGTGGAGGTCGTGTCCACTCCCGGAATGAACACTGCTGACAGTGCGCTTACTTGATTCTCCGCCCAGCGAAGAATTCTGGTGGCTTCTACCCTCGCCACCCTGCTCTTTGTGCCGCCATGGCGGTTTACATAAGCCCCTGCGGTCTGACTGGATCAGAACCGGTTGGTCGCGAAGCAGGAACTCCGCTTGACTTAGGGCGTTGTATATGGCCCTTAGTTCCAGGATATTGATGTGAAGGCAAGTCTGTTGGCTTGACCACAAACCTTGGAATTTTTTTCCCTGTGTAACTGCCCCCCAACCTCGGAGGCTTGCATCCGTGGTCACCAGGACCCAGTCCTGAATGCCGAATCTGCGGCCCTCGAGAAGGTGAGCACTCCGCAGCCACCACAGGAGAGACACCCTGGCCCTGGGGGATAGGGTGATTAACCGATGCATCTGAAGATGTGATCCAGACCACTTGTCCAGTAAGTTCCATTGTCCTTGCATGGAACCAGCCGAAGGGGATGGCCTCGTATGATGCCATCATCCTTCCCAGGACTCGAGTGCAGTGATGCACTGACACCTGTTTTGGTTTTCAATGGATTCCTGACCAGTGTCATGAGCTCCTGAGCTCTCTCTATCGGGAGATAAACCCTCTTCTGGTCTGTGTCTAGGATCATGCCTAGGCGAGGCAGATGAGCTGTAGGAACCAACTGCGACTTCGGAATATATAGAATCCAGTCGTGTTGCCGTTTCACTTCCAGAGAAGGTGATACGCTGTCCAGCAACTGCTCTCTTGATCTCGCTTTTATGAGGAGATCATCCAAGTATGTGATAATAGTGACACCTTGCTTCCGCAGGAGCACCATCATATCCGCCATTACCTTGGTGAAATTGGTAATGACAATCCCGTACCGCAATTCTGAGGTACGCCTGATGAGGTGGATAAATGGGGACACGAAGGTATGCATCCCTTATGTCCCGATTCTTTCAGGCTTGCAATGACCGCTCTTAGCGATTCCATCTTGAACCTGAACCTTTTCAGGTATATGTTCAGGGATTTTAATACAATATGGGTCTAACCGAACCGTCTGGTTTCGGGATTATAACATGGTCGAATAATAACACCCTCTTGTTGAAGGAGGGGACCCTTGACCACCACCTGTTGAAGATACAATTTACGAATTGCAGTTAACACTGGCTCCCTCTCTTGGGGGGAAGCCCGCCGGGTCCTCGGTGAGGGGGCATCTTCTCACAGTCCAGCCTGTATCCCTGCGATACAATTTCTATTGCCCAGGAATCTAACAGGGAGTGAACCCACTTGTGGCTGAACTTACGAAGGCGTGTCCCCACCGGGCCTAGCTCCGCCTGTGGAGCCCCAGCGACATGCGGTGGATTTTTGTAGAGGCCGGGGAGGACTTCTGTTCCTGGGGACTAGCTGTGTTGTACAGCTTCTTTCCTCTGCCCCCGGCTCTGACAAGAAAGGACGCACCTCAGACTTTCTTGTTTCTTTATTCGAAAAGCTGCATTTAATAATGTCGTGCTTTCCTAGGCTGTGCAGGAATATAAGGCAAAATATCAGAATTACCAGCTATAGCTGTGGAGACCAGGCCCCAGAACCTTTCTCTACACAATCCTCAGCCTTCCATATGCCTCTTAAGTCGGCATCATCTGTCCAATGTATATTCTACAGGACACGTCAAGCAGAAATCGACATAGCTTTTGTCTCTAGGACCCAGTATACTCATGTAGAGATGAGCGGGTTCGGTTCCTCTGAATCCGAACCCGCCCGAACTTCAGGTTTTTTTACATGGGTCCGAGCAGGCTCGGATCTTCCCGCCTTGCTCGGCTAACCCGAGCGCGCCCGAACGTCATCATCACGCTGTCGGATTCTCGCGAGGCTCGGATTCTATCGCGAGACTCGGATTCTATATAAGGAGCCGCGCGTCGCCGCCATTTTCACACGTGCATTGAGAGTCATAGGGAGAGGACGTGGCTGGCGTCCTCTCCGTTTAGAGAAGAGAGAGACACAGTATTTTGGGGAGCATTATTAGGAGGAGTACTACTATACTGTATACTACTATACTACTTGCTGAAGTGATATTTATAGATTAGATAGTGTGACTGTAAGTGTATTATCTGACTTGTGGGGGAGACACTGACAGTGGGGAGCAGTTAGAGTCTGAGAGCAGGACTCAGGAGTACATATAACGTACAGTGCACACTTTTGCTGCCAGAGTCAGTGCCACACTGCCATTGTTGTGACCACACTGACCACCAGTATAATAATATATTTTGTGATTGTCTGCTTAGGCCTCGGAGTACTAGTTGCAAGTTGCAACGTGACCTGAAGTGACCACCAGTTTAATAATCAATCACCACCAGTTTAATATATATATATATATATATAATTGTATATAATATATATATATATATAATATTGTATACCACCTACCCGTGGTTTTTTTTTTTTCATTCTTCTTTATACATACTACTATAGTAGCTTACTGTAGCAGTCTGCGGTGCTGTGCTGACCTGACAGTGTCCAGCAGGTCCGTCATCAGTCATTACATAATAAATATATATAGTACCTGTCCGGCTGCAGTACTAGTGATATTATATTGATTTCATCTCATTATCAATAATTTATCATCCAGTCTAGACTCTATATTAGCAGCAGACACAGTACGTTAGTCCACGGCTGTAGCTACCTCTGTGTCGGCACTCGGCAGTCTATCCATAATTGTATACCACCTACCCGTGGTTTTTTTTTTTTCTTTCTTCTTTGTACATACTACTATAGTATAGTAGCTTACTGTAGCAGTCTGCGGTGCTGCTGAGCTGACAGTGTCCAGCAGGTCCGTCATCAGTCATCATTACCTAATAAATATATTATCTACCTGTCCGCTGCAGTACTAGTGATATTATATATACATACATACATATATTGATTTCATCTCATTATCAATCATCCAGTCTATATTAGCAGCAGACACAGTACGTTAGTCCATGGCTGTAGCTACCTCTGTGTCGGCACTCGGCAGTCCATCCATAATTGTATACCACCTACCCGTGTTTTTTTTTTTTCTTTCTTCTTTGTACATACTACTATAGTATACTAGCTTACTGTAGCAGTCTGCGGTGCTGCTGAGCTGACAGTGTCCAGCAGGTCCGTCATCAGTCATCATTACCTAATAAATATATTATCTACCTGTCCGGCTGCAGTACTAGTGATATTATATATACATACATATATATATATTGATTTCATCTCATTATCATCCAGTCTATATTAGCAGCAGACACAGTACGGTAGTCCACGGCTGTAGCTACCTCTGTGTCGGCACTCGGCAGTCCATCCATAATTGTATACCACCTACCCGTGGTTTTTTTTCTTTCTTTCTTCTTTGTACATACTACTATAGTATAGTAGCTTACTGTAGCAGTCTGCGGTGCTGCTGAGCTGACAGTGTCCAGCAGGTCCGTCATCAGTCATCATTACCTAATAAATATATTATCTACCTGTCCGGCTGCAGTACTAGTGATATTATATATACATACATATATATATATTGATTTCATCTCATTATAATCCAGTCTATATTAGCAGCAGACACAGTACGGTAGTCCACGGCTGTAGCTACCTCTGTGTCGGCACTCGGCAGTCCATCCATAAGTATACTAGTATCCATCCATCTCCATTGTTTACCTGAGGTGCCTTTTAGTTGTGCCTATTAAAATATGGAGAACAAAAATGTTGAGGTTCCAAAATTAGGGAAAGATCAAGATCCACTTCCACCTCGTGCTGAAGCTGCTGCCACTAGTCATGGCCGAGACGATGAAATGCCAGCAACGTCGTCTGCCAAGGCCGATGCCCAATGTCACAGTACAGAGCATGTCAAATCCAAAACACCAAATATCAGTAAAAAAAAGGACTCCAAAACCTAAAATAAAATTGTCGGAGGAGAAGCGTAAACTTGCCAATATGCCATTTACCACACGGAGTGGCAAGGAACGGCTGAGGCCCTGGCCTATGTTCATGGCTAGTGGTTCAGCTTCACATGAGGATGGAAGCACTCAGCCTCTCGCTAGAAAACTGAAAAGACTCAAGCTGGCAAAAGCACCGCAAAGAACTGTGCGTTCTTCGAAATCCCAAATCCACAAGGAGAGACCAATTGTGTCGGTTGCGATGTCTGACCTTCCCAACACTGGACGTGAAGAGCATGCGCCTTCCACCATTTGTACGCCCCCTGCAAGTGCTGGAAGGAGCACCCGCAGTCCAGTTCATGATAGTCAGATTGAAGATGTCAGTGTTGAAGTACACCAGGATGAGGAGGATATGGGTGTTGCTGGCGCTGGGGAGGAAATTGACCAGGAGGATTCTGATGGTGAGGTGGTTTGTTTAAGTCAGGCACCCGGGGAGACACCTGTTGTCCGTGGGAGGAATATGGCCGTTGACATGCCTGGTGAAAATACCAAAAAAATCAGCTCTTCAGTGTGGAGGTATTTCAACAGAAAAGCGGACAACAGGTGTCAAGCCGTGTGTTGCCTTTGTCAAGCTGTAATAAGTAGGGGTAAGGACGTTAACCACCTCGGAACATCCTCCCTTATACGTCACCTGCAGCGCAATCATAATAAGTCAGTGACAAGTTCAAAAACTTTGGGTGACAGCGGAAGCAGTCCACTGACCAGTAAATCCCTTCCTCTTGTAACCAAGCTCACGCAAACCACCCCACCAACTCCCTCAGTGTCAATTTCCTCCTTCCCCAGGAATGCCAATAGTCCTGCAGGCCATGTCACTGGCAATTCTGACGATTCCTCTCCTGCCTGGGATTCCTCCGATGCATCCTTGCGTGTAACGCCTACTGCTGCTGGCGCTGCTGTTGTTGCTGCTGGGAGTCGATGGTCATCCCAGAGGGGAAGTCGGAAGACCACTTGTACTACTTCCAGTAAGCAATTGACTGTCCAACAGTCCTTTGCGAGGAAGATGAAATATCACAGCAGTCATCCTGCTGCAAAGCGGATAACTGAGGCCTTGACAACTATGTTGGTGTTAGACGTGCGTCCGGTATCCGCCGTTAGTTCACAGGGAACTACACAATTTCTTGAGGTAGTGTGCCCCCGTTACCAAATACCATCTAGGTTCCACTTCTCTAGGCAGGCGATACCGAAAATGTACACAGACCTCAGAAAAAGACTCACCAGTGTCCTAAAAAATGCAGCTGTACCCAATGTCCACTTAACCACGGACATGTGGACAAGTGGAGCAGGGCAGGGTCAGGACTATATGACTGTGACAGCCCACTGGGTAGATGTATGGACTCCCGCC
Organism: Pseudophryne corroboree; assembly: GCF_028390025.1. NCBI lineage: Eukaryota > Metazoa > Chordata > Amphibia > Anura > Myobatrachidae > Pseudophryne > Pseudophryne corroboree. The sequence continues at coordinate 222,723,970 of NC_086446.1, forward strand.
GCAAGAACAGCAGCGGCGGCACCAGTAGCAGCATCTCGCAAACGCCAACTCTTTCCTAGGCAGGCTACGCTTTGTATCACCGCTTTCCAGAATACGCACACAGCTGAAAACCTCTTACGGCAACTGAGGAAGATCATCGCGGAATGGCTTACCCCAATTGGACTCTCCTGTGGATTTGTGGCTTCGGACAACGCCAGCAATATTGTGTGTGCATTAAATATGGGCAAATTCCAGCACGTCCCATGTTTTGCACATACCTTGAATTTGGTGGTGCAGAATTTTTTAAAAAACGACAGGGGCGTGCAAGAGATGCTGTCGGTGGCCAGAAGAATTGCGGGACACTTTCGGCGTACAGGCACCACGTACAGAAGACTGGAGCACCACCAAAAACTACTGAACCTGCCCTGCCATCATCTGAAGCAAGAAGTGGTAACGAGGTGGAATTCAACCCTCTATATGCTTCAGAGGTTGGAGGAGCAGCAAAAGGCCATTCAAGCCTATACAATTGAGCACGATATAGGAGGTGGAATGCACCTGTCTCAAGCGCAGTGGAGAATGATTTCAACGTTGTGCAAGGTTCTGATGCCCTTTGAACTTGCCACACGTGAAGTCAGTTCAGACACTGCCAGCCTGAGTCAGGTCATTCCCCTCATCAGGCTTTTGCAGAAGAAGCTGGAGACATTGAAGGAGGAGCTAACACGGAGCGATTCCGCTAGGCATGTGGGACTTGTGGATGGAGCCCTTAATTCGCTTAACAAGGATTCACGGGTGGTCAATCTGTTGAAATCAGAGCACTACATTTTGGCCACCGTGCTCGATCCTAGATTTAAAGCCTACCTTGGATCTCTCTTTCCGGCAGACACAAGTCTGCTGGAGTTGAAAGACCTGCTGGTGAGAAAATTGTCAAGTCAAGCGGAACGCGACCTGTCAACATCTCCTCCTTCACATTCTCCCGCAACTGGGGGTGCGAGGAAAAGGCTCAGAATTCCGAGCCCACCCGCTGGCGGTGATGCAGGGCAGTCTGGAGCGACTGCTGATGCTGACATCTGGTCCGGACTGAAGGACCTGACAACGATTACGGACATGTCGTCTACTGTCACTGCATATGATTCTCTCACCATTGAAAGAATGGTGGAGGATTATATGAGTGACCGCATCCAAGTAGGCACGTCACACAGTCCGTACTTATACTGGCAGGAAAAAGAGGCAATTTGGAGGCCCTTGCACAAACTGGCTTTATTCTACCTAAGTTGCCCTCCCACAAGTGTGTACTCTGAAAGAGTGTTTAGTGCCGCCGCTCACCTTGTCAGCAATCGGCGTACGAGGTTACATCCAGAAAATGTGGAGAAGATGATGTTCATTAAAATGAATTATAATCAGTTCCTCCGTGGAGACATTGACCAGCAGCAATTGCCTCCACAAAGTACACAGGGAGCTGAGATGGTGGATTCCAGTGGGGACGAATTGATAATCTGTGAGGAGGGGGATGTACACGGTGATATATCGGAGGATGATGATGAGGTGGACATCTTGCCTCTGTAGAGCCAGTTTGTGCAAGGAGAGATTAATTGCTTCTTTTTTGGTGGGGGTCCAAACCAACCCGTCATTTCAGTCACAGTCGTGTGGCAGACCCTGTCACTGAAATGATGGGTTGGTTAAAGTGTGCATGTCCTGTTTATACAACATAAGGGTGGGTGGGAGGGCCCAAGGACAATTCCATCTTGCACCTCTTTTTTCTTTAATTTTTCTTTGCGTCATGTGCTGTTTGTGGAATGTTTTTTGGAAGGGCCATCCTGCGTGACACTGCAGTGCCACTCCTAGATGGGCCCGGTGTTTGTGTCGGCCACTAGGGTCGCTTATCTTACTCACACAGCTACCTCATTGCGCCTCTTTTTTTCTTTGCGTCATGTGCTGTTTGGGGAGGGTTTTTTGGAAGGGCCATCCTGCGTGACACTGCAGTGACACTCCTCAATGGGCCCGGTGTTTGTGTCGGCCACTAGGGTCGCTTATCTTACTCACACAGCTACCTCATTGCGCCTCTTTTTTTCTTTGCGTCATGTGCTGTTTGGGGAGGGTTTTTTGGAAGGGACATCCTGCGTGACACTGCAGTGCCACTCCTAGATGGGCACGGTGTTTGTGTCGGCCACTAGGGTCGCTTATCTTACTCACACAGCTACCTCATTGCGCCTCTTTTTTTCTTTGCGTCATGTGCTGTTTGGGGAGGGTTTTTTGGAAGGGCCATCCTGCGTGACACTGCAGTGCCACTCCTAGATGGGCCCGGTGTTTGTGTCGGCCACTAGGGTCGCTTATCTTACTCACACAGCTACCTCATTGCGCCTCTTTTTTTCTTTGCGTCATGTGCTGTTTGGGGAGGGTTTTTTGGAAGGGCCATCCTGCGTGACACTGCAGTGCCACTCCTAGATGGGCCCGGTGTTTGTGTCGGCCACTAGGGTCGCTTATCTTACTCACACAGCTACCTCATTGCGCCTCTTTTTTTCTTTGCGTCATGTGCTGTTTGGGGAGGGTTTTTTGGAAGGGCCATCCTGCTTGACACTGCAGTGCCACTCCTAGATGGGCCCGGTGTTTGTGTCGGCCACTAGGGTCGCTTATCTTACTCACACAGCTACCTCATTGCGCCTCTTTTTTTCTTTGCGTCATGTGCTGTTTGGGGAGTGTTTTTTGGAAGGGCCATCCTGCGTGACACTGCAGTGCCACTCCTAGATGGGCACGGTGTTTGTGTCGGCCACTAGGGTCGCTTAGCTTAGTCATCCAGCGACCTAGGTGCAAATTTTAGGACTAAAAATAATATTGTGAGGTGTGAGGTATTCAGAATAGACTGAAAATGAGTGGAAATTATGGTTTTTGAGGTTAATAATACTTTGGGATCAAAATGACCCCCAAATTCTATGATTTAAGCTGTTTTTTAGTGTTTTTTTAAAAAAACACCCGAATCCAAAACACACCCGAATCCGACAAAAAAAATTCGGTGAGGTTTTGCCAAAACGCGGTCGAACCCAAAACACGGCCGCGGAACCGAACCCAAAACCAAAACACAAAACCCGAAAAATTTCAAGTGCACATCTCTATAAAACTCATGTCCCTTTGGGCATGCTTTATAATTATATATCTATCACTTAAGACAGCATCTTAAAATATTTATATGCATACTAGGGTCTCAATCTCTGCTGATAAGGTACCTGTCCACGCTGCCACAGCGCTATAAACCCATGCCGACACAATCGCCAGTCTGGGTAGTATACTAGAATGTGCACACTATCTGCAGGATCCCTGAGAATAGCTAGTGCAAACAGGACACCCAAGGGGAAGATTCTCAACACATCCTGGCCTTAGTGGGGAAAGGATACAGCCTGAGAATTCTCTTGTGGGAAGCTGCCGTCTCTTGTCTGGAGATTCCCGCTCTTTTTCCTCATGAGAGGAGGGAAATTTACCTCAGCATTCTTCCCCTTAACATGTGTACTCTCGTGTCAGGGACAGATGAGTCATCAGTGATATGCAAATCATCTTTTATTCCAATAATCATATATTGAATATCTTTTAGCCCTCTTGGCTGTAACTTTGCATTATCGTAGTCGACAGTGGAGTTAAACTCTGTGTCGATACTTTGTTATTTTGGATAGTGAACATAGAGAGACTCTGAAGGACTCTGTGACATAGGGACAGACCAGGGTAGATTTCCTTTCTGTTCCCTAACCTTTTGTGCAATAATTTTACCTCAGCACTTACACATATCCAAACAGGTGTCAGCGTTGTCGACGGAGACACCCTCCCACACACATATCCGCTCTATCACCTCCTTAGAGGAGCCTTTTACCTCAGACATGTCGACACACGCGTACCGACACACCACACACACAGGGGATGCTCTATTTGAAGACAGTTCCCCCACCAGGCCCTTTGGAGAGACAGAGAGAGAGTATGCCAGCACACACCACAGCGCTATATAGTACAGGGATGTACACTATACTGAGTGATTTTTTCCCCTATAGCAGCTTATATACACAGTTTTGCGCCTAAATTTATGTGCCCCCCCCTCTCTTTTTTACCCTTTGTGTACCAGGATACTGCAGGGGAGAGCCTGGGGAGCTTCCTTCCAGCTGAGCTGTGAAGAGAAAATGGCGCCGGTGTGCTGAGGAAGAAGGCCCGGCCCCCTCAGCGGTGGGCTTCTGTCCTTTTATGTACTTTAATGGCGGGGGTTAATGCACATATACAGTTTATCAGACTGTATTATGTGCTTTTCGCCAAGTAAGGTAATCTAATTGCTGCACAGGGCGCCCCCCCCCCCCCAGCGCCCTGCACCCATCAGTGACCGGAGTGTGTGGTGTGCTAAGGGAGCAATGGCGCACAGCTGCAGTGCTGTGCGCTACCTTAATGAAGACCGGAGTCTTCAGCCGCCGATTTTCAACTTCTCTTAGTTCTTCTGGCTCTGCAAGGAGGACGGCGGCGCGGCTCCGGGACCGGACGACCGAGGACTGGGCCTGTGTTCGATCCCTCTGGAGCTAATGGTGTCCAGTAGCCTTAGAAGCCCAAGCTAGCTGCAAGCAGGTAGGTTCGCTTCTCTCCCCTCAGTCCCACGTAGCAGTGAGTCTGTTGCCAGCAGATCTCACTGAAAATAAAAAACCTAACAAATACTTTCTTTTCTACGAAGCTCAGGAGAGCCCCTAGGGTGCATCCAGCTCTGGCCGGGCACAGATACTAACTGAGGTCTGGAGGAGGGGCATAGAGGGAGGAGCCAGTGCACACCAGATATAGTACCTAATCTTTCTTTTAAGAGTGCCCAGTCTCCTGCGGAGCCCGTCTATACCCCATGGTCCTTACGGAGTACCCAGCATCCACTAGGACGTCAGAGAAAAGACAGTAGTAGCGCAGGTTACACATAACGCCCCAGTAGTAGTGCAGCTTACACGTAACACCCCCAGTAGTAGCACAGCTTACACATAACCCCTCCAGTAGTAGCGCCGCTTACACGTAACGAACCCAGTAGTAGCGCCGCTTACACGTAACGAACCCAGTAGTAGCGCAGCTTAAACATAACGCCCCAGTAGTAGCGCCAAGAATACATAGTGCCTCAGTAGTAGCGCAGCTTCCACATAACGCCCACGGAAGTGTAGTTTATTCACATAACCCACCTCCCCCGCACACATACACATATATAAATACACACACATACATACATACATACATACATACATACATACACACACACACACACACACACACACACACGCAGACTTTCTCACTCTCCCTGGCTGGCAGGATCTGAAGCAGCATGTCCTCCTCTGTGGCACTGCAATCTGCTGATCCCATGTAGCTCCGCCCCCTCTGTCAGTGTAGTTCCGTCACCTCTGCACATGTAGCCCTGCTCCATTTTTGGCCAATCACTCACTGCCTCTGTCACAGGAGGGGGAGAGGAGGCTTTAAGCTGCCAGCGCCGCTGCCTTTGATGCAGTGACAGGCACAGCTAGGGGGAGGCCAGGCGCAGCAGCGAGGAGGCAGAGCAGGGAGAGCGCCTTTCCAGCCTGGTGCCTACCTGCTCTGCATCCCTTTGCTGAGCGGGTAGCGCTGGGACTGCATGGGAATTCTGACTGATCTGCCACTAAGCAGCACCTTATGCAGCAAGCTGCGATACACTGAGCATTCTGAAACCTTCCAATCATAGGTGGTCATTCCGAGTTGTTCGCTTGTTGCCGATTTTCGCTATATTGCGATTAGTCGCTTACTGCGCATATGCAAGGTTCGCAGAGCGCATGCGCTTAGTTATTTTACACAAAAGTTAGGTCTTTTACTCACGGCATAACGAGGATTTTTCATCGTTCTGGTGATCGTACTGTGATTGACAGGAAGTGGGTGTTTCTGGGCGGAAACTGGCCGTTTTCTGTGTGTGTGCGAAAAAATGCTGGTGTTTCTGGGAACAACGCGGGAGTGTCAGGGCGAACGCTGGGTGTGTTTGTGACGTCAAACCAGGAACGAAACTGACTGAACTGATCGCAATGGCTGAGTAAGTCTGGAGCTACTCAGAAACTGCTAAGAAATTTCTATTTGCAATTCTGCTAATCTTTCGTTCGCAATTCTGCTAAGCTAAGATACACTCCCAGAGGGCGGCGGCTTAGCGTGTACAATGCTGCTAAAAGCAGCTAGCGAGCGAACAACTCGGAATGAGGGCCATAGTCAGGTAAACTTTTTCAGCAATTTGTGCTATAGTAGCTCTTCTGTTTTATAGGATCAGACAGGAAAGCCTTTGCTCCCCACATGCATCAATGAGCCTTAAGTGCCCAATCCCCATGACCCTGTTGCCAGTTCACCAGTTGTCCTTCCTTGGACTACATTTGGTAGTTACTAACCACTGCATACCATAACACCCCAGAAGACCTGCCGTTTTGGAGATGCTCTGACCCAGATGTTTAGCATCACAGTTTGGCCCTTAACAAAGTCATTCAGATCCTTATGCTTGTCTATATTTTGTGCTTCCAATACATCAACTTCAAGAATAGAGTTTTCACTTGCTGCTTAATATATACCACCCTTTTACTCCTTATCCATTACAATACCAGGTCGCACCCGGGACCTGTACATGGGTCCTTCTTGGGTGCGTCCCGGTATAAGACCTCTTTCAGATCTGCGGTCCGACCCAACATTATGCCGGGTTGGTTACATCAATGGTGACGCATCCTAGAGGCGGCGTTAGGAGCCTCTACCTATACAGTGAATGGGTGGCGGGTTGTATTGAGCTGGCGTACCAATTCACACAGCATAGCGAGCCGGGTTGAACACGTGTTCAACCCTGCTCGCTACCCAGGTTGCTTATTTCAACCTGGTCCTTTCACACTGCACAATGGGGGTCATTCCGACCTGATCGCACGCTAGGATGCTAGCTATTTTTTGCAGTGCTACAATCAGGTCAAAACTAGAGATGAGCGGGTTCGGTTCTCAGAGAACCCAAACCCTACCGGACTTGACTACCCGATCCCGGATCCGAGCCCGGCTCAGGTTTTCTCGCCGGACTCGGAAACTAGAACGAGGGAAAATGTCGTCATCCCGCTGTCGGATTCTCGCGAGGTTTGGATTCCATATAAGTCGCCACGTGTCACCGCCATTTTCACTCCGGCATTGGAGAGTGTAGAGAGAGGACGTGTCTCCGTCCTCAGTGTCCTGCATCAGTTCAGTGTTAGTGTCTTGTGCTGCATCAGTTCAGTCACAGTGGTTGTGTCCTCTGCTGCCATATGTGCAGTGCTGCTGTATAAGTCCAGTCCAGTGGTGCTGTGTTGTGCTGCATCAGTCCAGCGGTGGTGTCTTGTGCTGCATCAATCCAGTCACAGTGGTGGTGTTCTCTACTTCCATATGTCCAGTGCTGCTGTGTAAGTCCAGTCCAGTGGTGCTGTGTTGTGCTGCATCAGTCCAGTGGTGGTGTCTTGTGCTGCATCACTCCAGTCACAGTGGTGGTGTCCTCTGCTGCCATATGTCCAGTGCTGCTGTATTAGTCCAGTCCAGTGGTGCTGTGTTGTGCTGCATCAGTCCAGTGGTGGTGTCATGTGCTGCATCAGTCCAGACACAGTGGTGGTGTCCTCTGCTACCATATGTCCATTACTGCTGTATAAGTCCAGTCCATTGCAGTGGTGCTGTATTGTCCTGCATCAGTCCAGTGATGGTGTCACTGTGCTGCTGTATATGTCCAGTGGTACTGCCGTATACAGTATGTCTATTGATACTGCCGTGTATGTCCATTGATACTGCCGTACGATTCCAGTGGTACTGGCGTATAAGTCCAGTCCAGTGGTACTGCCGTATAATTCCAGTGTTACTGCCGTATAAATCCAGTGATCCTGCCGTATAATTCCAGTGATCCTACCATATAATTCCAGTGGTACTGCTGTATAAATCCAGTCCAGTCCAGTGATACTGCCGTATATGTCCAGTGGTACTGCCGTATAATTCCAGTGATCCTGCCGTATAATTCCAGTTATCCTGTCGTATAATTCCAGTGATCCTGCCGTATAATTGCAGTGATCTTGCCGTATATGTCCAGTGATCCTGACGTATAACTCCAGTGATCCTAACGTTTAATTCCAGTGGTACTGGCGTAAAAGTCCAGTCCAGTGATACTGCCGTATATGTCCATTGATACTGCCGTGTATATGTCCATTGATACTGCCGTATATATGTCCAGTGGTACTGCCGTATAATTACAGTGATCCAGCCGTATAATTTCAGTGATCCTGCCATATAATTTCAGTGGTACTGGCGTATAAATCCAGCGATCCTGCCGTATAATTCCAGTGATACTGCCTTATATGTCCAGTGATCCTGCCGTATAATTCCAGTACTGGTGTATAACTCCAGTCCAGTGATACTGCCGTATATGTCCAGCGGTACTGCTGTATAAATGCAGTGATCCTGCCGTATAATTCCAGTGGTACTGGCGTATAAATCCAGTGATCCTGCCGTATAATTCCAGTGGTACTGCCATATAATTGCAGTGATACTGCTGTTAAGTCTGATTAACTTTCAGGAAGAAAGGCAATACTTTAAATGTACAACTGTTCAGGCCGCTGCGGCCGCTAAGCGTGTGTGTGTGTAAAACCCCTATCAAATACGTACACGTTGCGTAAGCACGCCAGCACATTGTAAACACAAAGTAGCTACATGTGCAGTGGAATTTAAAACCCCTAACAGGAAAGGAATGCGACACCAATTGCATATGCAAATGTTGATGTCCAACCCAGCAACAAATATTTACTCAAAAGGGGGTTACAACAGTAATACAATCACATAAGATAATAGGCTACAATCAATGGATACATACGTTTGTTTGCCAGTGCCACCCGGTCCCGGTGCTCAGTCAATCTGGATAGATGATCTTCAGAGAATGTGTCTGACCGGCCAGGAGGCTTGGCTTTTATACATTAGTCCAAATCATGAAACAATAGAAACTGTATTCTCTTCACACACAGGTCAAAGGGCTGGTCATTTACAGTACAGGAGGGGTCATAGGTCTGTTTGAATAGGTGGGCGATGCCTGGTCCAGGTGCACTGCCAGATGTTCTCCACTGGGTTCCCGCTGAATATCAAGAGTACAGTAAATACAGTGTAATATTAATATTCTGTTCCTGCGCATATCTATGCGCGGAGCGTGCTATTTTCTGCAAAATATCCCAGGTGGAGGTCATAAAAAAATAGAGTCGATAAACATCAATGGTACGGAAGTCAAAATAAAAGAGTTCATAACTTGTAATACAAAAAAAATTAATATATGTGATCCAATGTAAATGTAACAAATATTACATTGGGAGAACATCACGTGCACTAAAGGTCCGTTTAGGGGAACACACACGGAATATAAAAAAAGGGGTCGACACTCATGCTCTCTCATCTCATTTTAAAAAGGATCATAACTGTTCCCTCATGGGGATTTCCAGTTTCTGTGGAATAAAGGCAATCAAACCCAGTAAAAGATATAGAGACAGTGCCACACAATTAGCAAAATCAGAAATGTCCTATATTTATAAATGCAAAACCCTTATACCTGGAGGCCTTAATAGCGACTTCGAATTAAAGTGGTTTATTTAATAGATATATATGGGTGAAGTTGTCTTTATTGAAACCATGAATTATTGGAAATATGTGATATTTATCTTGTTAAACAACTCTTCATTGTTTTTGTCTTATACAGAAAAGAATAGATTGTGACGGACGGTTGCCATGGTTACATGCCGGGAAATTGTCATGTCTTTACAACCGTCATTATTGGCCCATGTGTGCGGTTCACGGTGGTCACTTCCGGGAGTGCGTGCCAGAGGGGGTCACCTGGTTAGGAGCGACACTTCCGGGGGAGCAACCCCGGCGCCGCACACGCAGTGCATCCACAATCTTGGACTTGGATGCCAAGAGGTCCGCGTCGTGGACGTCACTTCCGGGCGCGGTCTCTATGACGACGTGGGCGTCATCCGGACAGGCAGGCGTGACACCTCCAGTAGGAGGATCTCGGGCTTAGACAAGTCCGTTCCGTAAACGTCATTTCCGGGACGGTCACCATGACAACACGGACGGATTTAATTTGATTTAATCTTTTCATCAGATACAGGAAAGTATCTATAGGAGACTCTGAAGATGGTGTGTCTCATTGGGACCCATGCATATTATTACATCAAATTCATACTGAGCATTATTGTTCCCACAAGTGCCCCTTCCATATAGCGGTTATTTGCAACCATGGCAACCAGCCGAGGAAATGTTTACAAGTACAGAGACTGTAAAGTTTTGTAATATAAGTCTCAATTTATGTATATTGAGACTTATAAACAAATTGTATTACCCACAATTGCAATTATGTGCCATATGTATATGATTCTATAAGGAAAAATATAAATATATGAATTAAACACTTAATCAAAATGAGGTCACTTCCTCTGGATGTGATTGGCTGTCCTCCATTTAAATAGCTGGGTATTCCACACTCCACCCATGTCTTGAAAAAGGTCATTTAGACCGAAATGCATTGACTGACAAACAGGAGTGTGGACAGACAGCTTTTTTCCTTCCATCCACGACATACCGCTGAACTCTGGATAAGGTAATCTCTTGAGGAAATTATTGTTTTTTTCTTTTTGGAGAGATACCTCCAGAGTTTCAGCATGGATGGTTTATGTTTTTAACCTTGTTGTTTTTTTGGCATTTTAGTGTATTCATTGTATCACTGGAACTTTCCCCTACCGATTGGGGTTTTTTGTACAACAAATTTTTATGGTTTTTAAGAAATATCCAGCCTTTTTTTTTTAAATTGAAAATCAAAGAAACCTTGATGGGCTTTGCAAACCTCGCATAATTCTGTGAGTAGGGTACGCATTCTATACTCTTGAATACAAGATTATCAAAGATACCTTGATGTAGTTAAAGATACCTTGATGTGTACAGAAATTACTCCATCCTTGTGAGTGGGGTACGCTTATTTCTTCTAAACATTAATCTAAAAATGTACGTGGTTTTCGCAGTCAGTATGTATCTCATATGGTTTTGAAAGCTCTACTACACATTGGAGAATTTGTTCTTGTTTGTTTTGGGTATACGTGGATTAAAACAACTTGGGTCGGAAGACAAAGGTCCCAATTCCACAAGAAAGATACCTTGATGAGCTTCAAACCATTTGTGACATTGTGAGTTGGGTACGCCATGCTTCCTTAATCAAAGATACCTTGATGTGCTTATTCTGCATTTTTCACATAGTCAGTGGGGCACGCCTTGGCTAAATTTTGGACACTATATCACTCACAATGCCAGATCACGTAATATAATCACGCAGAAATTTTTGTTCACTTTAAACTGTGTTACACTATATATGTTTTTTCTTTATTTCATGCACTGCATCTTTCTGAAAATTGAAATCAAGCAAACTATCAACAGATGGAATAACATCGAAGCCTTTTGAATAAGTGATTGCACCATATTGTTTGTTTTATTATTTAATTTAAGCGCCCAGGGCGGTATACCTTCCAAAAAATTTTTTTGTATCTGTTCATGTATTCAGATGTTTGGTGACATCTAGGAGGGTAGACCATCTAGGGCAGCTCTGATCTGTTTCAGCGCCATATAGCAGGGATTCTCTGCTTTTCTTATCTTCTGCAAACTGCTACCGGAATATTGCTCTTAAAATACTGTACAGCTGGATACCAAACACCACCTCCTAACCTAATTCTGTCCCCTCATATCCTGTAAAGTCGAATCCCTCTGTTGTTATACCTTGGAAGTAAATGTAACTCGCTGGTGTGGTGCATGTAGACTATGTGTAAATTACGTGCTATGTGGATTAAATATGAAATATGTCTTTGTGGCTTTTCCATGCGAATGCATATGCTACCGTAATTACTCATACCACGGGCTGATACGCAGGACCTCGTGAGCCAATATACGCAACGTGCGAGTATGCGCACGCACGGCGGAACAAGCACGTGCACGGAGGCCATTTGTGTGGAGTTTGTATGTGATGCGTGTGACCATAATAATTTCGACTTCGACACTGCCAGTGATACTGCCGTATATATATATATATATATATATATATACATATATATATATACCCTGTTGCAAAGCGGATTTAGAGGCCATACCAACTATGCTGGTGCTAGACGTGCATCCGGTATCCGCCATTAGTGCAGTGGGACTGCAGGCCAACCCTAGATGGGCCAGGTGTTTGTGCAGCACACTTGTGTCGCTTAGCTCATCCTGTCTGACACTGCAATGTCACTCCTAGATGGGCCAATTGTTTGTGTCGCTTAGCTTAGTCATACAGCTACCTCTTTGCACCTCTTCTACATCTTTGCATGATGTGCTGTTTGGGGCCTTTTTTATATCTACCATCCTGTCTTACACTGCAGTGCCACTCCTAGATGGGCCAGGTGTTTGTGCCGCGCACTTGTATCGCTTAGCTTAGTCATACAGCAACCTTGGTGCACCTCTTTTTCATCTTTGCATCATGTGCTGTTTGGGGCATGGTTTTTTAAAGTGCCTTCCTGTCTGACACTACCGTATAAGTCCAGGGGTACTGCTGTATTAGGCCAGGGGTACTGCCATATAAGTCCACCAATTGCAAAAATTTTTAAACATGACAGGGGCGTGCAGGAGATGCTGTCAGTGGACTGAAAAATTGCGGGTCACTTTTGACATTCAGCCACTGCATGCCACTATTAGATGGGCCAGGTGGTTGTGTCGCTTAGCTTAGTCATACAGCAACCTCGGTGCACTTCTTTTTCTTCTTTGCATCATGTGCTGTTTGGGCCCTATTTTTTAAATCTGCCATCTTGTCTGACACTGCAGACTCCTAGATGGGCCAGGTGTTTGTGCCGCACACTTGTGTCGCTTAGCTTAGTCATACAGCCACCTTGGTGCAACCTTTTGTCCTAAAAACAATATTGTAAGGTGTGAGGTGATCAGAATAGACTGGAAATGAGTGGAAATTAATGTTATTGAGGTTAATAATACAGTAGAATCAAAATTTCCCCCAAATTCTGTGATTTTAGCCATTGTTATGTTTTTTTTCAAAATCATCCAGATCCAAAACCAAAACACAATAGGGTGGTTTTGCCAAAAACAATCCAAATCCAAAATACGAGCGGGGAATTAGAACCAAAACACAAAACTTGAAAAGTGCCCATCGCACATCTCTAGTCAAAACTCAGCAAAACTGCGTATGCACCGCAACGTGCAGGTGCATCGTACGGGTACAAAGCGGATCGGTGCTGGGCGATGGATTTATCAAAGAATCCATTCGCACAGCCGATCGCAAGAAGATTGACAGGAAGAAGGCGTTTATGGGTGTCAACTGACCGTTTTCATGGAGTGGTTGGACAAACGCAGGCGTGTCCAAGCGTTTGCAGGGCCGGTGTCTGACGTCAATTCCGGGACCGGACAGGCTGAAGTGATCGCAGCGTCTGAGTAAGTTCAGACCTACTCAGAAACTGCACAAAACTTTTTTGTACCGATTGGCTGCACAAGCGTTCGCACACTTGCAAAATGAAAATACACTCCCCCATAGGCGGCGACTATCTGATCGCAGCGCTGCAAAAAATAGCTAGCTAGCAATCAACTCGGAATGACCCCCAATATCCTAGGTTGCTGCACACACGTGCAATAACCCGGGATATTTATGGCAGTGGAAAAGGGATAAGCCATGCAACAAGATACTTAATAATAATCCGTTCACCTGTCAGTGGTTTTAATTTGATGACTGACAAGTCTATAACCTATATACCATTTTTTTTATTTTATCTTTATGTATGCATATATGGGCAAATTCCTATGACACACAATTATCATTAACAACAAAAAATCTAGCAGAGCCAATGCATTTCTGTGACAACATGGAGCTGCTTTAATACTGTTACACTATTTGTACTGGAAAGTACATGACTAAGGGCCTAATTCAGACCCAATCGCTGCAGCAGCAGAGATCGTAGCCTGATGCCCTTTGGGGAGTGCGTCCAGTGAGACCCAGTGAGATTAGAAAGCATCTCATTGGTGCGATCGCCTCTGCATGACAGGCAGCGGCAGTCGCGGGGAGGGAGGGGGGCGTGCCAACGGCATTAAAACGCCATTGGTGGGGCATGGTCACACAGGCATGTCTGGACCGTTGTGGGGGCAGGCCGCGGCAGCTGCATGACGTCACATGCCGCCGCAGCGACCCAGAACTCAGTGGGTAGCGGCCTGCCAGCGCAGCTAGGATGCGCAGCTAGGGAGCTACTTGGCTGGTACGAAAGCATCGCCGCTGTGCAATGCTTTCGCACCTGTGCTGGGGGGGGGGGGGGGATGGGGGGCAGGGCCTGTCATGTGGGGCAGACTGGACCTGTGCTGGGTGTCCCCCCGCATGTCAGAGAAACTGATCATAGATTAGCACATCTACGATCAGGTCTGAATCACCCCCTAAGTGTAATACAGTAGGATGGCAGTATATGCTGTATGGTCAAATATAGGCCCTCATTCCGAGTTGTTCGCTCGCAAGCTGCTTTTAGCAGCTTTTGCACACGCTAAGCCGCCGCCTACTGGGAGTGAATCTTAGCATAGTAGATTTGCGAACGAAAGATTAGCAGATTTGCGAATAGACACTTCTTAGCAGTTTCTGAGTAGCTCGAGACTTACTCTGCCACTGCGATCAGTTCAGTCAGTTTCGTTCCTGGTTTGACGTCGCAAACACACCCAGCGTTCACCCAGACACTCCCCCGTTTCTTCAGACACTCCCGCTTTTCCCCCAGAAACGGCAGCGTTTTTTCGCACACACCCATAAAACGGCCAGTTTCCGCCCAGAAACACCCACTTCCTGTCAATCACACTACGATCACCAGAACGAAGAAAAAACCTCGTAATGCCGTGAGTAAAATACCTAACTTAATAGCAAATTTACTTGGCGCAGTCGCACTGCGGACATTGCGCATTCGCATTAGCGACTAATCGCTCCATTGCGAAAAAAAAAAAATAACGAGCGATCAACTCGGAATGACCACCATTGCTTCTTCTGGTGTGAGGAGCTATCAGGACTTTCCCAGCTAAACAATTACGAGGCATAGTATTCCACCTATTTACCCTAATTACAAAATCTAAATGTTGTGGGATAAGACATTTAAATGAGTTTCAAAGAATAAAGATTTCATAGTGATGGACTAAACCTTGAAAAGTGATAAAGTGGAGAGTGGTAAAGTACCAGCCAATCAGCTCCTAGGTGCCATGTCACAGGCTGTGTTTGAAAAATGACAGGAGCTGATTGGCTGGTAGTTTATCACTCTCCACTATATCACTTTTTAAGGCTTAGTACATCTACCCTTAAGGTGGTATTTCTGGATTAATGGATGGCTGAACAGTCTTCCCTTCTGCAAAAGATCTGATTTGGGCAGAATGTACATTTCCATTTCACACTGCAATTAGAAGGTCTTGCAGCAAAGTGCTAGTATAAAGAACGCTCCCAAAAGCAAGAAGTGGTTGTGCACGTATGTATGTACAAAGCGGTCAAACACATACGTCCCAGCATGACCCTCTCCAGGAGGGACAGAATGCTCTGTTCCTGGACTTCCCTCTTAATGTATGATTGCCATTGCCTGTGTTGAACTAGTTGATTGATAAGAAAGGTGTTTCACCACAGGTGATGGCAATAATTAATTAAAAGGGGAGGTCAGGAGCAGAGTATTCTGTCCCTCCTGGAGAGGGTCATGTTGGAAAGTATGCAAATAAGTGCATTTGGCCAAAGTTATATATACTGCACAATCACATATAGTAGTTTTACATTACCCTCAGAGTTCATGACGTCTAACAGGATGTGATTGATGCGTACAATTGGAAAGCAATCATACTGAATTTTCAATGCTCGCTTCAATACATTTTTCATATTCGGCATAAAAAGGAACATTGGTAACTATATTATGGGCCAATGTTAAACAACATGGATATAATCATAGACAACATTCTTCCAGGAATAGACATTTAATAAACAGAATTGGAAATACTGGACAACCAGCAACTGTTATAGTAAGTTCATACAGTTTTCAGGTACTGTATAGTGTAGTTCAATGAAAAATTTAAATTATGCAGAATACTATATAAACACAATGTATAATTGTAGCAATTAACTTACCACTTAATAGTAAACATATAGGTCCTCATTTAGCAGTTGACACATTTTTAACCCCAAATGTAAGCATATTAATTGTGTCACAAAAATTGCAGATTTACATGTGTAGGTTGAGTTATATGTATCTCAAAATATGTCCAATTCAAAACACAGTAGACCTTGTACCTCAAGCATATCTTATGTGTTCAAAGGCCTATACTTCTACCCAACAATGAATTACGGATACAGTTTTTCAGTGTTGTGAAAGTTGCATTAGACTATTCATACACAATATTAGGTAGTTAAGTGTTATATACATGAGAGAATGCCTTGACAGTGTTATTAACGAATACGAAAGATAAACCTAATTTTGGTAAACGTGCACTCGCCACTTGATACTAAAAGAATAAATAGTGGCATTTACTCAAGAAGTCAAATAATCAATTAGGCACTTCTAAATATATAAGAAATATGAGCAAAACTCTCCAGAATTAAATAAAAAACATTATTTGCAAAAGACATCACCAGTGTATCAGGGCTTTGCAGAGTCCTTCACTCAGGGGTGTACATGCTACACCCTGAGGAAAGAACTCTGTGCAGCCCTGAAATGTTGGTAATTTTTTTTTAAATATATGTTTTATGTTAAACACAGAGACTAATGCTCATATTTCTTAAATTATTTAGAATCAATTTGTATATATATATATATATATATATATATATATATATATTCTCCAAAGAATTGGGCACTCTGCTTTAGTTATAAAGGTGCCCTGGTGCTATCCAAGAATGAATCACAGATAGTAGTAGCAGGGAGGCGGTATTGTGTTTGGAACAGACTTAGAAACAGGAGTGAATATTGCTGCAGCCACAGCCAGTTGTAGTCTAACGTTTCGGAGTACAGGTATTTATTCTTTCATCAGTGTTTTCTGATGAAAGAATAAATATTCTGAAACGATAGAACACAACTGGCTGTGGCTGCAGTATTATTTACTGATGTTTCTAAGTCCGTTTGAATGCTGTCTCCCTGATATACCACTTATATCAAAAAGTGAAAAAAAATAAGATTTTACTCACCGGTAAATCTATTTCTCGTAGTCCGTAGTGGATGCTGGGGACTCCGTGAGGACCATGGGAATAGACGGGCTCCGCAGGAGACTGGGCACTCTAAGAAAGAATTAGGACTACTGGTGTGCACTGGCTCCTCCCTCTATGCCGCTCCTCCAGACCTCAGTTAAGGAAACTGTGCCCGGAAGAGCTGACATTACAAGGAAAGGATTTTGGAATCCAGGGTAAGACTCATACCAGCCACACCAATCACACCGTATAACTTGTGATAACATACCCAGTTAACAGTATGAACAACAACAGAGCATCAACAAACGGATGCCAACATAACATAACCCTTAATTAAGCAATAACAATATACAAGTATTGCAGAAGAAGTCCGCACTTGGGACGGGCGCCCAGCATCCACTACGGACTACGAGAAATAGATTTACCGGTGAGTAAAATCTTATTTTCTCTAACGTCCTAGTGGATGCTGGGGACTCCGTAAGGACCATGGGGATTATACCAAAGCTCCCAAACGGGCGGGAGAGTGCGGATGACTCTGCAGCACCGAATGGGCAAACACAAGGTCCTCCTCAGCCAGGGTATCAAACTTGTAGAATTTTGCAAAAATGTTTGAACCCGACCAAGTAGCTGCTCGGCAAAGCTGTAATGCCGAGACCCCTCGGGCAGCCGCCCAAGAAGAGCCCACCTCCCTTGTGGAATGGGCTTTTACCGATTTTGGATGCGGCAATCCAGCCGCAGAATGAGCCTGCTGAATCGTGTCACAGATCCAGCGAGCAATAGTTTGCTTTGAAGCAGGAGCACCCAGCTTGCTGGATGCATACAGGATAAACAGCAAGTCGGTTTTCCTGACTCTAGCCGTTCTGGCATCGTAAATCTTCAAAGCCCTGACTACATCTAGTAACCTGGAATCCTCCAAGTCACGAGTAGCCGCAGGCACCACAATAGGTTGGTTCAAATGAAAAGATGACACCACCTTCGGCAGAAATTGCGGACGAGTCCGTAATCCTGCCCTGTCCATATGGAAAACAAGATAGGGGCTTTCACATGACAAAGCCGCACAGTCTGACACATGCCTAGCCGAAGCTAAGGCCAATAGCATGACCACTTTCCACGTGAGATATTATAACTCCACGGTCTTAAGTGGCTCAAACCAGTGAGATTTCAGGAAACTCAACACCACGTTAAGATCCCAAGGTGCCACTGGTGGCACAAAAGGGGGCTGAATATGCAGCACTCCCTATACAACGTCTGGACTTCAGGAAGAGAAGTCAGTTCTTTTTGAAAGAAAATGGATAGGGCCGAAACCTGGACCCTAATGGAACCCAATTTCAGGCCCAATGTCACTCCCGACTGTAGGAAGTGAAGGAAACGGCACAGCTGGAATTTCTCAATAGAGGCATTCCTGGCCTCACACCAAGCAACATTTTTTCCGCCATATACGGTGAAAATGTTTAGCCGTCACCTCCTTCCTAGCCTTTATCCATGTAGGAATAACCTCATCCGGAATGCCTCTTTCTGCCAGGTTCCGGCGTTCAACCACCATGCCAACAAATGCAGCCGCGGTAAGTCTTGGAACAGACAGGGCCCCTGCTGCAACAAGTCCTGTCTGAGAGGCAGAGGCTATGGGTCCTCTGTGAGCATTTATTGCAGATCTGGATACCAAGTGCTTCTTGGCCAATCCGGAACAATGAGTATTGTTCTCACTCCTCCTTTTCCTATGATTCTCATCACCTTGGGTATGAGAGGAAGAGGAGGAAACACATAAACCGACTGGAACATCCACTGTGTCACCAGTGCGTCTACAGCTATCGCCTGAGGGGCTCTTGACCTGGCGCAATACCTCTATAGCTTTTTGTTGAGGCGGGATGCCATCATGTCCACCTGCGGCAGTTCCCACCGACCTACAATCTGTGCGAAGACTTCTTGATGAAGTCCCCACTCTCCCGGGTGGAGGTCGTGCCTGCTGAGGAAGTCTGCTTCCCAGTTGTCCACTCCCGGAATGAACACTGCTGACAGTGCTCGTACGTGATTCTCCGCCCATCGAAGAACTCCGGTGGCTTCTGCCATCGCCACCCTGCTCCTTGTGCCACCTTGGCGGTTCACATGAGCCACTGCGGTGATGTTGTCTGATTGAATCAGCACCGATTGGTTGCGAAGCAGGGTCTCCGCTTGACTTAGGGCGTTGTATATGGCCCTTAATTCCAGGAGATTGATGTGAAGGCAAGTCTCCTGACGTGACCACAGCCCTTGAAAATTTCTTCCCTATGTGACTGCCTCCCACCCTCGGAGGCTTGCATCCGTGGTCACCAGGACCCAGTCCTGAATGCCGAATATGCGACCTTCGCGAAGGTGAGCACTCTGCAGCCACCACAGGAGAGACACCCTGGCCCAGGGGGATAGGGTGATTAACCGATGCATCTGAAGATGTGATCCGGACCACTTGTCCAGCAAGTCCCATTGGAAGGTCCTCTCATGGAACCTGCCGAAGGGAATGGCCTCGTATGATGCCACCATCCTTCCCAGGACTCGAGTGCAGTGATGCACTGACACCTGTTTTGGTTTTAACAGATTCCTGACCAGTGTCACGAGCTCCTGAGCTCTCTCTATCGGGAGATAAACCCTTTTCTGGTCTGTGTCTAGGATCATGCCTAGGAGAGGCAGATGAGCTGTAGGAACCAACTGCGACTTTGGAATATATAGAATCCAGCCGTGTTGCCGTTACACTTCCAGAGAAAGTGATACGCTGTTCAGCCACTGCTCTCTTGATCTCGCTTTTATGAGGAGATCGTCCAAGTACGTGATAATAGTGACATCTTGCTTCCGCAGGAGCACCATCATTTCCGCCATTACTTTGGTGAATATTCTCTGGGCCGTGGAGAGACCAAATGGCAACATCTGAAATTGGTAATGACAATCCCGTACCGCAATTCTGAGGTACGCCTGATGGGGTGGATAAATGTGGACATGAAGGTATGCCTCCTTTATGTCTCGAGTCACGATAAAATCTCCCCCTTTCAGGCTTGTAACGACCGCTCTTAGCGATTCCATGTTGAACTTGAACCTTTTCAGGTATATGTTCAGGGATTTTAAATTCAATATGGGTCTGACCGAACCGTCTGGTTTCGGGACTACCACATGGTCGAATAATAACCCCCTCCTTGTCGAAGGAGGGGAACCTTGACCACCACCTGTTGAAGATACAATTTGTGAATTGCAGTTAACCCTGTTTCCCTCTCGTGGGGGGAAGCCGGCAGGGCCGTCAGTGAGGAGGCATCTTCTCAAAGTCCAGCTTGTATCCCTGAGACACAATATCTATTGCCCAGGGATCTAACAGGGTGTGAACCCACTTGTTGCTGAACTTACGAAAGCGTGCCCCCACCGGGCCTAGCTCCGTCTATGGAGCCCCAGCGACATGCGGTGGATTTTCATAAAGGCCGGGGAGGACTTCTGTTCCTGGGAACTAGCTGTGTTGTGCAGCTTCTTTCCTCTGGCCCCACCTCTGGCAAGAAAGGACGCACCTCGGACTTTCTTGTTTCTTTGTTCGAAAAGCTGCATTTGATAATGACGTGCTTTCCTAGGCTGTGCAGGAATATAAGGCAAAACATCAGAATTACCAGCTATAGCCGTGGAGACCAGGTCCGAGAACCCTTCTCCACACAATCCTCCGCCTTCCATATGCCACTTAAGTCGGTATCATCTGTCCATTGCATATTCTACAGGACACGTCAAGCAGAAATCGACATAGCTTTGACTCTAGGACCCAGTATACTCATGTCTCTTTGGGCATGTTTGATTATATATATCTCTTAAGACAGCATCTTTAATATATATATACATCTCTCTCTCTCTCTATATATATATATATATATATATACACATACTAGGATCTTAATTTCTGCTGATAAGGTACCTGTCCACGCCGCCACAGCGCTATAAACCCATGCCGACACAATCGCCGGTCTGAGTAGTGTACCAGAATGTGCAGGCTCCTGGAGAATAGCTAAGGCTACCTTCTGGGCAAACGTGACACCCTAGGGGAAGATTCCCATCACATCCTGGCCCTAGTGGGGAAAGGATACTGCCTGAGAATTCTTTGTGGGAAGCTGCAGTCTCTTGTCTGGAGATTCCCGCTCCTTTTCCTCATGAGAGGAGGGAAATTTACCTCAGCTTTCTTCCCCTTAAACATGTGTACCCTTGTGTCAGGGACAAATGAGTCATCAGTGATATGCAAATCATCTTTTATTCCAATAATCATATATTGAATACCTTTCTGCCATTTTGGCTGTAACTTTGCATTATCGTAGTCGACACTGGAGTCAAACTCCGTGTCGATATCAGTGTTTTGGATAGTGAGCATTGTGAGACTCTGAAGGTCTCTGCGCCATAGGGACAGACATGGGTAGATTTCCTGTCTGTTCTCTAATCTTATGTGCAATAAATTCACCTTAGCACTTACACATATCCAAATAGGTGTCGGCGTTGTCGACGGAGACACCCTCTCACACACATATTAGCTCCATCTCCTCCTTAGGGGAGCCTTTTACCTCAGACATGTCGACACGCACGTACCGACACACCACACACACAGGGGATGCTCTATATGAAGACAGTTCCCCCACAAGGCCCTTTGGAGAGACAGAGAGAGAGAGTATGCCAGCACACACCCCAGCGCTATATGACCCAGGAATCACACAGTAACTTAGTGTTAACCCAGTAGCTGCTGTATATATTGTTTTTACGCCAAATTTATGTGCCCCCCCCCTCTCTTTTTCCCCCTCTTCTATCGTGCTTCTGCAGGGGAGAGCCTTGGGAGCTTCCTCTCAGCGGAGCTGTGGAGAGAAAATGGCGCTGGTGAGTGCTGAGGAAGAAGCCCCGCCCCCTCAGCGGCGGGCTTCTATCCCGCGATTTTGTGTAAAAATAATGGCGGGGGCTCATGCATATTACAGTGCCCAGCTGTATATATGCTGCTTTTTGCCAGGAGGTACTCAATTGCTGCCCAGGGCGCCCCCCCCCTGCGCCCTGCACCCTACAGTGACCGGAGTGTGTGGGTTAGTGTGGGAGCAATGGCGCACAGCTGCAGTGCTGTGCGCTACCTCATATGAAGACAGGAGTCTTCTGCCGCCGATTTTGACATCTTCTTGCTTCACCCGCCGGCTTCTGTCTTCTGGCTCTGCGAGGGGGACGGCGGCGCGGCTCCGGGAACGGAAGACCAAGGTTAAGATCCTGTGTTCGATCCCTCTGGAGCTAATGGTGTCCAGTAGCCTAAGAAGCGCAACCTAGCCGCAGTTAGTAGGTTTGCTTCTCTCCCCTCAGTCCCACGTAGCAGAGAGTCTGTTGCCAGCAGAAGCTCTCTGAAAATAAAAAAACCTAACTAAAATACTTTCTTATTAGCAAGCACAGGAGAGCTCACTAAAATGCACCCAGCTCCTTCCGGGCACAGATTCCAACTGAGGTCTGGAGGAGGGGCATAGAGGGAGGAGCCAGTGCATACCAGTAGTCCTAATTCTTTCTTAGAGTGCCCAGTCTCCTGCGGAGCCCGTCTATTCCCATGGTCCTTACGGAGTCCCCAGCATCCACTAGGACATTAGAGAAATACTAAATATCACTACCAATTTGTAACTATCCATTATGCACAAATTACATAGCGAAGTGGACTGCACTTCAACACCTATGAAACAATTTTCACTGAATGCTCTAATCTACTCATAGTAAATTATATTTCTGTGCTTTCATTCTGGATTATGTATTGTTTATACATGGTATGCAGCATGCTGCCTTTTCATTGTGAAATGTGAGAACAGAATCCACAGTACTACAGTAGAATACAATCTGTCACACTGGCATCAGAAACTAGGCTATCTGAGGAAGTGCCCTAGTGTCCACAAGATTTTGAATAACAAATAATGAAACTCAGGTTTAAAAGAAAATGTCAGTATATAATTTGACTGGTTTCTAATTTAATATGCAAAATATAAAATAAGATGTTACAATAGCTTTAATTATATTATAACTAAAATAAGTTAAATTAATGTAAAAATATAAAATTTGAAGAACAAGCTATTTTGTACTTTGTATTTATTATCACCTTAGGCACAGAAATGTTTAGAATGTCTTTATTTTCAACATTGTTGTATTATACATTATTTTTACTAGAGAGCTAATATGTATGAATTAACACTGTGGAAAGGATAGCCAAGCTATCATTACATGGTCCATTCAAGCTAATGAGTTTCCTTGGAAAGCCCACTCTGTATACTCAAACCAACCGGCTAAAGCTAAGGCTCATGGGAGATAATACTGTAGTTCATGCCATTAATTACAGACACCTCTCCTCTCACTTCCAATTTTCTTGCCGTCTTGCACAAGCAACCTCTTCCATTCATGCTGAGTATCTCCATCTTGGTTGGCCTTTACACCTCAAGTGCTAATGCTCAGGGAATGCCATCTTTTCACCAACTCTTTTGGTTTATTGAGCATTTCATTCCAATGCTCCAACTCTCGTCCTCTTGTGTACATGAATGGTCCAACCACAACACGGCCTAGTACGTTACATTCTAGATCAAGAAGATATAGAAGAATAAATAATACACAAAATCCTTCATTTTTCTTACTGTGCTCTATTACGATTTAAACACTATGCATGAACCTGGACACATTTACTTGGAATCAAAGATAGACAAGAGACAGCTAATATCTACTCTCCACTCACACTTTGATCAGTGGCTAAGGTGTAGATAGGGGTTGGGTTTGGGTGACCAGCGGTTGGCAAAACTAAAGGGCCGTATTCACAGGTCGATTTGGGGAGAGATATGTGCTGAGCGGTTCGCTCAGCACACATCTCTCCCCCTGCTCAACACAGCGCGACGTGTGCTGAGCGTGCGAGGGGAGACGGGGGGGGCTCATTTCACCCAGCGGGTGAAGTGAGCGACCTGCTAGATTGCACCAGCGATAGCGATGCGTGGGGCTGCGCATTGCTATCGCTGTGAGGGGTACACACGGAGTGATAGCTGCTTAAAATCTATGCAATCTAGTCAGATTGCTTAGATTTTAAGCAGCGATAGCTCCGTGAGTACCCCCCTTAAAACTACAACTCATGCTGAATTAGGCCCTATTGCCCAGATTTTTGCACATAAATGCGCATTGGACCCTGGATTTCTGCATGTGTCAATGCAAACTACCCAGGACTTAGTCCCAGAGTCCCCAACCCTGCTCCCAACCAGGGTCATGGAGCTTAGACACGGGAATTTGCTGCCTTGCTAGACCGGAGAAATTCCCGGATGTCTAAAAGCGGCATTACTGTCATTTTTCAAGCACATGACAGTTAGGAGCTGATTGGTTGGTGCATCATTTAAGTTTAGTAATGAGTGATAGCTAAAATATCAATCATTGTTAAATCTGCCCCTCAATCCAGGGTTTGAAGAATTAACACTTCTAGCAAATCTAAATAATTTTACATTATAATATTCAATTCATGTCGTCAACTAGCAAATAATAAGAATTTACTCACCGGTAATTCTATTTCTCGTAGTCCGTAGTGGATGCTGGGACTCCGTAAGGACCATGGGGAATAGCGGCTCCGCAGGAGACTGGGCACAACTAAAAGAAAGCTTTTGGTCTAACTGGTGTGCACTGGCTCCTCCCTCCATGACCCTCCTCCAGACTTCAGTTAGGATACTGTGCCCGGAAGAGCTGACACAATAAGGAAGGATTTTGAATCCCGGGTAAGACTCATACCAGCCACACCAATCACACCGTATAACTCGTGATACAATACCCAGTTAACAGTATGACAACAACTGAGCCTCTCAACAGATGGCTCAACAATAACTCTTTAGTTAAACAATAACTATATACAAGTATTGCAGACAATCCGCACTTGGGATGGGCGCCCAGCATCCACTACGGACTACGAGAAATAGAATTACCGGTGAGTAAATTCTTATTTTCTCTGACGTCCTAAGTGGATGCTGGGACTCCGTAAGGACCATGGGGATTATACCAAAGCTCCCAAACGGGCGGGAGAGTGCGGATGACTCTGCAGCACCGAATGGGCAAACTCTAGGTCCTCCTCAGCCAGGGTGTCAAACTTGTAGAATTTAGCAAATGTGTTTGACCCCGACCAAGTAGCTGCTCGGCAAAGTTGAAGAGCCGAGACCCCTCGGGCAGCCGCCCAAGAAGAGCCCACCTTCCTCGTGGAATGGGCTTTTACCGATTTAGGATGCGGCAGTCCAGCCGCAGAATGTGCAAGCTGAATCATACTACAGATCCAGCGAGCAATAGTCTGCTTTGAAGCAGGTGCACCCAACTTGTGGGGCGCATACAGGATGAATAGCGAGTCAGTCTTTCTGACTCCAGCTGTCCTGGAAACATAAATTTTCAGGGCCCTGACTACGTCCAACAACTTGGAAGCCTCCAAGTCTTTAGTAGCCGCAGGCACCACGATAGGTTGGTTCAGATGAAAGGCTGATACCACCTTAGGGAGAAATTGGGGACGAGTCCTCAATTCTGCCCTATCCATATGGAAAATCAGATAAGGGCTTTTACATGACAAAGCCGCCAATTCTGATACACGCCTGGCCGAAGCCAAGGCCAACAACATGACCACTTTCCACGTGAGATATTTCAATTCCACGGTTTTAAGTGGCTCAAACCAATGTGACTTTAGGAAATCGTTGAGATCCCAAGGTGCCACTGGAGGCACAAAAGGGGGCTGAATATGCAGCACTCCCTTAACAAAAGTCTGAACTTCCAGTAGTGAAGCCAGTTCTCTCTGGAAGAAAATCGATAGACCCGAAATCTGGACCTTAATGGAACCCAATTTTAGGCCCATAGTCACCCCTGACTGTAGGAAGTGCAGAAAACGGCCCAGCTGAAATTCCTCCATTGGGGCCTTCCTGGCCTCACACCACGCAACATATTTTCGCCATATGCGGTGATAATGGTTTGCGGTCACTTCTTTCCTAGCTTTAATCAGCGTAGGAATGACTTCCTCCGGAATGCCCTTTTCCTTCAGGATCCGGTGTTCAACCGCCATGCCGTCAAACGCAGCCGCGGTAAGTCTTGGAACAGACAGGGCCCCTGCTGCAGCAGGTCCTGTCTGAGCGGCAGAGGCCATGGGTCCTCTGAGATCATTTCTTGAAGTTCCGGGTACCAAGCTCTTCTTGGCCAATCCGGAACAATGAGTATAGTTCTTACTCCTCTTCTCCTTATTATCCTCAGTACCTTTGGTATGAGAGGAAGAGGAGGGAACACATAAACCGACCGGTACACCCACGGTGTCACTAGAGCGTCCACAGCTATCGCCTGCGGGTCTCTTGACCTGGCGCATTATCTTTCTAGCTTTTTGTTTAGGCGGGACGCCATCATGTCCACCTGTGGCCTTTCCCAACGGTTTACAATCAGTTGGAAGACTTCTGGATGAAGTCCCCACTCTCCCGGGTGGAGGTCGTGCCTGCTGAGGAAGTCTGCTTCCCAGTTGTCCACTCCCGGAATAAACACTGCTGACAGTGCTAACACGTGATTTTCCACCCATCGGAGAATCCTTGTGGCTTCTGCCATCGCCGTCCTGCTTCTCGTGCCGCCCTGTCGGTTTACATGGGCGACTGCCGTGATGTTGTCTGACTGGATCAGTACCGGCTGGTTTTGAAGCAGGGGTTTTGCCTGACTTAGGGCATTGAAAATGGCCCTCAGTTCCAGAATATTTATGTGTTGGGAAGTCTCCTGACTTGACCATAGTCCTTGGAAGTTTCTTCCCTGTGTGACTGCCCCCCAGCCTCGAAGGCTGGCATCCGTGGTCACCAGGACCCAGTCCTGTATGCCGAATCTGCGGCCTTCTTGAAGATGAGCACTTTGCAGCCACCACAGCAGAGACACCCTGGTCCTTGGAGACAGGGTTATCAGCCGATGCATCTGAAGATGCGATCTGGACCACTTGTCCAACAGGTCCCACTGAAACGTTCTTGCATGGAACCTGCCGAATGGGATTGCTTCGTAGGAAGCTACCATCTTTCCCAGGATCCGCGTGCAGTGATGCACCGACACCTGTTTTGGTTTTAGGAGGCCTCTGACTAGAGATGACAGCTCCTTGGCCTTCTCCTCCGGGAGAAACACTTTTTTCTGTTCTGTGTCCAGAACCATCCCCAGGAACAGTAGACGTGTCGTAGGGACCAGCTGTGACTTTGGAATATTTAGAATCCAGCCGTGCTGTTGTAGCACCTCCCGAGATAGTGCTACCCCGACTAACAACTGCTCCCTGGACCTCGCCTTTATCAGGAGATCGTCCAAGTACGGGATAATTAAAACTCCCTTCTTTCGAAGGAGTATTATCATTTCGGCCATTACCTTTGTAAAGACCCTCGGAGCCGTGGATAGACCAAACGGCAACGTCTGGAATTGGTAATGACAATCCTGTACCACAAATCTGAGGTACTCCTGGTGAGGATGGTAAATGGGGACATGCAGGTAAGCATCCTTGATGTCCAGTGATACCATGTAATCCCCCTCGTCCAGGCTTGCAATAACCGCCCTGAGCAATTCCATCTTGAACTTGAATTTTTTTATATATGTGTTCAAGGATTTCAAATTTAAAATGGGTCTCACCGAACCGTCCGGTTTCGGTACCACAAACATTGTGGAATAGTAACCCCGTCCTTGTTGAAGTAGGGGCACCTTGACTATCACCTGCTGGGAATACAGCTTGTGAATTGCCTCTAGCACTGCCTCCCTGCCTGAGGGAGTTGTTGGCAAGGCAGATTTGAGGAAACGGCGGGGGGGAGACGTCTCGAATTCCAGCTTGTACCCCTGAGATACTACTTGAAAGATCCAGGGATCCACCCGTGAGCGAGCCCACTGATTGCTGAAATTTTTGAGACGGGCCCCCACCGTACCCGGCTCCGCCTGTGGAGCCCCAGCGTCATGCGGTGGACTTAGAGGAAGCGGGGGAGGACTTTTGCTCCTGGGAACTGGCTGTATGCTGCAGCTTTTTCCCTCTACCTCTGCCTCTGGGCAGAAAGGACGCGCCTTTAACCCGCTTGCCCTTATGGGGCCGAAAGGACTGTACCTGATAATACGGTGCTTTCTTTGGCTGTGAGGGAACATGGGGTAAAAATGCAGACTTCCCAGGTGTTGCTGTGGAAACGAGGTCCGAGAGACCATCCCCGAATAACTCCTCACCCTTATAAGGCAAAACTTCCATATACCTTTTAGAATCTGCATCACCTGTCCACTGCCGAGTCCATAACCCTCTCCTGGCAGAAATGGACATTGCACTTATTTTAGATGCCAGCCGGCAAATATCCCTCTGTGCATCTCTCATGTATAAGACTGCGTCTTTAATATGCTCTACGGTTAGCAATATAGTGTCCCTGTCTAGGGTATCAATATTTTCCGACAGGGAATCTGACCACGCAGCTGCAGCACTGCACATCCATGCTGAAGCAATAGCTGGTCTCAGTATAATACCTGTGTGTGTATATACAGACTTCAGGATAGCCTCCTGCTTTCTATCAGCAGGTTCCTTTAGGGTGGCCGTATCCGGAGACGGTAGTGCCACCTTCTTTGACAAGCGTGTGAGCGCTTTATCCACCCTAGGGGATGTTTCCCAACGTGACCTATCCTCTGGCGGGAAAGGGTACGTCATTAGTAACCTTTTAGAAATTACTAGTTTCTTATCGGGGGAAGCCCACGCTTCTTCACACACTTCATTTAACTCCTCAGATGGAGGAAAAACTACTGGCAGTTTTTTCTCTCCAAACATAATACCCTTTTTTGTGGTACCTGGGGTAACATCAGAAATGTGCAACACATTTTTCATAGCCTCAATCATGTAACGTGTGGCCCTATTGGAAGTTACATTAGTCTCATCGTCGTCGACACTGGAGTCAGTATCCGTGTCGACATCTGTGTCTGCCATCTGAGGTAGCGGGCGTTTTAGAGCCCCTGATGGCTTTTGAGACGCCTGGGCAGGCACAGGCTGAGAAGCCGGCTGTCCCATATTTGGTATGTCGTCAAACCTTTTATGTAAGGAGTCGACACTGTCACGTAATTCCTTCCACATAACCATCCACTCAGGTGTCGGCCCCGCAGGGGGTGACATCACATTTATCGGCATCTGCTCCGCCTCCACATAAGCCTCCTCATCAAACATGTCAACACAGCCGTACCGACACACCGCACACACACCGGGAATGCTGACAGAGGACAGGACCCCACAAAGCCCTTTGGGGAGACAGAGAGAGAGTATGCCAGCACACACCAGAGCGCTATATAACACAGGGATTACACTATAACTGAGTGTTTTCCCTTATAGCTGCTTATAAATATATATTGCTGCGCCTAAATTTAGTGCCCCCACCTCTCTTTTTTACCCTTCTGTTGCTTGAAACTGCAGGGGAGAGCCAGGGAGCGATCCTTCCAGCGGAGCTGTGAGGGAAAAATGGCGCCAGTGTGCTGAGGGAGATAGCCCCGCCCCTTTTTCAGCGGACTTTTCTCCCGCTTTTTTTATGGATTCTGGCAGGGGTATTTATCACATATATAGTCTCTGGGACTATATATTGTGATTTTTTGCCAGCCAAGGTATTCATATTGCTGCTCAGGGCGCCCCAACCCCCCCAGCGCCCTGCACCCATCAGTGACCGGAGTGTGAGGTGTGCATGAGGAGCAATGGCGCACAGCTGAAGTGCTGTGCGCTACCTTGTTGAAGACCGAAGTCTTCTGCCGCCGATTTCCAGGACCATCTTCATGCTTCTGGCTCTGTAAGGGGGACGGCGGCGCGGCTCCGGGACCGAACGATCGAGGTCGGGTCCTGTGTTCGATCCCTCTGGAGCTAATGGTGTCTAGTAGCCTAAGAAGCCCAAACTATCTCCAGTCAGGTAGGTTCGCTTCTTCTCCCCTTAGTCCCTCGTAGCAGTGAGTCTGTTGCCAGCAGATCTCACTGAAAATAAAAAACCTAAAATATACTTTCTTTTCTAGGAGCTCAGGAGAGCCCCTAGTGTGCATCCAGCTCAGCCGGGCACAAGATTCTAACTGAAGTCTGGAGGAGGGTCATGGAGGGAGGAGCCAGTGCACACCAGTTAGACCAAAAGCTTTCTTTTAGTTGTGCCCAGTCTCCTGCGGAGCCGCTATTCCCCATGGTCCTTACGGAGTCCCAGCATCCACTTAGGACGTCAGAGAAATAGGTTTTATCTATTTGGAAATGAGTTTGGTTATTGAAGTAGGTGTTCTGTTGTGCGTTCCTTTCTGTATGAAATCACTGGGATAACAATGAATACATATTTTTTATAAAGTTAGTTTCATGTATACAGCAGAGCAGAGTAATTTCCGTTCTGTTTGCTCTTTCCCCTCCCCCTTCCTCTCTCTCAGGCAGCTGGCAGAGTCTCCAGATGGCTGTTATGGGCATCTAATTGAGTTTTTAAAAACTTAAGTCCCTGCACTGCTGTATTCTATGTAACGGTATTGAGAAAGATTTACTGTATCAAACATTCTCATCATAATAGAGCCTTTAATAATATTATTAATAAGACAATTTAATGGCTACATTATGCTTGAACTTTCTTAATATAATCTAAACAATAAGGGCTGATTCTGAGGTGGGGGCAAAGCAAATAACAAACAAGCACTTTTTCCCCTGGGCAAAACCATGCTGCACTGCAGGTGGGGCAGATGTAAGATGTGCAGAGGGATTTAGATTTGGGAGGGGTGTGTCTATACTCAGATTGCAGTGTCAAAATAAAGCTGTCCAACATTGTGGGCTACATGCAAAAGCAGCCAGTATTTACCTTTTTATTTTGAATGTATTTGCAGCCCTTATGTTGTAGTTTGTCCAGGTGCACAGTTACTAGTTTGGAATTATTATTTTTTTTGCTTTGCTTTTAGCTCACAACCTGTCAGGCCCTATGTACATGCCTGCAGTGCACTCTGCCAGCAACATGGTTAATAACTGAACAAAAGCCATGTTTGCTAGTGATACAGGGCAGGTGAAGGTTGGATAAACACCTGAAGAGACTATGGTAATTCCCACGTTGCACTTTGTTATATTTTCCATACCTGTTATATAAAAGGAACAAATGAACTCTCCACTGGCATACAGAAAGCGCGCTTAGCGCTATTCTAAGCATTTCTTATGGCATTTGTCACACTCCTTGCCAGGAGACAGGTGGTACAGTTACTTTATAGTCTTGAAATTGTTTGGTAAAAACATGGTGGATACAATAACAGATTCTCAATGCAGCATTTCAGTGTTCTTATTAGATTACGTATTTAAAATGATGTTCTGCTATCATGTCGTTTTTTTTAAAGCCTTTCACTGCCAAAAGTGTGTGCTCATTTTGCTTTATATGTGACCATATACTGTACATTTTTAAGATGTTTCACTTTTTACCATACTGTCAGAGCCGGCTCCAGGCCTATTAGCATCCTATATGTGTGGAACCCTTTAACTCATAATTTACACATTGCTTACTGCTCAGAAACATTGCCGGCAGTTGAGTGAAAACAGGGGGGTACATACGGAGAGATGTATGCTTAATTTCTAAGCAATCTGACTAGATATAGTATCTTATAAATTGAGCACGGATCTCTCCGTGTGTTTGCCCCATAGCTATAGCGATGTGTGGCCCTGCGCATCGCTATTGCCGGTTCTAGATTGACCTGCACTGAGCGAGGGGAGAGATGTGTGCTGAGCGAGGGGAGATATGTGTGCTGAGCGAGGGGAGAGATGTGTGCTGAGCGAGGGGAGATATGTGTGCTGAGCGAGGGGAGAGATGTGTGCTGAGCGAGGGGAGAGATGTGTGCTGAGCTTTCTGTGATAAATCGCTCAGCACACATCTCCACATGTGTACCCCCCTTAATGCTTCTGCAAGCTTTATGTATAATCACTCTCATCTTTATTGATAAAAATACAATCACTTTAATTGCATTATATGAAACATGAGACATGTTATTGGGCTAATGACGTTACTTACTATCTCCTTCAGTGTTCTGCAAGACTGAGAGACTCAGGCTTGCTGTGTCCAATTCGCCTTGCTCCAATTTAAAGCTGAAGGTCTCATTGTAAACAGGATTTGGGGTGCCAAGGACAACATTTGTCTTCTTACTCTTGATAAATCTGTTGTGATTCATTAGAGAGACTTTAACAAATGCTGAACCTGCAACAAATGGAGCCAAGATAAGAAACATGTTTAGTAAGAGATTCTTAGTATATATTCAATTATTACAATTATATATTATCAGCAAAGGAGTTCTGTGGCTCTAAAAGACAAGTGAATGTTACAGCTTTATTACATACAATTAGATAATATTGTATTCTTTCTCAGGCAAAATAATGGTGCTCCTACCTGTAGTAAGGGAGTGATGAGTGTACAGTACAAGAGTGATTACATCATAAATGTCAGATTAGAACAAAACACATCATCTACATCAGTAATAGACAACCTGATACACTCATATCCCTATCAGACCGCCATCTTGAAACCCAGGTTATTGCACATGAGTGCGCATAACCCAGGTTGCTGTGTGGTTTGAAAAGGCCCAGTTGGAATAATCCAGGTCGAGCGACCCGGTATTCCAACCCTGGTAGCGACAACAACACAGGGTTCTGTGTGGTGTGAATGGGTAAGCCGGGTTAATGCGACCCGTTTCCCAGTCACTGTATGGGAACAGACGGCGCTTGGAGATCATCTGATCTCCAAGCGTTGCCTCCGGGATGAGTCGCTGGTGACGTCACCAACCCAGCATATTTCCGGGTTGGGGACACAGTTTGAGGGGGTCTCTTGCAGGGTCAAACCCGGGAAGCACCCGAGTACGGCTTCCGGGTGCGACCCTGCAATGCGGTCTGGAGGGGCTATTAGGGGGCTGCATTAAATGGCCCACTAACCTTGAAAAGGACTGTACATTACTCCCAATCCCAGTAATGGTGAAATGAATGCATTTAATCAATCTGTAATAACATATCAGCAGCTTTTCTATCCATTTAAGTGTATTATTTGTTTATTATTAAATTATGTAAGTAGCTATTTAAACCTGATTCAGTATAATTCTTCACCGCTCAGCCAAACATGAAAACCAAATTGTTATGGTTAGATGGCTGGGTCAAAGCATCTCCAAAATGACAGGTCTTGTAGGGTGTTCCAGGTATGCAGTGATTAGTGCCTACCAAGGAATGGCAACCAGTGAAACAGGTGACAGGATCATGGGTGCGCACGTGCTATCCCACTGAAGAGCTACTGTAGCTAGCAAAGTTAATGCTGGCTATGACAGAAAGGCATCAGAACACACTGTGCATCGCAGATTGCTGCATACAGTATGGGACTGCGTAGCAACAGACCAGTCCGATTGCCTTGCTAACTCCACTGTCCACCACCGGAAGCACCTACAATAGGATCATGAGCATCTGAATTGCACCATAGAGCAATGGAAGAAGAGGGCCTGGTGAATCATGTTTTATTTTACATCAAGTGGATGACCAGGTGCGTGTACATTGTTTACTTGGGGAAATGATGGCACCAAGATGCACTATGTGAAAAAGGCAAGACAACAGAGGCAGTGTGTGGTCTGGGAACCTTGGGCTCTGGCTTTCATGTGGATGCTACTTTGACAATTACCACCTACCTAAACATTATTGCAGACCAATTACACACTTTTAATGCAGTGGTATTCCTGATAGCAATGGCCTCTTTCAGCAGGACAGTGCACCCTGCCATGCTGCAAAAAATGTTCAGCAATGGTTTGAGGAACATGAAAAAAAGTTCAAGATGTTGATTTGGCCTCCAAATTCCCCAGATCTCAATCTGATTGAACATCTGTGGGATGTGCTGGAAAACCAATTCTGAATGTAGACCCCACCTCACAGCTTACAGGACTTAAAGGCTCTGCTGCTGACATCTTTGTGCCAGATATTTTTCCTATATAGAATAAAATTCTCCTTACAGTTTTTGCAGGTCTTCACAGTCCTGCAAGAAGAGCTAGCAACAGGTAGTGATCCTAACGATCACCCACGACTCTGCTGTCTGGAATGGGGAAACAACATGGGGAGGGGGGGCTGCTGCAGTGCAACAAGTTCACTGATCCCCCTGAGCCTGGGCTGCAGAGAGACTGTCTTCCTGCAACCACTGGTGGCTGATCCTTTCAGGAGCACCCCCCCCCCCCCACCCCCTCCCTACTGTGACGTGGCTGGCACAGGGAAGGTTGCTGCAGGCATGGTGGTCTAAGCCTGGCTGTTGCTTGAAGATTCGCTTCCAGCAGCTGCCAGCAGGCTCTTCTGACATGGGCGAATCAGATGTGACTGCGTCAAGGAAAGCCCAGCCTACTGTGGTCACTAAGCGACCATGCCAGGCAAGGAGCTATACAAGCTTTACAAGCTAAAACAAACATCGATAACAACAAAGTAGGATGGAGTCATACAGTATCTGCTCTTGAGTCACATGCGGCTCTTTCTTTATTGAGATGCGCCTTCCGCCTCCCACTATATCAACAAAGTAGGATGGATCTGGGGGATGCAAGTGAAGGCTGGAGGGCCACCTGTTGTGCATCGCTGATGTACATAGTGCTGTATGTAATTGATAATAGACATATCATAGATCTTAATTTCCAAGTAAATACTCTAAAAATGTTTGTATATAAAGCACACAAAGTGGAAATGCATGTCAGTTGCCAAAAGCTGCTTCACTATTTATAGCTGAAAAAATTTCTTCCTCATGTAGCCACACACTCTCTCCATCAATACCTTAAGTTGTTCCAATACTACAGAGTGTACAGGGGCTTAAGTAGGCATTTGTGGGATCCATAGCAACATATGTAAGGACCACAAGTACAATGTTTTAATGTGTTTGTTTTTTTAGAAGCACTGTTACTAGCGTTTTGAGACCATTGTAGATCACTAATCCTCCCCAGGACATTTATAAGATGCCAATGTGTGTTTGGAACATGACACTTCCAGTTCTGCCACTGAAAGGGAAAAATACTTATGTTTCTTCAATTCACATTTTTGCATATACATCTTCACATTTGTTGGTTAAGGTTTTCTTTTCTTCAATACATTTATTTGTGGATTATAGATATACTACGGTACGTTATCATTTAGGAGGTTCTAAAAGCAAATGAAAAAAGTCCAATTGTATGAAACCTAGTGTTATGTTCATGTTCATACCTACTAGCACATAAATGGTCATGCGTGCTTGTTAGAGAAGTGTTGGAACTACCACCAGAGCAACCCATATGCTGCTATAGCACACCCCCTAACACCAGGGGATGGTAATTCAGGATAAGGCACACCAAGGGTATGACTTTATCTTAGTAATCATGGTAATGCTCCTGGTGGGCCATTTCCACTAGTTCATGGTTTATTTCCAAAAAAAACACAATATTTATTGTGTGTGTATGGAAATACCTCCCAACTTACTTAATTTAAGTAAAATGTTCTGAAACCAGGACTGCCACCACAAAATCAGAATGGTTTTGAGGATTAATATGGGGCATGGCAGTGTGCCTATTCTCTGCTCATAAGGGTCAAAACCATATTCTGCTTCAATGACATCCTCAGGACAGAATAGGGCTGTGGTTCACAAACTGGGTTACGTGGCACCCTGACCACTACCACATAACTGAACCTAAGGATGACAGGTAAACATAAATTACTTATTTTTTTAATTTTTGACAAGTTTATCAATAACAAACTTTTGGCCTAGGGGCGGAATGAAAAAAATGCAGATACTCTAGGGTGCCTTGATTCAAGAAAGCTTGGGAACCACAGGAATAGGGTCTTCTGGGTCACTTTGCAGACCTGCAAATTTGACTATGGTGCCTGGCAAGTGAGTGTTACATCCTGTTAGAGCATGGAGGACAAGGCACCTCCAGAAACTTAGTTTTGTAACACAAGAGATGGATGCCCAATTTCCACGATAAGTGAACATACTGTAATGTAGGGATTGCTTGGCATTCAAAGAAATAAAATAATAATTTTATGTTAAATACTGTTAAGATCCTGCACAGCTTGTATTTATGTCAACCATGATTTCTGATACTATTCCAAATCACTTTGTACGCATTTGTTATTATGGTTAAATAACAGCTGTTGCTATAAATTAGTAGCAGCTGCCACTCGCTGTTGTCTGAGATGATTGAACAAATCTTGTATCTACTAGTTAGGTCATAAACTGCTCATTTGCTTTTGGCTAGAATATAAAAACATTTTCAAATGGAGAACATAAAGCTGTTTGCCTCAGCCCAGAAATGTGCATTGCTGTACATGTCAGATTACCGTCATAGATAGGCTAAATAAACTTTAAACGTCTCATTTGCCAGCTAATAGGTTTTATACACAATTTCAGTAGTTTTATTATCTTATTTATATAAAGCACCAACAAAGTACTCAGGGCTGAACATTAAGTTTACAATGCTGTCTCTGTTTCACCATTGCTCTCTGGTACACAGAGACTTTCTACTCAAGTCACTAGTCCGGTTCCAGTCTGGTCACTAACCTGGTACCTGTCCGGGCACCAATTCAGTTCCAGTTCTACTCCAGTTTTCCTGATTGTTTCTGATTCCAGTCATTGCTCTAGTTCAGATCCGGCATCCCAGCTTGTTCCTGCATCCAGTCACCGCTACCAGCTTCCAGCTGGGAATCCAAGTCTTATAGGCCCTACACACTGCGCGATGTTACTGAAAGATATGAACGATCTTGTTCATTAATGAACAAGATACCGTTCATATCTTTCAGTGTGGAGGCACCAGCGATGAACGATGTGCAGCCCCGCCCTCGTTCATCGTCGGTACCCCGTTGCTTGTGCATGCAGGCCAATATGGACGATCTCGTCCATATTCGCCTGCACTGCTATGGTGACGGGGGGAGTGAAGAAACTTCACTCCCACGTCATTGCCCCCCTGCCGCCAGGTTGCCCGTATCCGCCGTCGGGCAGCTCGGCGGCGGATCGCATAGTGTGTAGGGCCCATTAGGACTTTGCTGTTTAATAAAGTTATTCCTTACTCGCTCACGCCTTCAGGCAGATCACTGCTAGAGCACCAACGATTCTTCTAAAGCCCTCTTCTAAAGCCCACTAATCCCCTATTGTGCACAACACTCACAAGTAGGAGTTGGATTAATCCTCCGCGCTTCCTCCACACTCCAGCTGCTTTGGCTCCAGCCTCCCATGCCAACCCAAACCCTCAGGTGTGACAATTGCTATGACATGAAATCTGGCCAGGATCACATATATCATTCTTATTTGGGAGTTTTCTACTGTAACTCTCCTAATAGCTCTTAATCATTGGTTCTTAAACTGTGTGCCATGGCACCCTGGGGTGCCTTGGGACACTTGCAGGGGTACGCCGGATTGGTGGTCCAGAACCAATTCAAATTATTTATGGTCAATGTAATAGGCAAAACCAGTGCTGGTGGCTGCTAATCATAAAATATATGGATAAACAGAAATTAATCTTGCCCCTCACAAATAACATAAGGATGAAATATAAACACTATTTACTTAATTTAATATTTATTTCTAAATTTCTTAATACAGATGGAGCCACGCTAATTGCGTGGCTCTATCTGTATCGCACCACCGTGAATGAATGGGACGCGTGTCATAGACGCACACGTGCCCAATTCACTTTTAATGGGAGTGTCTTTAGTGATGAGCACCGGAAATTTTTCGGGTTTTGTGTTTTGGTTTTGGGTTCGGTTCCGCGGCCGTGTTTTGGGTTCGAACGCGTTTTGGCAAAACCTCACCGAATTTTTTTTGTCGGATTCGGGTGTGTTTTGGATTCGGGTGTTTTTTTAAAAAAACCCTAAAAAACAGCTTAAATCATAGAATTTGGGGGTCATTTTGATCCCAAAGTATTATTAACCTCAATAACCATAATTTCCACTCATTTTCAGTCTATTCTGAACACCTCACACCTCACAATATTATTTTTAGTCCTAAAATTTGCACCGAGGTCGCTGGATGGCTAAGCTAAGCGACCCAAGTGGCCGACACAAACACCTGGCCCATCTAGGAGTGGCACTGCAGTGTCACGCAGGATGGCCCTTCCAAAAAACACTCCCCAAACAGCACATGACGCAAAGAAAAAAAGAGGCGCAATGAGGTAGCTGTGTGAGTAAGCTAAGCGACCCTAGTGGCCGACACAAACACCTGGCCCATCTAGGAGTGGCACTGCAGTGTCACGCAGGATGGCCCTTCCAAAAAACACTCCCCAAACAGCACATGACGCAAAGAAAAAAAGAGGCGCAATGAGGTAGCTGTGTGAGTAAGCCAAGCGACCCTAGTGGCCGACACAAACACCTGGCCCATCTAGGAGTGGCACTGCAGTGTCACGCAGGATGGCCCTTCCAAAAACCACTCCCCAAACAGCACATGACGCAAAGAAAAAAAGGGGCGCAATGAGGTAGCTGTGTGAGTAAGCTAAGCGACCCTAGTGGCCGACACAAACACCTGGCCCATCTAGGAGTGGCACTGCAGTGTCACGCAGGATGGCCCTTCCAAAAAACACCCCCCAAACAGCACATGACGCAAAGAAAAATGAAAGAAAAAAGAGGTGCAAGATGGAATTGTCCTTGGGCCCTCCCACCCACCCTTATGTTGTATAAACAGGACATGCACACTTTAACCAACCCATCATTTCAGTGACAGGGTCTGCCACACGACTGTGACTGAAATGACGGGTTGGTTTGGACCCCCACCAAAAAAGAAGCAATTAATCTCTCCTTGCACAAACTGGCTCTACAGAGGCAAGATGTCCACCTCATCATCATCCTCCGATATATCACCGTGTACATCCCCCTCCTCACAGATTATCAATTCGCCCCACTGGAATCCACCATCTCAGCTCCCTGTGTACTTTGTGGAGGCAATTGCTGCTGGTCAATGTCTCCACGGAGGAATTGATTATAATTCATTTTAATGAACATCATCTTCTCCACATTTTCTGGATGTAACCTCGTACGCCGATTGCTGACAAGGTGAGCGGCGGCACTAAACACTCTTTCGGAGTACACACTTGTGGGAGGGCAACTTAGGTAGAATAAAGCCAGTTTGTGCAAGGGCCTCCAAATTGCCTCTTTTTCCTGCCAGTATAAGTACGGACTGTCTGACGTGCCTACTTGGATGCGGTCACTCATATAATCCTCCACCATTCTTTCAATGGGGAGAGAATCATATGCAGTGACAGTAGACGACATGTCCGTAATCGTTGTCAGGTCCTTCAGTCCGGACCAGATGTCAGCATCAGCAGTCGCTCCAGACTGCCCTGCATCACCGCCAGCGGGTGGGCTCGGAATTCTGAGCCTTTTCCTCGCACCCCCAGTTGCGGGAGAATGTGAAGGAGGAGATGTTGACAGGTCGCGTTCCGCTTGACTTGACAATTTTGTCACCAGCAGTTCTTTGAACCCCAGCAGACTTGTGTCTGCCGGAAAGAGAGATCCAAGGTAGGTTTTAAATCTAGGATCGAGCACGGTGGCCAAAATGTAGTGCTCTGATTTCAACAGATTGACCACCCGTGAATCCTTGTTAAGCGAATTAAGGGCTCCATCCACAAGTCCCACATGCCTAGCGGAATCGCTCTGTGTTAGCTCCTCCTTCAATGTCTCCAGCTTCTTCTGCAAAAGCCTGATGAGGGGAATGACCTGACTCAGGCTGGCAGTGTCTGAACTGACTTCACGTGTGGCAAGTTCAAAAGGTTGCAGAACCTTGCACAACGTTGAAATCATTCTCCACTGCGCTTGAGACAGGTGCATTCCACCTCCTATATCGTGCTCAGTTGTATAGGCTTGAATGGCCTTTTGCTGCTCCTCCAACCTCTGAAGCATATAGAGGGTTGAATTCCACCTCGTTACCACTTCTTGCTTCAGATGATGGCAGGGCAGGTTCAGGCGTTTTTGGTGTTGCTCCAGTCTTCTGTACGTGGTGCCTGTACGCCGAAAGTGTCCCGCAATTCTTCTGGCCACCGACAGCATCTCTTGTACGCCCCTCTCGTTTTTTAAATAATTCTGCACCACCAAATTCAAGGTATGTGCAAAACATGGGACGTGCTGGAATTTGCCCATATTTAATGCACACACAATATTGCTGGCGTTGTCCGATGCCACAAATCCACAGGAGAGTCCAATTGGGGTAAGCCATTCTGCGATGATCTTCCTCAGTTGCCGTAAGAGGTTTTTAGCTGTGTGCGTATTCTGGAAAGCGGTGATACAAAGCGTAGCCTGCCTAGGAAAGAGTTGGCGTTTGCGAGATGCTGCTGCTGGTGCCGCCGCTGCTGTTCTTGCGGCGGGAGTCCATACATCTACCCAGTGGGCTGTCACAGTCATATAGTCCTGAGCCTTCCCTGCTCCACTTGTCCACATGTCCGTGGTTAAGTGGACATTGGGTACAACTGCATTTTTTAGGACACTGGTGAGTCTTTTTCTGAGGTCTGTGTACATTTTCGGTATCGCCTGCCTAGAGAAATGGAACCTAGATGGTATTTGGTACCGGGGACACAGTACCTCCAACAAGTCTCTAGTTGCCTCTGCTGTAATGATGGATACCGGAACCACGTTTCTCAACGCCCAGGATGCCAAGTGCTCAGTTATCCGCTTTGCAGCAGGATGACTGCTGTGATATTTCATCTTCCTCGCAAAGGACTGTTTGACAGTCAATTGCTTGGTGGAAGTAGTAAAAGTGGTTTTACGAGTACGACTTCCCCTCTGGGATGACCATCGACTCCCAGCAGCAACAACAGCAGCGCCAGCAGCAGTAGGCGTTACACGCAAGGATGCATCGGAGGAATCCCAGGCAGGAGAGGACTCGTCATAATTGCCAGTGACATGGCCTGCAGGACTATTGGCATTCCTGGGGAAGGAGGAAATTGACACTGAGGGAGTTGGTGGGGTGGTTTGCGTGAGCTTGGTTACAAGAGGAAGGGATTTACTGGTCAGTGCACTGCTTCCGCTGTCGCCCAAAGTTTTTGAACTTGTCACTGACTTATGATGAATGTGCTGCAGGTGACGTATAAGGGAGGATGTTCCGAGGTGGTTAACATCCTTACCCCTACTTATTACAGCTTGACAAAGGCAACACACGGCTTGACAAATGTTGTCCGCATTTCTGTTGAAATACTTCCACACCGAAGAGCTGATTTTTTTTGGTATTTTCACCAGGCATGTCAATGGCCCTATTCCTCCCACGGACAACAGGTGTCT
This sequence comes from Pseudophryne corroboree, assembly GCF_028390025.1. NCBI lineage: Eukaryota > Metazoa > Chordata > Amphibia > Anura > Myobatrachidae > Pseudophryne > Pseudophryne corroboree. The sequence goes on from NC_086446.1 coordinate 222,765,315, forward strand.
CCCCGGGTGCCTGACTTAAACAAACCACCTCACCATCAGAATCCTCCTGGTCAATTTCCTCCCCAGCACCAGCAACACCCATATCCTCCTCATCCTGGTGTACTTCAACACTGACATCTTCAATCTGACTATCAAGAACTGGACTGCGGGTGCTCCTTCCAGCACTTGCAGGGGGCGTGCAAATGGTGGAAGGCGCATGCTCTTCACGTCCAGTGTTGGGAAGGTCAGGCATCGCAAACGACACAATTGGACTCTCCTTGTGGATTTGTGATTTCGAAGAACGCACAGTTCTTTGCTGTGCTTTTGCCAGCTTGAGTCTTTTCATTTTTCTAGCGAGAGGCTGAGTGCTTCCATCCTCATGTGAAGCTGAACCACTAGCCATGAACATAGGCCAGGGCCTTAGCCGTTCCTTGCCACTCCGTGTGGTAAATGGCATATTGGCAAGTTTACGCTTCTCCTCCGACAATTTTATTTTAGATTTTTGAGTCCTTTTTTTACTGATATTTGGTGTTTTGGATTTTACATGCTCTGTACTATGACATTGGGCATCGGCCTTGGCAGACGACGTTGCTGGCATTTCATCGTCTCGGCCATGACTAGTGGTAGCAGCTTCAGCACGAGGTGGAAGTCGATCTTGATCTTTCCCTATTTTTGGAACCTCAACATTTTTGTTCTCCATATTTTAATAGGCACAACTAAAAGGCACCTCAGGTAAACAATGGAGATGGATGGATACTAGTATACTTATGGATTGACGAGCGACTGCCGACACAGAGGTAGCTACAGCCGTGGACTACCGTACTGCGTCTGCTGCTAATATAGACTGGATGATAATGAGATATAAAATATATATATATCACTACTGCAGCCGGACAGGTATATATTATATAATGACGGACCTGCTGGACACTGTCAGCTCAGCACTGCAGACTCCTAAAGTAAGCTACTAGTATCAAGAAGATAGAAAAAAAAAACACCACAGGTAGGTGGTATACAATTATGGATGGACGAGCGACTGCCGACACAGAGGTAGCTACAGCCGTGGACTACCGTACTGCGTCTGCTGCTAATATAGACTGGATGATAATGATATAAAAAAAATATATATATATCACTACTGCAGCAGGACAGGTATATAATATATAATGACGGACCTGCTGGACACTGTCAGCTCAGCACTGCAGACTCCTAAAGTAAGCTACTAGTAGTATCAAGAAGATAGAAAAAAAAAACACCACAGGTAGGTGGTATACAATTATGGATGGACTAGCGACTGCCGACACAGAGGTAGCTACAGCCGTCGACTACCGTACTGCGTCTGCTGCTAATATAGACTGGATGATAATGATATAAAAAATATATATATATATCACTACTGCAGCCGGACAGGTATATATTATATAATGACGGACCTGCTGGACACTGTCAGCTCAGCACTGCAGACTCCTAAAGTAAGCTACTAGTAGTATCAAGAAGATAGAGAAAAAAAAAACACCACGGGTAGGTGGTATACAATTATGGATGGACTAGCGACTGCCGACACAGAGGTAGCTACAGCCGTGGACTACCGTACTGCGTCAGCTGCTAATATAGACTGGATGATAATGATATAAAAAAAATATATATATATATATCACTACTGCAGCCGGACAGGTATATATTATATAATGACGGACCTGCTGGACACTGTCAGCTCAGCACTGCAGACTCCTAAAGTAAGCTACTAGTATCAAGAAGATAGAAAAAAAAAAACCACCACAGGTAGGTGGTATACAATTATGGATGGACGAGCGACTGCCGACACAGAGGTAGCTACAGCCGTGGACTACCGTACTGCGTCTGCTGCTAATATAGACTGGATGATAATGATATAAAAAAATATATATATATATCACTACTGCAGCATGACGGGTTCACTACGGGTGGCCGGCGGTCGGGCTCCCGGCGACCAGCATCCCGGCGCCGGGAGCCCGACCGCCGGCTTACCGACAGCTTGGCGAGCGCAAATGAGCCCCTTGCGGGCTCGCTGCGCTTGCCACGCTACGGGCACGGTGGCGCGCTACGCGCGCCACACTATTTTATTCTCCCTCTATGGGGGTCGTGGACCCCCACGAGGGAAAATAAGTGTCGGTAAGCCGGCGGTCGGGCTCCCGGCGCCAGTATACTGAGCGCCGGGAGCCCGACCGCCGGCAAGCAGAAGACCACCCGGACAGGTATATATTATATAATGACGGACCTGCTGGACACTGTCAGCTCAGCACTGCAGACTCCTAAAGTAAGCTACTAGTAGTATCAAGAAGATAGAAAAAAAAAAACACCACAGTTAGGTGGTATACAATTATGGATGGACTAGCGACTGCCGACACAGAGGTAGCTACAGCCGTGGACTACCGTACTGCGTCTGCTGCTAATATAGACTGGATGATAATGATATAAAAAATATATATATATATCACTACTGCAGCCGGACAGGTATATATTATATAATGACGGACCTGCTGGACACTGTCAGCTCAGCACTGCAGACTCCTAAAGTAAGCTACTAGTATCAAGAAGATAGAAAAAAAAAAACACCACGGGTAGGTGGTATACAATTATGGATGGACGAGCGACTGCCGACACAGAGGTAGCTACAGCCGTGGACTACCGTACTGCGTCTGCTGCTAATATAGACTGGATGATAATGATATAAAAAATATATATATATCACTACTGCAGCTGGACAGGTATATATTATATAATGACGGACCTGCTGGACACTGTCAGCAGAATGCGTTTATAGAATAAAAACACCACACGACGAGTGTTTAACTTTTTCAGGCAGACAATCACAATATACTGGTGGTCAGTGGTCACTGGTCAGTCACACTGGCAGTGGCACTCTGGCAGCAAAAGTGTGCACTGTTAAAATATGTACTCCTGCTATAACTGCTCCCCAGTCTCCCCCACAATTAAGCTGTGTGAGCAGTGAGCACTCAGCACAGTCAGATATACAGTATTACATAGATGATGCAGCACACTGAGGGCACACTGAGGCTGAGCACAGATATGGTATGTGACTGTGTCACACTGTGTATCGTTTTTTTTCAGGCAGAGAACGGATTAATTAAACTGGTGGTCACTGGTCACACTATCAGCAAGTAGTACTCCGTCCTAATATGCTCCCCAAAATTAGTAAATCAAGTGTCTCTACTCTCTACTCTCTAGTCTACTCTAAACGGAGAGGACGCCAGCCACGTCCTCTCCCTATCAATCTCAATGCACGTGTGAAAATGGCGGCGACGCGCGGCTCCTTATATAGAATCCGAGTCTCGCGATAGAATACGAGCCTCGCGAGAATCCGACAGCGGGATGATGACGTTCGGGCGCGCTCGGGTTAGCCGAGCAAGGCGGGAAGATCCGAGTCTGCCTCGGACCCGTGTAAAAAGGCTGAAGTTCGGGGGGGTTCGGTTTCCGAGAAACCGAACCCGCTCATCTCTAGTGTCTGTGTACACTCAGTGGTGGGCCAAGCTGTAGGCACACCTAGACGCACCGCTCGCCCCCACCTGCGATGCAGCCTTGCTCAATGAGCATGGTTCCATCTGTAAGAGACTTTTGGCCTAGGGGTGCCATGAAAAAAATTCTGAACCACTGGTCTAAAATCTCCCAAGCAGTAGCTAAGGCTATGAGCAGGGCCCTCTAGCCTCAGTCTGTTGCTACCTAGTTTTGTTTTATAACTGTTTTGTTTCCAATTGGCGCTATATAAACAATGTTAATAATAAGGAATAATAAACAATGCAGACAGCACCCATATTAATTGGCTAATAACAGCCGCATGATATTATTATTAGTAGTAGTAGTAGTAATAGTAGTAGTAGTAGTAGTAGTAGTAGTAATAATAATAATAATAATAATAATAGTAGTTTTAGTATTTTGAAATTGTTTTAGTATTATTCGTTTTTAGCCTCATAGAAGAATTTCTCTTGTCATGTTGTAGGATTATCACTATTTCCGCATACAGGGCAAGATTTATTAAGCTCGGTGAAGTGATAAAGTGGAAGGTGATAAAGGACCAGCCAATCAGATCCTAACTACCATGTCACAGGCTGGGTTTGAAAAATGACAGTTAGGAGCTGACTGGCTGGTGCTTTATCACCTTCCAATTTATCACTTCACCGAGCTTAATAAATCTACCCCACAGTTCTATAACTTGCTAAAATTTCTAATACAAGGGTTGTTCAATGAGCTTCTAGATGCACAAAAAGTATTATATTTACAAAGTTAACATTACATTTTTATCAAAGTATTCACCTGAGGAGTCTATGCTAAGTTGCATGCGCTCAAACCACTTGGTGAAGCAAGCTGGACCAATCCGAAGCAGATATGTCTTCTACATTTTGGATGAAGGTCTCCACTGCAGTGGTACTGCCGTATATGTCCAGTGGTGCTGCCATATAAATCCAGTGATACTGCCGTATAAGTCCAGTGATACTGCCGTATAAATCCAGTCCAGTGGTACTGCCGTATAAGTCCAGTGATACTGCCGTATTTGTCCAGTGATACTGCCGTATAAATCCAGTCCAGTGGTACTGCCGTATAAGTTCAGTGGTGCTGTCCTGTGTTGTATATTATTTACTCCAAATAATAAGATTTTACTCACCGGTAAATCTATTTCTCGTAGTCCGTAGTGGATGCTGGGGACTCCGTAAGGACCATGGGGAATAGACGGGCTCCGCAGGAGACTGGGCACTCTAAGAAAGATTTAGTACTACTGGTGTGCACTGGCTCCTCCCTCTATGCCCCTCCTCCAGACCTCAGTTAAGGAAACTGTGCCCGGAGGAGCTGACATTACAAGGAAAGGACTTTGGAATCCAGGGTAAGACTCATACCAGCCACACCAATCACACCGTATAACTTGTAATAACATACCCAGTTAACAGTATGAACAACAACAGAGCATCAACCACAGATGCCAACATAACATAACCCTTTATTAAGCAATAACTATATACACGTATTGCAGAAAGTCCGCACTTGGGACGGGCGCCCAGCATCCACTACGGACTACGAGAAATAGATTTACCGGTGAGTAAAATCTTATTTTCTCTAACGTCCTACTGGATGCTGGGGACTCCGTAAGGACCATGGGGATTATACCAAAGCTCCCAAACGGGCGGGAGAGTGCGGATGACTCTGCAGCACCGAATGGGCAAACACAAGGTCCTCCTCAGCCAGGGTATCAAACTTGTAGAAATTTGCAAAGGTGTTTGAACCCGACCAAGTAGCTGCTCGGCAAAGCTGTAATGCCGAGACCCCTCGGGCAGCCGCCCAAGAAGAGCCCACTTTCCTTGTGGAATGGGCTTTTACTGATTTTGGATGCGGCAATCCCGCCGCAGAATTAGCCTGCTGAATCGTGTTACAGATCCAGCGAGCAATAGTTTGCTTTGAAGCAGGAGCACCCAGCTTTTTGGATGCATACAGGATAAACAGCGAGTCAGTTTTCCTGACTCCAGCCGTTCTGGTCACATAAATCTTCAAAGCCCTGACTACATCAAGCAACTTGGAATCCTCCAAGTCACGAGTAGCCGCAGGCACCACAATAGGTTGGTTCAAATTAAAAGATGACACCACCTTCGGCAGAAATTGTGGACGAGTCCGTAATTCTGCCCTGTCCATATGGAAAACCAGATAGGGGCTTTTACATGACAAAGCCGCCAATTCTGACACACGCCTAGCCGAAGCTAAGGCCAATAGCATGACCACCTTCCACGTGAGATACTTTAGCTCCACGGTCTTAAGTGGCTCAAACCAGTGGGATTTCAAGAAACCCAACACCACGTTGAGGTCCCAAGGTGCCACTGGTGGCACAAAAGGGGGCTGAATATGCAGCACTCCCTTAACAAACGTCTGAACCTCAGGAAGAGAAGCCAGTTCTTTTTGAAAGAAAATGGATAGGGCTGAAATCTGGACCTTTATGGACCCCAATTTCAAGCCCTTAGGGCTAAAACACACTACCCGGCTTTTGCCGGCCGGGAAAAAGCTGGACGGCTTTTTCCCGTGCCGGCATTGTAGTTAACAGTGTGAGGGCTAGGGTCCCTTCACACTGCACGGCCCCGGCCCGGCTGCCGGGTTGCAGCCGGGTCTCACCACTGGAAGGTCCGGCGGCCGGGCGGCCGCCGGGCCGTCTTTGCAGCCAGTGAACCGTGTGTGTGAATGGGAGCTTTCACACACAACGGTTTTTTCTAAAGCCGTGTCTGATGCTGCACATGCGCACAGCATCACACACGGCTCAAAGCCGTCCTGTGTGCTAGACTCTGATGGTTTCTCCCGGATGGCAAAAAGCCGGACAAAGTTTGTCCGGCTTTTTGCCATCCGGGAGAAACCGGCCAGTGTGTTACAGCCTATAGTCACTCCTGACTGTAGGAAGTGCAGGAACCGGCCCAGCTGGAATTCCTCTGTAGGGGCCTTCCTGTCCTTACACCAAGCAACATATTTTCGCCATATACGGTGATAATGTTTTGCTGTCACGTCCTTCCTAGCCATTATAAGCGTAGGAATAACTTCCTCCAGAATGCCTTTTTCCGCTAGGATCCGGCGTTCAACCGCCATGCCGTCAAACGCAGCCGCGGTAAGTCTTGGAACAGACAGGGCCCCTGTTGCAACAGGTCCTGTCTGAGAGGCAGAGGCCATGGGTCCTCTGTGAGCATTTCTTGCAGATCCGGGTACCAAGTCCTTCTTGGCCAATCCGGAACAATGAGTATTGTTCTCACTCCTCTTTTTCTTACGATTCTCAGCACCTTGGGTATGAGAGGAAGAGGAGGAAATACATAGACCGACTGGAACACCCACGGTGTCACTAGTGCGTCCACAGCTATCGCCTGAGGTCCCTTGACCTGGCGCAATACCTTTTTAGCTTTTTGTTGAGGCGGGATGCCATCATGTCCACCTGTGGCAGTTCCCATCGATTTGTAATCTGCGTGAAGACTTCTTGATGAAGTCCCCACTCTCCCGGGTGGAGGTCGTGCCTGCTGAGGAAGTCTGCTTCCCAGTTGTCCACTCCCGGAATGAACACTGCTGACAGTGCTTGCACGTGATTCTCCGCCCAACGAAGAATCCTGGTGGCTTCCGCCATCGCCACCCTGCTTCTTGTTCCGCCCTGGCGGTTTACATGAGCCACTGCGGTGATGTTGTCTGACTGAATCAGCACCGGTTGGTTGCGAAGCAGAGGCTCCGCTTGACTCAGGGCGTTGTATATGGCCCTTAGTTCCAGGATATTTATGTGCAGACAAGCCTCCTGACTTGACCAAAACCCTTGGAAGTTTCTTCCCTGAGTGACTGCCCCCCATCCTCGGAGGCTCGCATCCGTGGTCACCAGGACCCAGTCCTGTATGCCGAACCTGCGGCAATCGAGAAGATGAGCACTCTGTAGCCACCACAGAAGAGACACCCTGGTCCTGGGGGATAGGGTGATCAGCCAATGCATCTGAAGATGCGATCCGGACCACTTGTCCAACAGATCCCACTGAAAGATCCTCACATGGAACTTGCCGAAGGGAATGGCTTCGTATGATGCCACCATCTTTCTCAGGACTCACGTGCAGTGATGCACCGACACCTGTTTTGGTTTTAAGAGGTCTCTGACTAGAGTCACGAGCTCCTGAGCCTTCTCCGCCGGGAGAAACACCTTCTTCTGGTCTGTGTCCAGAATCATGCCCAGAAAGGGCAGACGCGTCGTAGGAATCAGCTGCGACTTTGGGATATTCAGAATCCAGCCGTGCTGTTGCAACACTTCCTGAGAGTGTGCTACGCTGATCAGCAACTGCTCTCTGGACCTCGCCTTTATGAGGAGATCGTCCAAGTATGGGATAATTGTGACTCCATGCTTTCGAAGGAGCACCATCATTTCCGCCATTACCTTGGTAAATATTCTCGGTGCCGTGGACAGCCCAAACGGCAACGTCTGGAATTGGACCGAATCCGCTCATCACTAGTAATGACAGTCCTGTACCACAAATCTGAGGTACTCCTGATGAGGTGGATAAATGGGGACATGCAAGTAAGCATCCTTGATGTCCAGAGACACCATAAAATCCCCCTCTTCCAGGCTTGCAATGACCGCTCTGAGCGATTCCATTTTGAACTTGAATCTTTTCAGATAAATGTTCAGGGACTTTAAATTCAATATGGGTCTGACCGAACCGTCCGGTTTCGGTACCACAAACATTGTGGAATAGTAACCCCTTCCCTGTTGAAGGAGGGGAACCTTTACCACCACCTGCTGGAGATATAACTTGTGAATTGCCGCTAACACTACCTCCCTTTCCATGGGGGAAGCTGGCAGGGCCGATTTGAGGTAACGGTGAGGGGGCATCACTTCGAATTCCAGCTTGTATCCCTGAGACACAATCTGTATAGCCCAGGGATCCACCTGTGAGCGAACCCACTGGTGGCTGAAATTTCGGAGACGCGCCCCCACCGCTCCTGGCTCCACCTGTGGAGCCCCAGCGTCATGCGGTGAATTTAGTGGAAGCCGGGGAGGACTTCTGTTCTTGGGAACTAGCTGTATGGTGCAGCTTCTTTCCTCTACCCCTGCCTCTGGCAAGAAAGGATGCACCTCTGACTTTCTTGCTTTTTTGTGAACGAAAGGACTGCATTTGGTAATACGGTGCTTTCTTAGGCTGTGTGGGAATATATGGCAAAAAATTTGACTTCCCAGCCGTAGCTGTGGAAACTAGGTCAGAGAGACCGTCCCCAAACAATTCCTCACCCTTATAAGGTAAAACCTCCATGTGTTTTTTAGAGTCGGCATCACCTGTCCATTGACGAGTCCACAGGACCCTTCAGGCAGAAATTGACATTGCATTTATTCTAGAGCCCAGTAGGCAAATGTCCCTCTGGGCATCCCTTATATATAGGACAGCGTCTTTTATATGCCCCAGGGTCAGCAAAATAGTTTCCCTGTCCAAGGTATCTAGTTCCTCAGACAGATTATCTGTCCATGCTGCTACAGCACTACACATCCAGGCCGACGCAATTGCCGGCCTCAGTAGAGTACCTGAATGTGTATAAACAGACTTCAGGATACTTTCCTGCTTCCTATCCGCAGGATCCTTTAGGGAGGCCGTATCCTGTGACGGCAGGGCCACCTTCTTAGATAAGCGTGTCAGAGCTTTGTCTACCCTAGGGGAGGATTCCCAGCGCATCCTGTCCGCTGGCGGGAAGGGGTACGCCATAAGTAACCTTTTGGAAATCAGCACTTTCCTATCAGGAGAATCCCACGCTTTTTCACACAACTCCTTTAACTCATGTGAAGGGGGAAAAGTCACCTCTTGCTTTTTTTCCCCAAACATATAAACCCTCTTGTCAGGGACAGGGTTTACCTCTGATATGTGCAATACATCCTTCATTGCTTTAATCATGTAGCGGATGGCTTTAGCCATTTTAGGCTGCAATTTTGCATCATTGCCATCGACACTGGAGTCAGAATCCGTGTCGATATCTGTGTCAACAATTTGGGATAGTGGGCGCTTCTGAGACCCTGACGGCCTCTGCGCTGTAGGATCAGGCATGGGCTGAGACCCCGACTGTCCCAAGGTTTCTGCTTTATCCAACCTTTTATGCAAGGAGTTTACATTATCATTTAACACCTTCCACATATCCATCCAATCAGGTGTCGGCGCCGTCGGCGGAGACACCTCATTCATCTGCACCTGCTCTGCCTCCACATAGCCCTCCTCGTCAAACATGTCGACACAAGCGTACCGACACACCACACACACAGGGGATGCTCTATATGAGGACAGGACCCCCACAAGGCCTTTTGGAGAGACAGAGAGAGAGTATGCCAGCACACACCCCAGCGCTATATAACCCAGGAATCACACAGTAACTTAGTGTTTACCCAGTAGCTGCTGTATATATGATTAATGCGCTAAATTTATGTGCCCCCCCCTCTCTTTTTACCCTCTTTCTACCGTGAGTCTGCAGGGGAGAGCCTGGGGAGCTTCCTCTCAGCGGAGCTGTGGAGAGAAAATGGCGCTGGTGAGTGCTGAGGAAGAAGCCCCGCCCCCCTCAGCGGCGGGCTTCTGTCCCGCGATTTTGTGTAAAAATAATGGCGGGGGCTCATGCATATTACAGTGCCCAGCTGTATATATGCTGCTTTTTGCCAGTAGGTACTCAATTGCTGCCCAGGGCGCCCCCCCTGCGCCCTGCACCCTACAGTGACCGGAGTGTGTGGGTTAGTGTGGGAGCAATGGCGCACAGCTGCAGTGCTGTGCGCTACCTCATATGAAGACAGGAGTCTTCTGCCGCCGATTTTGATGTCTTCTTGCTTCACCCGCCGGCTTCTATCTTCTGGCTCTGCGAGGGGGACGGCGGCGCGGCTCTGGGAACGGACGACCAAGGTTAAGTTCCTGTGTTCGATCCCTCTGGAGCTAATGGTGTCCAGTAGCCTAAGAAGCGCAACCTAGCCGCAGTTAGTAGGTTTGTTTCTCTCCCCTCAGTCCCACGTAGCAGAGAGTCTGTTGCCAGCAGAAGCTCTCTGAAAATAAAAAACCTAACTAAAATACTTTCTTAATAGCAAGCTCAGGAGAGCTCACTAAAATGCACCCAGCTCCTTCCGGGCACATATTCTAACTGAGGTCTGGTGGAGGGGCATAGAGGGAGGAGCCAGTGCACACCAGTAGTACTAAATCTTTCTTAGTGTGCCCAGTCTCCTGCGGAGCCCGTCTATTCCCCATGGTCCTTACGGAGTCCCCGGCATCCACTAGGACGTTAGAGAAAAAGGGGTTATTAATATTTAATCAAATTAATTTTTTACAGGGTTTGCCCTGTGTGGTGTAGAGGTATGCTTCATTTTGTTATACAACTCCAGAAAAATAATGGAGAACAAAAATTTGGAGGATAAAATAGGGAAAAATCAAGAACCACTTCCTCCTACTGCTGCTGCTGTTGTTGTTGCTGCTGGGAGTCGATCGTCAACCCAGTGGGGAAGTCGGAAGACCACTTGTACTACTTCAATTAAGCAATTGACTGTCCAACAGTCCTTTGCAAGGAAGATGAAATATGACAGCAGTTATCCTGTTGCAAAGTGGATAACTGAAGCCTTGTTGGTGTTAGACGTGCATCCGGTATCCGCCATTAGTGCAGTGGGACTGCAGTGCCAACCCTAGATGGGCCAGGTGTTTGTGCCACACACTTGTGTTGCTTAGCTTAGTCATACAGCTACCTCAGTGCAACTTTTAGGACTAAAAACAATATTGTGAGTTGTGAGGTATCAGAATAGACTGGAAATGAGTGGAAATGAATCAAAATGACCACCAAATTCTGTGATTTTAGCTATTTTTATGTTTTCCCCCAAAAAATCATACAGATCCAAAACCAAAACCCCCGAAAGGTTGGTTTTGGCAAAACCTATCCAGATCCAAAACCCGAGTGGGGATCCAGATCCAAAACCAAGACACGAAAACTGCCCGCCGCACATTACTAGTAAAAAATAAAATGGTGTGGTGTGTTAGGTCAGGGATCACTGGGCCTGCTCAGCTATCAAATGAAATACAATAGCTATAAAATGTGTATTGGGGGGAAGGGGCGGGGGGAGAGCAGTTACTAGGCCGTAACATCAATACATACATAAAGGGGGAAAGTCAGTCACAGTGCATGATGATTGTGCTGGGGAGAAGCAGGCTGGATGAGATGATGGGGAGACACAGCAAGATGGTGCTGAACAGACACAAGAGGGGATGGCGTTGATGAGATACAGTATAAGATGGAGCTGGAGGGATGGCACTAGGGAGATGCCGTCGGGAGTTGCATGGGGATAAGGTTTGAGAGACGTAGAAGGATGATATCGCCAACATGTTTGATCAGGGAACTTCACATTTTACCATGCATAGAAAATTCTATTACTTTGTATTATCTGTTTGAACCATAGTTATACAAAGTTTAAATATTATTCCTAGGCAAAAAGCTTGCTTCTATAACACATGCAGAGGCAGGCTGGCCCAGGGGGCTGGGTGCCATGTGCCCCCCGGGCCACGCTACTGCCAAGGGTCACAGGCCGGCTGCCACCTTCCACTACACCAGCAGTGGCCAACCCACTGCTCTCGAGCCGCATGCGGCTGTTTCTATCTCCGCATGCGGCTCGTAAGCTTCCGCGGCGCCTCCCGCTGCCCTAGTCTGCAGTGCCCGGCGCCGGCCCATGAGCCAGAGCTCACGGACCGGCAGCCAATCAGGAGTCTTAGTTGCCGGTCCACAAACTCTGATTGGCTCACGGACCGGCGCCTAATTAGAGAGAATCAACGCTGCCGGAGAGTGGAGACTGAGGGGCAGGAGAGGCATACGCTGCGCTCTCCTCCCCTCACAAGCAGCAGACTGAGCAGCAGCGCGGCGGTGAGCAGCACTTGGGGGGGTCGCAGTGTGGGGACATGTGTATCTTACACTGGGGGCATATCTGGCACTGGGAGGATGTGTATCTGGCACTGGGGGCATATCTGGCACTAGGGGGACATGTGTTTCTGGCACTGGGGGACGTGTATCTGGCACTGGGAGCATATCTGCCACTGGGGGGACATGTGTTTCTGGCACTGGGGGCATATCTGGCACAGGGGGGGATGTGTATCTGGCACTGGGGGCATATCTGGCACTTGGGAGATGTGTAGCTGGCAGTGGGGGCATATCTGGCACTGGGGAGATGTGTATCTGGCACTGGGGGCACATCTGGCACTGGGGGGACATGTATCTGGCAGTGGGGCATATTTGGCACTGGGTGCATATCTGGCACTGGGGAGACATGTAGCTAGCAGTGAGGGCATAACTGGAACTGGGGGGACATGTGTATCTGGCACTGAGGGCATATCTGGCACTGGGGGACATGTGTATCTTACACTGGGGGCATATCTGGCACTGGGAAGATGTGTATCTGGCAGTGGGGGCATATCTGGCACTATGGGGACATATATGTATCTGGCACTGTGGAGGAATATATGTATCTAACACTGTGCAGGAATATATGTATCTGGCACTGTGGGGACATATATGTATCTGGCACTGTGGGGACATATATGTATCTGGCACTGGGGGGACATACATGTATCTGGCACTGTGGGGACATATATGTATCTGACATTGTGGGGGCATATATGTATTTGGCACTGTGGAAGAACCCATTTTTTTGGTGTTTTTATATGTGTGTGGCACTGTACAGGGGCTTTATTTGTATGTGGCACTGTACAATATGACTAAAAATGGGGTTATGACACAAGGTCATACTCCTTCAAACGTCAAACCGAAAGGTGTGCGCATATAAAAGGGGTGTGGCTTTGTGACAACTATGCCACGCCCCCATTTTTACTCACGCGCCTTCGGTGCGCATGATATGGCTCTTACTCTTAACTACAGATCTTTTCTGGCTCTTTGCCACTGACTGGTTGGCCACCCCTACACTACACAGCTCTGCTGAAGCCACAGCTGCACTGACAAATTTATAATAAAGTATCTTTGGGATAATTTACACCAGGCCTAATTTTTTTTTATTAATAAATATTTTTTAAACAAAAAACCCTCCATTTAAGATGGGCCTGTGCTCTGGACTTGCCCTCCAGGCTAAAAGTTGCCAGCCAGCCCCTGACCACATGATCTTCTACAGTATATGCATACTCAATACTGACTCAAGACATTGTCTGTATGGAGTGGCTCCCCACTGTAGAGAAACCTACATATAGGTGAGAAGACTCAAGCACAGCAGATATACATAGTAGTTGCAAACAAAAAAAAAATGTGGCACCCAAGTGACAAAGACTGGGTGACCATATAAAAATAACTCAGGTTGTGGTGGCAGAAAATAATTGTGATACTTATGACATAGAACAACTTTTATGTATTTTTTAAGTGACCTAACATTGTATTCACAGTATTCCTATACACAACAGTATTTGTGTGTGTACATGGTATTCATCCTAATAATATTGAGGTTTTACCCTTGGCTCTTGCACTTCCCTTATTTGGTTTGCAAATGTGTATTTCAGTACCAATATAACTATACAGCCAGAATATAAATGTTTTCAAGGGGCAAAATTTGTTTTATTGCTGTGAACATCATCAATCATAGTCGCACCTCTGGCAGTGGCAAAGGCACCATCTCAGAGTAGCTCCGCCTATAGACTGGGGGTGGTGTTGGCAGGGATGAGTTCCACCACTTCTCGAGGACCACTTTAAGCCCTACTCCTCTCTTTTTCACATCTTCCCAGCTCACTCATCTCGCCTCAAGCTCTCACTACCCACAATCTTTTTCCTGCAGCAGTCACCTAAGAAATAGCCTCAAACCTCTCTTCTGTTACTTGTTCCACAAAATGGCTGGCACTCCATAATACTACCAGCCATGATGAGGTCTATGTATGGGTGTGGTATATAAGGTCACCATTCATAATGTTGACAATGCTGAAATGTCACCATGATAGGACATAGACAGACCGATCCTGGTTGTTTAGCAGTGACGTCTCCAGCAATGACTTGGAAGGTCTCGTGGTCACGTGTGGAGTAGCTCTGGATCAGACATCTGGCAGAACAGTGGTTTTGATGAGTATTCTCTCCCAATCCCTACCGCTGACCCTCCCACTAGTGTCTAGCCATAACTCCCCCCCCCCCAAGCGACACCCAAACCTCCCACTAGTCGTGCCTAACCCTCCCATTCCACAGACTAAACCTAAACGTGAACATAACATTCTGATAATGTCTCAATTTCTCATGTCGACATTTCACATGTCAAAAATGTGAACATGTTGACAACCAGTGGATGTCAATGTGTGGCATGTTGACATTTAAACAGTCAACATCATAACTGATGACATTGGGGTGCCAACATCATTATTGAGGACAAGTGAATGTCAACCTTATAACTTATTTTAAGTAACATTGAACTGTTCAAGTAGCACCTTAACAAGTTTTCCAAGTGCATAAGTGTGAATAAGCCCTGAATGACAGGTCATACAGTAACAAGTCATTGCAAACATAGCATAATGTTTACATTGTGGGTGGAGGATAAACTGTCTCACTGAAGAGAATAAGACCTAAGAAAAGTTAAAAAACAGATTGGAATAAAAAAAAAAAAAAAAAAAGTACGGTATGTTCCAATCCCAACAGTGAAATAATGTATGAATACACACATATGCTGGGTATTAAGAGCTGTACAAAACAAAATATTATCCAAAACCCAAATTCAAATTACAGTGTGTATTGCTTTCAAATATTCTAAAACTAAACAGAATCTATGAAGTGTAGTGATGTTATGATAATAGGAATGTAGTTTATTTGTGAAATATGTAAATGTCCTTTATGTAGTATCCTCCAGTTTGCTTTCCCTGGAAATGTTGGTAATTTTATCTTTCACAGAAATGGCAAGAGCTCCTCCTTTTCAACTTGTAGTGGGTTGCAACTTGCATTACAAATCAACATTGCATTGGGGGTGGGCTATTGACAGGTTTTGTGGATCTCTGAATTACAGTATTCAGAACACTGCAAAAAAGAAGCCTCAACACCACATACAAGTGTTTGTTTTTCAAAGAAACTGTCAGCCAAAGTCACACTTCTGATTCAAAGTACAAAACAGAGACTTACAGTATGGTTGTGTCTATGTTACCTTCGTGCTCAGGACCTGGAAGTGACAAAACGAGAG
This sequence comes from Pseudophryne corroboree, assembly GCF_028390025.1. Classification (NCBI taxonomy): domain Eukaryota; kingdom Metazoa; phylum Chordata; class Amphibia; order Anura; family Myobatrachidae; genus Pseudophryne; species Pseudophryne corroboree. The sequence goes on from NC_086446.1 coordinate 222,780,964, forward strand.
GGCAGGAGAGAACTTCCGCCCTTACAGCACCTAAATGTTTTCTTCGTTCTCCGTTCGTTTGGGGTAATTTATTTTCTGCTGCGGAGTACACTGGGCTCCACAAGGAATTACATCGGGGTGTAGAGTAGGATCTTGATCTTGAAAGCTTTTGACTATTCCCAAGATGCTCAGCGCCGCCTCCTCTATAACCCCGCCTCCATGCACAGGTAGCTCAGTTTGTAGTTGGTGCCTGCAGTAGCAGGTCACTTAACAGGGGGCTGCCTCAGGCAGCCTTTTCTTAGCTTTAAATTTTAAGAAAAGAAGATTTGTTTCAAAGAATCTACAAGGGCTGCAGCAGGCTAGGTCTAATAGACATCTCTGCTGCAGCTCCGTCACCCCCAGCGGCGCTGTATACTCCCGCATCCTGGTTGCCGGGTCACTGCAGCGGAGGCTCAGGTTTTCTTCTAAAGGTCAGTCACACACACACCGACCTCCCGGATCACGAGGCCGCTGACCAGGGGGAGGTAAGGGGCTCCTGTGCCCGCACTGTACCGCGATCCAGTGTGGCCGTAGGAGGCGGGCCGCACGCGCGCTGGCGTGGACACGGATTACTGGGCAGCCGCTCCACTAGCCACCAGGGACAGTTAAGGAGCACAGGTAAGGGGGTTTTTCTTCTATATTAACCCCGCTTTTTTCTGCCCGCAGCGCCCGGTGGGGATGACATCAGGGGGAGCAGGTCGGACCTGAGGCCCCTCCCCCCAGCCCCAGGGCGCCATTTCTGCAATGTTCCCGCCCTGGAGCTGCATATCTCTCCCTCACTCCTGACCAGCGGCCATCACAGATTGAGCTGAGCTGTTTCTAGGACTGCTAGGGCAAATCCTCCTCTGTAGAACCGCCTGATTGCCAGTGCCGTGCTTCTTACAGGACACTTAAGTATTCTACCTGTCACTGGGACAGTGTTAAGGTCCGTACACACTTAACGATAAAATGAGCGACATCGCTCATTTTCCCCCTCCTTGAGCGACGTCGCTCATTTTATCGTCAAGTGTGTATGCCGCCAGCGACGACCGATGCGCGGCCCCGCGGGTCGGCAACGATCGTCGCTGTCGGTAGGGCATGCATGATGGATGTGGACTGTCGTCCACGACCTTCATGCAAGGCTGGCGGGGGCGTGACGTCACTGAGCGATATGAGCGGTCATATCGCTCAGTGTGTATAGTTGGCCTTCGGCCGGCCCAGGAGGGGGAAACATTAGACGATGTCGCTCACAGAGCAACATCGTCTAATGTGTATGGGCCTTTAGTTAAGAAAGAGTGCATACATTCAGGGTTGTGTGGTATAAACACCCTGTGATATACATCCAGTCTTTACTGTGCATTGTTATATCTATTGTTAACACATATAGCCATACTGAGTATTACTTTGTATTGCTAGTCCAGTGCAGTTTATGGTATATAATTTCTGCATGGTACGTTTGTGACTATATACTTGTGTGTGTGCGCATATAGCTGCTGCGTGGTTGCCTTCTTAAAGGGTATTTCACTCAGTGGGCTATTCCTATATTACTATACCTGAGGGGGCCAAGTGTTTCAGGTTTTTCTTTCTGTTTAATATAGGTGTGTATCACAAGATATACTGACAGTGTATTTTTACGTGTGATTTATAGTCACCATTTAATCTATATCTCTTGAACTCCCGGTCTGTGCTTTCAAGGCACGTTTTACTGAGAGTTCTTGATAGGTATAGTGCTGCTACACTTTGTACCTGGTTGCCCGATATTGTGTACATAGTTATGTCTGCTACACGTGGCAACGACGCTGCGGTTTCTCCCACACTGCGTGGTAGTGAGGCTGCGGATGTCATGGAGGATAATATGGCAGCTGAGAGTTCCGGTTCAGGGGGTTTCTTACCCCCCAGTGGGTCGGTAGCACCTGGGGCATCACAAGACCCACCTTGGGCTACATTTTCCACTTTGTTAAACACGCTCGTGACTAAATTAACGGGACCACCTGTGCCACTGCAACAGTTTATGGTCCCTGTTGTGAATCTGCCATGGGCGGATCAGCTTTCCACTCAATTACAGCATTTGAACCAATCTATGACTAAATCTAAGAGTCACTCTCGCCCGCCTAAGACTAAGTCGTCTTCCAAATGGGCCATTACCTCCTCCCAATCCACTGCTATTCCAGACACATCCTCTGACGAGGACGGAGCGTATACTGATCCCACAGACACTGACACAGATGTTTCTGACGGGGAAGAAAAATCGTTAGTGGATGTCCCGGATTTGATTGAGGCTATCAGACTCATTCTTCAGGTGGCTGATGAGCCTGAGTCTGTCTCCAAGAAACCGGATAGGTTTAAGCGTAAAAAGGTGGTTAAACAAGTTTTACCCCATTCTGATCACCTGGCTGACATACGTCAGGAATCCCAGGAAAATCCGGGGACATAATTTACACCAAATAAGAGACTGTTGGCTCGCTATCCTCTCTCTGCGGAGGTATGTAAAAACTGGGAAACCCCTCCGCCTGTAGATTCTCATGTGGCGCGTATAGTTGTTTCCTCTGCTCTGCCAGTAACTACCGTCACCTCTCTGAAGGAACCGACGGATCGACGTATGGAGGGCTGTTTAAAAGCGATTTTTACCCTAACGGGGGCTGTGCATAGGCCAACAATTGCAGCGACTTGGGCTGCTGAAGCTGTTGAGGCATGGGCTCAGGAACTTGAGGCAGAACTGCCTTCCAATGCATCTCAGCATGCTCGACAATGTCTCTCATATATTGCCACGGCTTCTCTATACCTTAAGGAGGTGGCCTCCGATGCTGGGGTGCTCGCGTCCAAGGCTGCTACTACGTCCGTCTTGGCCAGACGTATCCTTTGGTTGAGATCCTGGTTGGTGGATATGGATTTGAAGAAAACCCTGGAGGTGCTTCCTTTCAAGGGAGACATTCTCTTTGGAGAAGACCTCAATAAGATTGTGGCTGATCTGACTACTGCTAAAACAACTTGCCTACCTAGTACGGCTTCTTCAACGCAGAAGGCTAAAAGTACTTTCCCTCGGCCCTTTCGTCCTCCAGGTAAAGCAAAAGGTCAGGCGTACCCAAAGCAAGCTCGTGCTTCCAGACCTGCCAAGCCCAGACCGAAGCGTGCCTGGGCCGCCCGTCAGCCAGCTTCCAAAATGGACAAGATTGCTGCATGACGGGGTGGGCCTCCCTCTGGGGGATCCCATGGTGGGGGGCCGACTTCTAGGTTTTGCCCAGGAATGGTTGAAGACCACTTCAGATACCTGGGCGAGGGAAGTCGTCGCTCGAGGTTACGCCATACCCTTCAAGAATCGTCCCCCGCAGTGGTTTTGCCTGACAGATGTGCCTCTGGATCCGGCAAAAGCAAACAAATTGCACTCGGTGATACATTCCCTCCTGACCACAGGAGTGGTAGTACAGGTGCCTCTGGCTCAGAGAGGCAAGGGGTACTATTCACCGCTGTTTCTAGTCCCGAAGCCGAACGGGTCCTCGCGGCCTATTCTCAATCTGAAGTCCTTGAACAAACATGTGCGGGTCTCCAAGTTTCGTATGGAAACTCTGCGCTCTATTGTTCTGGCCATGGAGCCTGGGGACTATATGGTCTCCCTGGACATACAGAATGCCTACCTGCATATTCCTATTGCGGTATCTCATCAGCAGTACCTGCGATTTGCAGTGGGCAACCTTTATTACGAATTTCGGGCATTACCCTTTGGTTTGACAACGGCTCCCAGAGTTTTCACCAAAGTAATAGCGGTCATGACGGCTATGCTCCGCCGTCAAGGGGTCAGGATCCTACGGTAGTTGGACGATTTGTTGTTCCTGGCAAATTCCCCAGAACTTCTCCTGTGTCATCTCGATCTGACGGTCCAGTGCATGAAAGCCCACGGGTTGCTGATCAACTGGAAGAAATACTCCCTGGCTACTGCTCGGAGCATGTTACATCTGGGAGCGTTATTGGACACTCACAACCAACGGTTGTTCTTGTCTCTGGAGAAAGTCCTGAAGCTTCAGGACAGGATTCAATACTTCCTATCTCGTCCGCAAGTGTCGATACATTCGGCAATGCAAGTGCTAGGTCTCATGATGTCGGCTTTCGACATGGTGGGGTATGCTCAGTTCCACTCTCGCCCTCTGTAAGTTAATTCTGGCCAAGTGGTACGGCCTGCCTCACCGGATCAGATCTCATATGATCTCCTTGTCTCCGGAGGTCCGCCTGTCACTGAGCTGGTGGCTGCAGGACCAACAATTGAGCAGGGCCGTCCCTTCTGGATATCCAACTGGGTCCTTCTGAAAAAGGATGCCAGTCTGAGAGGTTGGGGCGCGGTGTTGGAACAACACTCTCTTCAGGGTCGGTGGACCAAGGAGGAGTCTCTGCTCCCGATAAATATTCTGTAACTGCGGGCAGTGTTCAACGCGTTGACAATGGCCCAGCGTCTAATTCAGAACAGATCTGTTCAAGTACAGTCGGACAACGCCACCACAGTGGTGTACATAAATCATCAAGGCGCCACTCGAAGCCGCATGGCAATAAGGGAAGTATCAAGGATTTTTCAGTGGGCAGAATGCAATCTGCCAGCCATATCCGCAGTGTTCATTCCGGGCGTTCTGAACTGGGAGGCGGACTATCTCAGTCGTCAGGACGTGCACGCTGGAGAATGGAGCCTACATCCAGAGGTGTTTCAACTTCTTGTGGACAAGTGGGGCCTCCCAGATGTGGACCTGATGACGTCTCGACACAATCACAAGGTTCCGGTCTTCGGAGCAAGGACAAGGGATCCTCAAGCAGCGTTCGTGGATGCTCTGTCAATCCCATGGAACTTTCGGCTGCCGTACGTGTTCCCTCCGGTGTCACTCCTGCCCAGAGTAATACGGAAGTTCAAGCAAGGAGGAAGACTACTTCTGCTAGCTCCTGCGTGGCCCAGATGGCACGGGTTCTCCGATCTACAGGGCCTCTCGCTAAATTGTCCCATTCTACTTCCACAACAACCAGACCTTCTCGTTCAGGGCCCTTGTGTTTACCAGGACTTGGCCCGTCTGGCTTTGACGGCATGGCTCTTAAGGCTTCCGTCCTGAGGGCCAAGGGTTTTTCTTAGGCGGTCGTTCAAACTATGTTGAAGGCCCGTAAGCCGGCTTCTGCTCGGATTTACCATAGTCTGGAGTGCTTACTTTACTTGGTGTGCGTCTCACAATCATGACGTTTTCAAGTTTAGCACGGCCAAACTGTTGGCCTTCCTACAACAGGGCCTAGACTTAGGCCTGCGTCTGGCCTCCTTCAAGGTTCACATTTCTGCCTTGTCGGTTTGGTTTCAGAGAAAGATTGCCACCCTACCTGATGTCCATACATTCACTCAGGGTGTGTTGCGGATTCAGCCTCCTTATGTGCCGCCTGTGGCCCCTTGGGACTTGTTGGTGGTTTTGGAGGCCTTGCAAGTGTCTCTGTTTGAGCCTCTTGCCTCTGCTGACCTTAAGTGGCTTTCCCTTAAGGTCCTTTTTTTGCTGGCTATTGCTTAGGCTAGAAGGGACTTGGACTTTGGTGCCATGTCCTGCGAGTCTCCCTATTCGATTTTTCACCGTGACCGGCCGGTTCTTAGAACGCGGCCCGGATATTTGCCTAAGGTGGTGTCTTCTTTCCACCTTAACCAGGAGATTGTGGTTCCGGCCTATAATTCTCCTGAGTTGTCTCCCAAAGAACGGTCTTTGGATGTGGTACGGGCTCTCCGTATCTATGTGAAGAGAACTTCCTCCGTAAGATAATAGGATTCTCTTTTTGTATTGTTTGGTTTTCACAAACGTGGCTGGCCTGCAGACTCTGGCTAGATGGATTAGAATGGTGATTGCACATGCTTATGTACAGGCTGGTCGTCCAGCTCCTGCTACCATTAAGGCCCATTCTACTCGGTCGGTTGGACCTTCTTGGGCGGCCCACCGTGGTGCGACCCTTGAACAATTGTGCAAGGCGGCAATGTGGTCCTCAGGGAACATGTTTATTATGTTCTATGCCTTCGATACTGCCGCTTCCCAGGATGCTTCCTTTGGACGCTGGGTTCTTGTGCCCGCTACAGTGCGTCCCCTTCCGTGAGGAACTGCTTTGGGACATCCCCGATGTAATTCCTTGTGGAGCCCCGCAGCAGAAACCGAGATTTATGGTAAGAACTTACCGTTGTTAAATCTCTTTCTGCGAGGTACACTGGGCTCCACAAGGTGCCCACCCTGACGCACTTAGCTTCTTTGGGTTGGTATTGGCATAGCCGCTGACACCCTCTCCTGTGGTGAGTGTGTGGTGTACTTGGCTACGAGCGGTTGTCGTCTCTGGTACCTGCTACTGCATTGGGCTGATTAACAAAACTGAGCTCCCTATGCATGGGGGCGGGGTTATAGAGGAGGCGGCGCTGAGCATCCTGGGAACAGTCAAAAGCTTTGAGCCTGTTGGTGCCTCAGATCAAGATCCTACTCTACACCCCGATGTAATTCCTTGTGGAGCCCAGTGTACTTTGCAGAAAGAGATTTAACAACGGTAAGTTCTTACCATAAATCTCGGTTTTTCTATGCAGCATTGGACCCTCGCGGGCTTGCATCGCTCGCCACGCTTTGGGCTCGGTGTCTTACTTCGGTAAAAAGGGATGGTGAAATCCTTAATGGCGCTTCTAGTGGGCCGATTGCTGCCTTCTCAGTCCAACAGTGGACTTTTCCCAGGTGGTCCAAAAAAATAGAACAGAGAAAGTTGTGGTGATGTGGACTAGATGGCGCTATCGTTCAAGCAGTGATGGTGAATATGAGAGTGCTAAACAGATACTTAGCTGTGCTGTATCCTGAAGAATTGTCAAGGATATTCTGTAACCAATTTCTGATGGGGAACTCAACCATGTACAAAAAATAAGACAGAAGTACACAATGTGTAGAAATGTCGTGATGAACAGATGAAAAGTATGCAATCTTAGATCTTCACCACTATATGCTGACGTACTTCACTAAACAATGTGAGTCGTCAGAAAATACGTATGAAGGTATCTTTTTAAGCCAATTGTGGAAACAATATCCTCCTATGAACACACCTGACTTACATAGAAACAGGTATCTAAACGCCCATAAAGGTATCTTTCAAACTGTAGTGTATTCTTTATCAATCAGTGGTAAATAGCCAAGATCTTATTAGTATCCACTATCGCGGGAGAGAGGCGTACCTAACACTCACGTGAAAGACGGTAGGTATCCTCATATAGCGGTTTCTTTCAAGGACATCAATCCAGGAGGGTTACCAAGGTTGTTCTATATCCAATTTTTTGATAGAGAACTCGACCATATATAAAATGTGAAACAAAAGTACACAATGTGTAATATAGTCGTGATAAAAGGAAAAACACGTGGTGTCTTTACCACTGTTTGTTGGTGTACCTAATTTATATTGTGAGTCGTCAGAAAATAAGTATAGGAGTATCTTTCTATGCTGATAGTGAAACCATAAAACTCCTATAAACACACCTGACTTACATAAGAACAGATGTCTGAACGCCCATAAAGGTATCTTTCGGAAAGTGGTGTGTTCTTTATCAGTCAGTAATGGATAGCCAGGACCTTATTTAAATCTACAACAGTGAGGGAGGCGTACCTAACACTCACGTGCAAGACGGTGGGTATCCTCATATAGCGGTTTCTTTCAAGGACATCAATCCCGGAGTAGTAAAAGGAGGAATTTATTCAAAGTACATTAAGGAAGGTAGGACCTTGTCACACTTACCTGTTTATTTTATATTTGGAACTCCAAAGTTGGCCACTTATTGTTCCAAGACGGTTCTCACTTCCATCAGAGCCGGACTCTTACGCTGTGATAAGCCTGTTTTTTTACTTTTTAATGTACTTTGAATAAATTCCCCCTTTTACTACTCCGGGATTGATGTCTTTGAAAGAAACCGCTATATGAGGATACCCACCGTCTTGCACGTGAGTGTTAGGTACGCCTCCCTCACTGTTGTAGATTTAAATAAGGTCCTGGCTATCCATTACTGACTGATATATATACTCACTTTATTTAAGCATTATTTAGAGAGGGCTTATTATTACAACATGCAATACTGCCAATAGTAGCAATAGGAATAAGGATTTGGTATAATTAATTTAAATCATTTATCACAGAAATCCTATGAAATTGCTGTCTGCAGTGTATGACATTGATACTTTGTAATACAGATAGCTTGCAGAGCACCGTACTGATACTTTGTAACACAGCTGAGTCATCGCAGCTTGACAGAGCTGTCTCTGGAAATACACGTTGTGGAGGGGAGATAAGATGAGATCATCATTGGTAGAGTACGTTATTGGCAATCTGTAATATAGTTAGACCACTTTAGCCTGATTTAAGTAGCCTGATAACAAATATTACAGCAAGTGTATGAGGCTATACCCTATAGTGCACAATATCGACACTTTGTAATTTAGCAAGGCTATTACAGCCTGACATAGCTGACTCTGAATAATCACAGGCTGCAGACGGGAGACTGAATATTACCACTAACTCCCTATAAATAGTGAGCAGTATGCCCTAGCAGTACTGACTTTCAATTAACTCATGACAATGCATCATATATGAGCACTAATTGTTAGGTGTTTCTGTATTATAAACGTACCAGCACAGATCACTGCTATATTACCATTCAAGCCTTTGATATAAATTACTTGTGGTGAGAATACACGGCAGTATTAATATACTGACATTTTGTGGAAGGGTATGACCACAGGAATTTATCAGCATTTAGGATAAGAGTGTTCACTATAATAAAGTGACTGAAAATATGCTGCAGATGGGATAAATTCCCTGTTAATTTTATGTAACAATAATATTGAGGACAATACACTGCAGCAAGCTATCTAATAAAGTCTCTTAATTATAAGCCCACCCATTCCAGTGAGGGGACTATGTTTAAAACATTATATTACAACTTATACACATAATCCTATGGACAAATATTGACAACAGACACATTGCTATAGTTGGAGTTTATTAAAGAATAAGACTACATAGCTGATATTGAAAATATTTGAGACCAGTGTGTGTTCAATTCTTTTGTTAATTTTGAATTTTTCTTTGCACAATTCACCATTTCATTTAATTTTCTTTGAATACTTTGCAAGCTATTTAAGATTAGTATTTTATACAAATAATAATAAAGGTTACGTTTTATAGGGAGTAACACTGCACCTGGATCTAGCTTCACTAGCACAACCAGTTACAAATGAGTGCCCCAATGTGGAATACTTTTTCTTTCTTGTGCAGTACATAACTAATTTATTCCCGGGAGCACCCCCAACAAATAATAAAACTAAGAATTACCCTCAAAAAAACAATTCTTTGATTAGGAATTATGGGAGGTAACTGGTTGGCATGATTGTATAACTTCTCTGTGACCTGTGCGGATTCTCTCTTTTTTTCTGAATTGACTCACAATATAAATTAGGTACGCCAACAAACAGTGGTAAAGACACCACGTGTTTTTCCTTTTATCACGACTATATTACACATTGTGTACTATTGTTTCACATTTAATATATGGTCGAGTTCTCTATCAAAAAATTGGATATAGAACAACCTTGGTAACCCTCCTGGATTGATGTCCTTGAAAGAAACCGCTATATGAGGATACCTACCGTCTTTCACGTGAGTGTTAGGTACGCCTCTCTCCCGCGATAGTGGATACTAATAAGATCTTGGCTATCTACCACTGATTGATAAAGAATACACTACAGTTTGAAAGATACCTTTATAGGCGTTTAGACACCTGTTTCTATGTAAGTCAGGTGTGTTCATAGGAGGATATTGTTTCCACAATTGGCTTAAAAAGATACCTTCATACGTATTTTCTGACGACTCACATTGTTTAGTGAAGTACGTCAGCATATGGTGGTGAAGATCTAAGATTGCGTACTTTTCATCTGTTCATCACGACATTACTACACATTGGCCCTCATTCCGAGTTGTTCGCTCGTTCTTTTTCATCGCATCGCAGTGAAAATCCGCTTAGTACGCATGCGCAAAGTTCGCACTGCGACTGCGCCAAGTAACTTTACTATGACGAAAGTATTTTTACTCACGGCTTTTTCTTCGCTCCGGCGATCGTAATGTGATTGACAGGAAATGGGTGTTACTGGGCGGAGACACGGCGTTTCAGGGGCGTGTGGCTGAAAACGCTACCGTTTCCGGAAAAAACGCAGGAGTGGCCGGAGAAACGGTGGGAGTGCCTGGGCGAACGCTGGGTGTGTTTGTGACGTCAACCAGGAACGACAAGCACTGAACTGATCGCACAGGCAGAGTAAGTCTGGAGCTACTCTGAAACTGCTAAGTAGTTAGTAATCGCAATATTGCGAATACATCGGTCGCAATTTTAAGAAGCTAAGATTCACTCCCAGTAGGCGGCGGCTTAGCGTGTGTAACTCTGCTAAATTCGCCTTGCGACCGATCAACTCGGAATGAGGGCCCTTGTGTACTTCTGTCTTATTTTTTGTACATGGTTGAGTTACCCATCAGAAATTGGTTACAGAATATCCTTGACAATTCTTCAGGATACAGCACAGCTAAGTATCTGTTTAGCACTCTCATATTCACCATCACTGCTTGAACGATAGCGCCATCTAGTCCACATCACCACAACTTTCTCGGTGTCTCACTTCGCTCGCCACACTTTACTATTCCAAATAGATTGTGACATGGACCCAGGGAGTTATGGGAAAGGTACTCTCCCAAATCTAACTCTCTCTGCACATGTTTTATCTGCCCCTCCCCCCCCCCTGCAGTGCACATGGTTTTGCCCAACTGCTAACAAATTTGCTGCTACAATCAAGTCTGAATTACCTCCTTAGGTGTCAGTGGGCTGCTTATGCTCTTACCCAAAGTTTCTGAACTTGGGGGGTCATTCCGAGTTGTTCGCTCGGCAAATTTCTTCGCATCGCAGCGATTTTCCGCTTAGTGCGCATGCGCAATGTTCGCACTGCGACTGCGCCAAGTAAATTTGCTATGCAGTTAGGAATTTTACTCACGGCTTTTTCTTCGTTCTGGTGATCGTAATGTGATTGACAGGAAGTGGGTGTTTCTGGGCGGAAACTGGCCGTTTTATGGGCGTGTGGGAAAAAACGCTACCGTTTCTGGGAAAAACGCGGGAGTGGCTGGAGAAACGGAGGAGTGTCTGGACGAACGCTGGGTGTGTTTGTGACGTCAAACCAGGAACGACAAGCACTGAACTGATCGCACTGGCAGAGTAAGTCTCGAGCTACTCAGAAAATGCACAGAGATATCTTTTCGCAATATTGCGAATCTTTCGTTCGCAATTTTAAGAAGCTAAGATTCACTCCCAGTAGGCGGCGGCTTAGCGTGTGTAAAGCTGCTAAAAACAGCTTGCGAGCGAACAACTCGGAATGAGGGCCTTGATAATGACTTCTGATGAATGCACTGCAGGTGACGTATAAGGAAGATGTTCCTAGGTGGTTAACGTCCTTACCCCTACTTATTACGGATTGACACACGGCTTGAAACCTGTTTTCCGGATTTGTGGAGAAATAATTTCACAGCGAAGAAGTGGCTTTTTTGGTCTTTTGCCCAGGCATGACAATGGGCTTTCTCATCCCACGGACAACAATTGTCTCCACTGGTTCCTTATTCAAACAAACCACATCACCATCAGAATCCTTATCGTCAACTTCCTCCTCAGTGCCCGCTACACCAATATCCTTCTCATCCTGGTGTACATCTACAGTGACATCCTCAATCTCAATATCAGCAACTGGACTGGCAGTGCTCTTCCCAGCACTTGCAAGGGGCGTGCAAATGGTGGTAGGAACCTCCTCTTTCCATACAGTCTTGGGAAGGTCAGGTCTAGACATTGCAACCGCGGACACACTTGGACTCTCCTTGGGGATTTGTGATATCTCTGAATGCACAGTTGTTTTTCTTGTGCTTTAACAAGCTTATTTTTTTACAAAAAATTGAGAGGGAGGAGGGCTTCCATCCTCATGAGAAGCTAAGCCAAGACCTTAGCCTTTCCTTGCCACTTTGTGTCGTGAATGGCATATTGCCAATTTTACGTTTCTCATCAGATAATTTCTTTTTTTTCTGATTATTCATTTTTGCTTCTTGGATTTTACATGCCCTCTATGACATTGGGCATCGGCATTAGCATACGACGTTGATGGAATTGCATCGTCAATGTCATGACTGGTGGCAGTAGCAGCTTTAGCTCTAGTAACAAGAACTGGAAGTGGTTCCTGATCTTCCACTATTTTTTCTTTAAATAGTTGTTCTCCATTTCACAGGGCAGAACCCCTTTATTATGACTGCACACAGAACAGTGTCCCTTTATTTTCAAAGCACCCCTGTACTCTTACAGCATACAGGACCAGTGTACTTTTATTTTAACAACAGCACCCCTGTATTTTTACAGCATACAGGACCAGTGTAATATTATTGTCAAAGTCGAAAAAATATCATGCTGCACGTTGCCATATATTCACCCCATGCGCTTGCCCGCTGCACGTGCACATTCTCTCCCGTGCGTGCGCATATTCGCAGTTGCGTAATGAAGCTTCTACGGCCGTGCGCATTGACGCGTGGTATGTGCATTTACGGTAGAGTTTGTGTGCGTCTAGCGGGCGACTCAAATGTTACATAGTAAATCCAAATAGTATGTTTTATAGGTAATGTTCCCCTTAATAATAACTGTAAGTTTGTTTATTGTAACTGGTCGCTGGACAGGGGAATTCCTCTTTGCATGATACGAAGGGTCAGACAGGGTTTGAGCAGTGGTGTTTGGTACCTAACTAAAGAATATTTTATTAGAAACAATCCGGTGCTGGTTAGGTAAAGATTAATCGCTCCTGCGTATAGTTATGTCTATTAGTAGTTTCTGGACATTTACTATATTTGCAGTTCATTATCCATGCGGCGGGAATCCTGAGATTCCCTCCCACCTGAGCAGTTCGATATAGTCACAGCCCACCTGTTCAAACTAACCTATGACCTTTTGTTATAATGCGGGGAGACATTCCTGTGTCCAACGAACAATGAGATTATAGGTCCCTTTGTAGTGTACTGTACGCAGTGTATAAAAGAACAGCCAGCCTGGCCAGCTCAATCTCTCTCTCTCCACAACGGTTTTCATCATTGACTAACTAGGGAGCTGGTACCAGGACTGCGCAGCGATCATTCTCCAGTGTGTAAGTAATTCTCTGTAACCAACTTGTTCCCTGTTTGTATTTGCCATACTATCTCTCTCTCTCTGTTATTGTTAAACTGTTGTATATTGTATATGTGTAGTTATTATGTTTAGATATTGATGTTAGCCTGTAGTGTATGAACTGTTAACTGTATTCCCCTTTTTACATAGCTAGATATTGTTAGTAAAGGTTTTGGAACCTTAGCAAGGTATTGTGTGTTTATTACATTGCTGAGAGTATTCAGAGCGTCTCAATCGCTCAAGAGGCTTTCATACAATAGAGGTTAATTAGCATTGCATTGTGCTCACATTACAAAACCAAGGTTTTTTTTAAATAGAGTAATTTTTATTCAACAGCATGTTAAAGATACAGACATTTCAGTATACATTGGGAAGCACAGTTGGAATATCACATTATTCTGAGTCATTCTTTTTTATTTTAAATGGTATACATATATGAATGACATTCCCCGCGTTACTATTCCCGTGCGGTCTTCCCGCAATATGCATATTATATGAAGTCTGTAAGCAGGTCATGATTCACATACTTAACATTTTACATATTTTCTCCCCGCATCTTTAGTGTAATTACCCCGTCTAGTGGGCCATATATAGCCCACAACCCCACTACCCCTGAACTAAACCCTCTGAAACAAAGTTAAGCCTAGTCAAGTTAAGGTGTGTATGGTGTGGTGTGGTAGCTAGATAGTCAACCAGCTGCATTAAAGGGGAGATAAAAGGCTCGGCCCAACGCCCCGGGGCCCAAATAGCACCTCCGCAGCGAGAGCCAGTGCCCTCTAAGTTTGAAGGGCAAGGGAGGAGTATGTGGAAGCGATCCAGGGAGACCATATCTTCTCGTATCTGTTAAGGGCATTATATTTCATATATACATATCGTTCTTTTAGTAAGGTATCGTTTACCAAACTTTTGAAAGCAGTTATCGTGGGAGGACGCGGGGCCATCCATGTCCGCGCGATACACACTTTTGCAAGCGCGCACACACTGCGGACATACATGTTTTCCCATCGGGACCCAGAGTCAGAGTCGCCCACCCCCAAAATACAAAATCTCGGAGTCAGCAATCCTCTCGGCATTCCCGTATGTTCCAGAATCGACCCGACCCCAGCCCAGAACACTTGCAGCAACGGGCATTCCCATATGAGGTGCCAGAATGTGCCTCCGGCAGCCCCGCACTTGGGACAAACATCAGCACTATCAGGCCTAAATCTGGCCAGCCTGCTCGGTGTCATATACGATCTATGCAGAATAAAAAGCTGTATCTGCTGAAACCGCAGCGATTTGGTGACCTGGCTCGGATTGCCCAGAGCGCCCTCCCAGTCTTCCCCGTCTATGGGACCCAAGTCAGACTCCCAGTTCTCCCGAAGATTCGAGAGCGGGTCTGCATGCATTGTTTGAAGAAGGTACGAGTAGGTGAAGGAGATCACCTTGACTCGACCCAGTGAATGTAGAAATGTTTTTATGGGAAAGGGGAGGAGCGCCGGGGGGGAATCTCCGAATTGCGCCTGCAAGGCATGCTGGAGCTGTAAAAATCTGTAAAAGTGAGAGTTCGGGAGTCCAAACTTCTCCTTTAATTGCTGAAATGATTTCAATGAACCGTCACCGTATAACTGGGACAGCGAGTCTATCGAATAAGGAGCCCATACCTCCTCGCCCTCTAGAGACCTCAGTTCATTAAGCAATGTGGAGTGCCATAGGGGAGTATCTGGGTCCATACCCTCATACCCGAGCAGGCCCTTCAATGCCAACCATATCTTCATTGCCTGAAAGACAATAGGAGGCGAGAATCTAGAAGGGTTTCCCCCCACCAGGACCTGTGCCGGAGAAAGATCCGGGTAATAGCACCGAAGGAACGCCCGACCCAGCTCCGCCCCCTCCCTTCCTTGAAGCCACATACCGATATGTGATAGCTGGGCAGCATAGTAATACAGTTGGAAGTGGGGCAAGGCCAGGCCGCCATCCCTTTTTTGTCTAATGAGGGTGGTTAATTTTATTCTAGATCTTTTATTGGCCCATATCAAGGACGTCAGGACGCTATTTAATTTCCTGAAAAAGGCTGGAAAGATGTATACAGGGGACTGCAATAGAACATATAATAGTTTAGGCAAAACTACCATTTTAATGAGGCCGACCCTGCCCGTCATTGTCAGTGGTAGCTTACACCAAGCTCTCGATTTGCGCACTACTGTCTGTACAAGAGGGTCAAGGTTTAAGGGCACAAAGTCTGATGGGTCGTTGGTAATTAGAATCCCGAGGTACTTAAACTGGACTGTCCAACACAGCGGCAGGGACATTTTCGGAACCTGGGGGAGGGAGCCTATAATGGGCATAATAAATGATTTGGACCAGTTTATGCGGAGACCCGAATACCCACCGAAGGTCTCGATAACCCGCAGCACAGTGGGCATCTCCACCGCGTAGTCTCGAAGGAATAACAGCAAGTCATCTGCATAAAGGGCTATTTTATCGGTGCAGGAACCCGTACCTATTCCCCCAATGTCCGGGTGCGATCTGATCAAGCAGGCGAGGGGCTCTATGGCTATGGCAAACAGGGCAGGAGAGAGGGGGCATCCCTGTCTGGTGCCCCGTGTCAAAGGGAAGGAGGAGGAAATATAGCCGTTCACCAGGACCCTGGCACGTGGATTCTGGTATAGCAGTTTGATCCACTGAATAAAGTTTGGGCCAAAGCCCATGTTCCTCATGACTCCCCATAGGTAAGGCCACTCCACACTGTCGAATGCCTTGGCTGCATCCAATGAGACCACAGCCGCGTCCGAGGGGAAGTCGCGAGGAGCCTGCAAAATGGTGTATAGCCTGCGCAAGTTAATGGATGTGGATTTCCCAGGCATGAAGCCGGTTTGATCCGGATGAATTATAGATTCAATTACTAGGTTGAGCCGGATAGCAAGGATTTTCGCCAGGATTTTGGCGTCAGTGGGGATAAGGGAGATCGGCCTGTAGGACTCCAACAACTTGGAATCCTTACCAGGCTTTGGAAGCATTATGAGAATCGCCTCGGACATTGAGGGAGGAAGGCTGTTAGCGGCAAACATTTCAACGTACGTGTCAAGCAGCTGAGGACCAAAGAAGTCGATGTATTGTTTATATAGTTCCGTGGGAATACCGTCACTACCCGGGGATTTACCACTAGGAGACACCTCCACCGCCGACGTCACCTCCTCCAAGGTCAGAGGCGCGTCCAAGGCGTCCCTAGCCTCAGGGGAGAGTTTAGAAAGGGGAATATTTGTCAGGTACAGGTCTAATTCCTCTGTGGAACATGTCAGTCGGCTATCGTATACCTCCCTGAAGTAGCCAAGGAACATCTGTGCGATGTCAGGGGTGGTATCTACCATGGAGCCGTCGGAGTCAAGCAGCTGCGCTATCGTGGTCCCAGGTCGATCGTAATGCACTAAGTGGGCCAGCAAGCTACCTGGTCTGTCCGCCTGCATATAGATGTTAGTGGCCCTAAACAAAAGGGAACGTGCATTTTTGTCCGAAAGGTGAGCCAGCCAGGCCTCCTGAGCCACCAGCCAGCGGGCCTTCAGCGCAGGGGTACCCTCAGTCAGGTATCGCGTCTCCAGATCCCTACACTCAGTCTCAAGCTGTCTTTCCATCGCCCTGCTAGCCACCTTGCAGGCAGCAATTTTGCCAATCAATGTACCTCGCAGATACGCTTTGAATGCATCCCAAACAACCGGGGCCGGGGCTGATCCCACATTATCCGCAAAAAATCCCTCCCATTTGGACGCTAAATCCGGGCAGTCGCCCAGCTGGGCCAGCCAAGATGGGTGCAGTCGCCAATATGACTGTCCCCTCTGACAGTCCCCGTCTATTGAGAGCACCAGGGGCGAATGATCGGACACCCCCCGTGCTTCGTAACGGACATCCGTCACACCAGGCAGAAGCCCAGGTGAGACCAGGGCCAGGTTGATTCTGGAAAAAGAGCCATGTGTACCCGAATAACAGGAGTATTGCCGAAGAGTAGGATTCCGAATCCTCCAGACGTCTACCCACTGCATGCTATCTAGAAAATCTGCAAATTTAGATCCAGATGAGGTTAAGCCGCCCCCCGTCCCTTGATCACGAGGAGCTCTCCATCTGTCCAAATAGGCATCCAACACAGCGTTGAAGTCCCCCAGGCAGATGACAGGGGTATGGGGGGAGGAGGCAACAAATGAGGCGGCCTTTTGCAGGACAACATATGAAAAAGGGGGGGGGGGACATACACAGACAGTAGGAAAAAATTACGTGAGAACAGTTTACATTCTATAAACACGTATCTACCATGCGGATCTGTATTTACTCTGATCATCTCAAACTGTACGGTCCTCCTTATCATTACCGACACCCCTCGGGAATAAGAGGAGTGCGAGGAATGATATGCCCACCCCACCCAAGGCCTGCGGAGCGACAACAGCCTATTTCCCTCCAAATGGGTTTCGCTTAGACAAATGATATCCGGGCCATATTTCTTGATCATTTTAAATACTAAGGATCGCTTTACTTTGTTGTTGATGCCCCGGACATTCCACGCCAAGATTTTTAAGGGAGGCATGTCGGCCAAGTCATCAACAGGGGCACAACACTTCTATCTACCACCCATCCACCCGGCGCTCCGCTCACGTAATCATGTCGTCCGCAGGCCCCGGACCCCGAGCCGAACCCCTGAAAACAGTGCGACCCCACCACACCCTCTAAATAACAAGTATATAGGCTTCGTAAGTTCAAAACATAAAACAGAAAAATAACTGCTGAGGGGCCAACAGCGGCCCCCAAGCATCCCCCCACCCCGTATACCTCCCCGAACTGTGGCATACCCATATCCCTAACCGAACTCTAGCCCTGGAGATCCCAAAGCCTACGGCAACACTGTACTAGGCGTACAGATCAAAACAACCCAAATATCTAAACCTTTATGCGTTTATACGTTTATAACACTTCTCAGCAAAGTCCAGAACCACTAAACGAGAGGAAGCTCCCCGGACTTATACTTGCGGAATGTAGGCCCATAAAGGAGGGCGACCCGATGTCAGTCTGGAGCCAGCTGGCGGGCCCCTGGAGCATATCTGTCCAACCAGGAAGCCGCTTCCCTGGGCGAGTTGAAGAATTTGGTCTCCCCGTCTGCCACCACACGCAACCTGGAGGGAAACAGCATCGAGTAGGGTAGGTTCAGGTCACGAAGGCGTCGCTTTATGGGAAGAAACTGGGCTCGGTCTTTTTGAACGTCTGCTGCAAAGTCCGGAAATGCCGACACCCGGATTCCATTCCGGATCAGGGGGCCCTTCACGCGTCCCAGGCGCAGGACTGAGTCCCGGTCCTTGTAGTGCAGGAATTTTGCTATAAAAGTTCGTGGTGGGGCGCCTGGGGCTAAAGGCCGGAAGGGCACGCGGTGAGCCCGCTCCACTGCAAACTGAGAGGTAAAGGATTCAGCACCGTATGCCTCTTTTAGCCAGGATTCCAAGAAATCTTCGGGATGTGCCCCCTCTTCCTTTTCGGAGAGGCCTACGAACCTCACATTGGCCCTCATTCCGAGTTGTTCGCTCGCAAGCGGATTTTAGCAGATTTGCTCATGCTAAGCCGCCGCCTACTGGGAGTGAATCTTAGCATCTTAAAATTGCGAACGATGTATTCGCAATATTGCGATTACACACCTCGTAGCAGTTTCTGAGTAGCTCCAGACTTACTCGGCATCTGCGATCAGTTCAGTGCTTGGCGTTCCTGGTTTGACGTCACAAACACACCCAGCGTTCGCCCAGACACTCCTCCGTTTCTCCAGCCACTCCTGCGTTTTTTCCGGAAACGGTAGCGTTTTTTCCCACACGCCCATAAAACGGCCTGTTTCCGCCCACTAACACCCATTTCCTGTCAATCACATTACGATCTCCAGAACGATGAAAAAGCCGTGAGTAAAATTCCTAACTGCATAGCAAATTTACTTGGCGCAGTCGCAGTGCGAACATTGCGCATGCGCATTAAGCGGAAAATCGCTGCGATGCGAAGATTTTTACCGAGCGAACAACTCGGAATGAGGGCCATTATTTCTGCGTAGTCTGCCCTCCATGTCCAGGAGTTTGGTTTGCAACGTTGTGACTTGTTGTGTGACTGCAGACACCGATCGTTGTAGAGGACCGCTGAGGTCTTCCAGGTTGGAGACCCTAGTCTCAGTTTCGCCCACCCTCTCCCGTACTCGCTGGACGTCCTGTCGCAGCAGTGATAGATCACACTGCACCTTCTCCATCTTGTCCGACAGACGTTGTTCACTAGCCGCTATGGCCTCCAGGACCTGCTGGATGGAAGGAGCAGATGGCTGTGCGTTCGCCCCCGAGTCGGACCCAGCCGATGGGTCCATTCTGGCAGGGGGGGAGAGCTTAGGAGATGACTGCGTCGACTGGGATGCAGGTTGTCGAGCAAACTTCTCCAGTTTAGCCGCGGCCGCACTCTGGCCGCCCCTCACCATCGTGTTAAGGCCCAGCAGTACTGAGAGTCCCAATATTCAGTGTCAAAAAGTATAACAGTGGGCGGTAAATACAGTATCAGCAGCCCTCCAGGCACTGGGATAGCCAGCTGTTATAGTGAAGGGAGAAGGGGGACCAGGGGAGTCCAATGGTATAAATAAATATGTCCAGTGTGTGATACTCCAACAATATAAGCAATTGGCAGGGCTGCTGGGACAGGATCCAATCCTCCAGCCCAGTACAATCTTCATCCACACTGCACCTTGCTGTGAGTAGTAATACAGGGAGCTGCAGGTAAAATGGCCGCCCAGCACACAGATTTCTCCCTCTTCCCTCCCTGCACCAGCCTTCAGGGGAGCAGGATAATGTATATATGGAGCCCTGGGGGTGCAGGAGTGGGGTGCCGCTCTTCTCCAGGGCCGCTGGCCGCCGTGACCGCCTCGGGAGCTCGATCGTGTGCGCGCGCGCACGCGCCCGGCGGAGCTCCAAAATCGAGGCCGGGGACTGAACTGCGGCCTAGGCCCGGAGTCCGAGCGGCCGCCGACGCGAGCCGGGAGCGCTCGCACGGATCTTTAATGGTGCCCGCCGCCTCCCCAGTACCTCCAGGCAGGAGATGAGTCCAGAGGAGACCACAATCAGAGCCCCAGGATTGATGCAGGATTAATTATCCAGGGAGCTCCTCGGTCTCGCTGCCTAGTCCTTTGCCGCCGTGGCCACGCCCCCCACAAAACCAAGGTTTACAATATAGGCTCAGCCTTTCATTGTGTTGCATACAAGGTTTACTGAGTGTCATCCCGTGAGCGTCTGCGCCGCTCGTGTTCCCCTCGTGGTCACGAGCGTCCGCTACGCTGGTAGCGTAGCATTACGGTAGTTGGCCGCCTATAGCGTGCTCGCCACCAAGTGTTAAGCTGTGAGCGAGCGTGCCGCATATGCATCTCGACCATGGCTAAGCGTCTGCTACACTAAGTGCGTACCCTTACGGTACCCCATACGTCAATTGCGTACTGAGTCTCTTACCCACATATAGTGAATGTTATAAGATAAATATTTAGCTTTATCAATTGGCGGCTCATCCGTCCTCCACATATCCGCACTAGCGAACACAGACTTTATCTGTCAGCAAGGGCGGGAAGGCAGTATCCCTTCGTATCCGTATTGGTGGTGAGGGATACTGTAGTGCTGACTAGATAAGCGTCTGCATCGCTACGCTGTAGGAGTGCTGGTGGAATCCGGAACCGGAAGGTAAGAACAAAACGCTATTGTCTTTTAAAACTGTTTATCTCTGTTTTGCATACGCAACACACGCACACACCTGCATTTCTTTTATTTGTGTATTTTCACGTCTCACCTTCCTGCTTGCCATTTATCATTGATAACGTGCTGAGAAAGATTTGTTGCTATTGGTAATTAAAAGTAATATTAATATGTTAAGGAGTAATTTGTAAAACACGCGCACGGCTTGCCTAAGATACAAGGAAGTTCTGTGTGGTGCTCGGTAGATGATTACAGTTAAAGATCATTTACATTGATATAAACGTGTTAGTTGTATTTCTGTGGATATACCTGGCTTGCGTACATGTGTCTCTAACAAAGGGCGGGACTAGCGTACGCGATGCAAGGGCCGACGCACGGAGCGTATATTACGCAACGGAGCGTCTGGGTATGCCCACATAATACAAATCACACGATAGTATTGTTTTAGTAGGCGATATGGAGGCAACGAGATAATAGCGCAAGTCAATCTCAGTGTCCTAAATTTTAAGCTAATAGATCCTTCTCTAGTTGTGACTCCTTTCGGGATTAGCCTGCGATACTGAATGAAAGGGATTTCTGCGCAGAAACGAAAGTAAAGAGTATATGAGGTGAAAGTGTGTGTATACATATATATAAGTTTCTAATTTTTGGGTGGAACCACAGGAAATCATCGAGTTCTCGTGAGGTACATATGTGTAAGTGACGGCACGGTGGCTTGGGAGGCATCCCTTGTTAAACATATTAAAAGAAGAGCATTAGAGTATAGCAGACCGGGAGGTCTACTGTAGCACAGACCAGGAGGTCACGGACCAGGAGGTCTAGGTACAGCAGACTAGGAAGTCCGCTATAGATAAAGAGTAAAGGAGCACAACACCAGGAAGGGTTGGTGCGGTACCCATATAGGCCATTAAGCTCTGGCTGAAGGAATTCGCAGCCACAATTTTCGATTCCACTGGTCGCTCCGCACATAAGATTAGTTGCTTATGTGCAGAACGATTGTACCGCATGTAATTGTGTGCATTAGTTAGTAACTTGACCCAGTACCATTTGCGTACGCTAGAGGGGTCATAAACGCTATTTGTACATTCTAACGTGATTTGTGTAATTTTTTTTATTTTAAGGGAGGTTCGCTGGTCACTCGGGAATTCTCTAACAACCAATAGTTACTGGGAAGGGTTAAGTGCTCTTCGGATCACACCCACATGTTCCAGTAAATAAAGGTTCAGGTCGCAGGGGCCCTAGGTTGAGTACGCCAGTGCTAAGGCAGTGTGTGGGCGTATTGGTCGACGTGGGCGAGTGAGTGGAGGTACTCGGTAAACTTCCGCCGCCGGCCTACCCCGGACATCTTGGTTTTTGTAAGGGTTCGCTGAAGACCCTGATTTGAAGGTCAGAGGTAGTGAAAGCAACACCTGCAAAGATGGGGGCCAGTTGTTCAGGTAGGGGGCGATCAACCTCGGTTCAGGTTGACTTAGTAAACCGACCAATCGGGTCGGCAAGGTATATCATGTGTGAGAAATACGGTTCACACACAGAGGTTTTGTGCGATGAATGGGAAAGAATGACTGTGCATGACGGGGAAAGTTCCCACGGGTAGGCAGTTTTAGTCCCGAGGTGTTACAAAATCTACGGAGAAGGATATGTCTCATTAAATCTGCAAAGAGACGGATCAAACATTATGATTATTTACAGTTATGGCAACAGGAAGGTGAAATACAAAGAGGATTGGCACAAGCGGCTGGATCTAACCCTATCAGAAAACTGATAGCCACCGCTCCACCACCACCATACATAACGGGAGAGAAGGTGGTTACAGAGAATGGCACACTGGTGTATGATAAACATGCACTTAGTAACTGTATAAATGTTAAGAATAATGTAACTAAGATTGTTGATGCTAATACTAACTCGTGCAAGCTGTACCCTGTTTTAAACTTTCCCCAGGATTGTGACCAAGAGGATGAACCCACAACAATATCGACACACTCTCTAGCAGCCACCATAGCAGAAACAACAGTGGGCACGTCCCAACCAGTAAGAGCAGTATCAAAGGCCCCTAGTGGAGGGACAGGTGAGGTCGTATCAACTGGTAAGTACGGCACTGTACAATATGCTGAAACCATTGCACCACATGCTGTAGAATCTACTCAGAATGATGTTATTGAACTTAATCCCGTTAGGGTAATTGCAGTACCAAATGGGAAAACTGACACTTCAGGAGTCACTCCTGTCAGACACATCGCCATGCACTGCCCCTTTTCCCGAATGGAATTAAGATCAATGGTGTCTGAATTCCCTGATCCTAGGAAAGATCTAGTTGCAAGCCAGAAGTACATTAGAGAGCTAGGAAATACTGTGGAGCCTAATAACAAAGACTGGCAGATATTGCTGAGGGCATGTTTACCCTCCAATGTCGACTCAGCGAGATTTATAGCTGACTGTAAATTAGACGAAGAGGTACCCCTTACGGATGTGTACAACCAAGATAATGTAAAGAGAATAAATTTACAGTTAAGAGAGTATTTCCCAGCTGTTGCTAAATGGAGCAAGATTTTCTCCATCAAACAAAAAGAGGGAGAAACAGCTGCTGATTATTTTCATCGGGCACTACAGGAAATGGCTAAGTATACAGGAATAGAAGACATTAAGACCAATGTGAATCATAGAGAAGTAGCAGTATCTGTGTTAATGGATGGTTTAAAGGAAGTATTGAGGACGAGGGTACAGACCACCCAACCATGTTGGCGAGGTTTGTCGGTGGCGACTTTGAGAGAGGCCGCTATTGATCATGATCGAAACATCACCAGACACAGGGAGTCGCAGAGTGATAAGTTAATGGCCGTAAGTATACAGGCCCTGACCACAAGGCCACCTCAGTATAAGTCCCCGACCCCTGTGGGTAAGTCAAATGTGGTAACTTGTTATTACTGTCATAAAGAGGGACATTTTGCACGAGACTGTAGATCGAAAAATGCACAAAAATCATATCAACCCCCTAGACAACAACATGACACACGAAATTGGGATCAAGGACCGCAGAGACGGAGTTATGAGCCACACGCAGGGGAAACAAGAAGGTATCCCCCAAGAAGAGACTGGCAAGTTTCTGATAGTTCCCATTTACCCCCTTCACAGGTAATAGCTGCCAGCACAATGCAGGGAGGTCACCACGCACCATAGGGGTGGGGCCACACCTGTAATCTGCAGCCAGTAAAATTAATTGCGAGCCTTGGAAGTGAACCCGAGGTCACAATTGATGTAGCTGGTAAATCTCTAAATTTCCTTGTAGATATGGGGGCGGCCAAGTCAGTGATAAATTCGACCGTGGGCATGAGAACCACTGGTAAAACAATTCCAGCCATGGGAGTAACAGGAGTAGTGCGACAATACCCTTTAAGCAAACCTGCAGAGATTACGATAGGGCCTTTGCATACCAAGCATTCTTTTCTGCTGGCTGCATCGGCTCCGACTAATCTCCTAGGGAGAGATTTACTGTGCAAAATGGGATGTGTTATATATTGTACTCCTGAAGGTGTGTTCTTGGACATACCCGAAAACCACGCTCAGGAAGTACAGGATATGCTAGACTCCCCAACAAGATTAATGTCCCACACTGTTGTTGTAAATAGGTGTCCGTCCAAGGTAGAGGAAATGATTTCCCACATACCGGAATCACTTTGGACCAAGGATGGACAAGACAATGGATTAATGGCAAACGTAGCCCCAGTAGTTGTACAAGTAAAAGATGGTAGGATAGCTCCAAAAATCCCACAATACCCTCTGAAGCCAGAGGTGGAGTTAGGAGTTTACCCTGTAATAGAGCGCTTGCTACAACAGGGCATTCTGGTAAGAACGTCCAGCACTGCCAATAGTCCCATCTTCCCTGTTAAAAAGAGTGGGGGGAGGGGTTACAGATTAGTGCAGGATCTAAGAGGGATCAACAAAATAGTTGAGAGTCAATTCCCCGTAGTGCCAAATCCAGCTGTCATCCTTATGCAAATCCCTCCCACTGCCAAATTTTTCACTGTGATTGACCTCTGCTCCGCCTTCTTCTCGGTACCTCTGCACCCTGACAGTCAATACTTATTCGCATTTACATACAGAGGAGTTCAGTACACCTGGACTCGATTACCACAAGGTTTCATTGACAGTCCAAGTATTTTCTCTCAGGCCTTGCATGATTGTTTACAGTCTTTCCAACCTGAGAGTGGATCAGTATTAATACAGTACGTGGATGATTTACTGCTGTGTTCTGATTCACTAGCAGCGTCCCTGAGAGATACGCAACAACTCCTGTTTCATCTTTCAGACACAGGACACAAGGTTTCCAAAGATAAGTTACAATTATGCCAGACCAGGGTGAAGTATTTGGGACACTGCCTAACACAAGGACTGAGACACCTTACCGCTGATAGAATTCAAGCAATTCGTGACATGACCCTGCCACAAACCCAGCAACAGATTAGAACGTTTTTAGGAATGTGTGGGTATTGCCGTAACTGGATCCCAGGTTTTTCCATACTGGCCTTGCCTTTACAGGAGATGGTCTACTCAAACAAACCTGATCGGATTTCGCACACAGACGAGTCTGAGATGGCATTTGAGAGACTTAAACAGTGCCTAACGCAGGCACCAGCATTAGGTATGCCAGATTATGGAAAACCCTTTGAACTGTACGGAACAGAGAGTGCTGGGTGCGCAGCAGGTGTCTTAACCCAGAAGCATGGTGATGCCAGCAGGCCGGTAGCCTACTATAGCGCTCAGCTAGACACGGTAGCGCGATCCCTCCCCACATGCTTGCGAAGCGTTGCAGCAATAGCATTGCTAGTAAGTAAAAGCGAAGATGTAGTGCTAGGACTGTCAAAGTCGAAAAAATATCATGCTACACGTTGCCATATATTCACCTCATGCGCGTGCCTGCTGCACGTGCACATTCTCTCCCATGCGTGCGGATACTCGCAGCTGCGTGATGGCGCCTCCTCGGCCATGCGCTCGAGCGCGTGGTATGTGCATTTACGGTAGAGTTTGTGTGCGTCTAGCGGGTGACTCAAACGTTAAATAATAAAACCAAATAGTATGTTTTATAGATAATGTTCCCCTTAATAATGACTGTAAGTTTGTTTAATGTAACTGGTCGCTGGACAGAGAAATTCCTTTTTGCATGATATGAAGGGTCAGACAGGGTTTGAGCAGCTGTGTCTGGTACCTAACTAAAGAACATTTTATTAGAAACAATCCGGTGCTGGTTAGGTAAAGATTAATCGCTCCTGCGTATAGTTATGGCCATTAGTATTTTCTGGACATTTACTATATTTGCGATTCATTACCCATGCGGCGGGAATCTTCAGATTCCCTCCCACCTGAGCAGTTTAATATAGTCACAGCCCACCTGTTCAAACTAACCTATGACCTTTTGTTATGATGCGAGGAGACATTCCTGTGTCCAATGAACAATGAGATTGTAGGTCCCTTTGTAGTATACTGTACGCAGTGTATATAAGGACAGCCAGCCTGGCCAGCCCAGTCTTCTCTCCACAAACGGTTATCATCTTGACTAACTCGGAGCTGGTACCAGAGCTGTGCAGCGATCATTCCCCAGTGTGTGTAAGTTATTCTCTGTAGCCAACTTGTTCTCTGTTTGTATTGGCCATACTCTCTCTCTCTCTCTGTTATAGTATAGGATTGTGACGCTATTGTATATTTCTGTCTAGATATTCTGTTAGAATGATATGTTAGCTTGTAGTGTATGACTTGTAAACTGTTTCCCCTTTTCGATATAACTAAAAGCTTGTTAGTAAAGGTGTTGGAACCTTAGCAAGGTATCGTGTGTTTATTATATTGCAGAGGGTAATAGGAGCGTCTCAAATGCTCACGCAGCTTTAGCATTAACAAGGTTAAGCAGCGTTACATCGCTACAGTATTTCAGTACAAGGTTTACAGTATAAGAGTATCCTTTCTGTGTGTTACATTCAAGGTTTACTGATTGTCATCCCGTGAGCGTCTGCGGCGCTCGTGTTCTCCTCGTGGACACGAGCGTCCGCTACGCTGGTAGCGTAGCATTACGGTAGTCGGCCGCCTATAGCGTGCTCGACACCACGCATTAAGCTGTGAGCGAGCGTGTCGGATGTGCGTATCGATCACGGCCGAGCGTATGCTACGCTAAGTGCGTACCCTTACGGTACCCCACACGCCAATTGCGTACTGAGTCTCTTACCCATTTATAGTGAATGTTATAAGATAAATAGTTAGCTTTATCAATTGGCGGCTCGTCCGTCCTCCACATATCCGCACTACCGAACACAGACTTTATCTGTCAGCAAGGGCGGGAAGGCAGTATCCCTTCGTATCGGGATACAGTAGTGCTGGCTAGATAAGCGTCTGTTTCGCTACGCTGTAGGAGTGCTGGTGGAATCCGGAACCGGAAGGTAAGAACAGTACGCTATTGTCTTTTAAAACTGTTTATTTCTGTTTTGCGTACGCACACACCTGCATTTCTTTTCATTTGTGTATTTTCACACCTCACTTTCCTGTTTGCCATTTCACAATTGATAACGTGCTGAGAAAGATTTGTTGCTATTGGTAGTTAAAAGTAATATTAATACGTTAAGGAATAATTTGTAAAACACGCGCACGGCTTGCCTAAGATACAAGGAAGTTCGGTGTGGTGTTCAGTAGATGATTACAGTTAAAGATCATCTACATTGATTTAAACGTGTTAATTGTATTTCTGTGGATATACCTGGCTTGCGTACATGTGTCTCTAACACAGGGCGGGACTAGCGTACGCGACGCAAGGGCCGACGCACGGAGCGTATATTACGCAACGGAGCGTCTGGGTACGCCCACATAATACAAATAACACGATAGTATTGTTTTAGTTAGGCGATAAGGAGGCAAACGCGATAATAGCGCAAACCAATCTCAGTGTCCAAAATTTTAAGCTAATAGATCCTTCTCTAGTTGCAACTCCTCGGGATTAGCCTGCGATACTGAATGAAAGGGATTTCTTCGCAGAAACGAAAGTAAAGAGTGTATGAGGTGAAAGAGTGTGTATACATATATATAAGTTTCTAAAAATTTTTGGGTTGAACAACAGGAAATCATCGAGTTCGCGTGAGGTACATACGTGTAAGTGACTGCACGGTGGCTTGGGAGGCATCCCTTGTTAAACATTTAAAAAAAGAGCATTAGAGTATAGCAGACCAGGAGGTCTACTGTAGCACAGACCAGGAGGTCCAGACAGACCAGGAGGTCTAGGTACAGCAGACTAAGAAGTCCGCTATAGATAAAGAGTAAAGGAGCACAACACCAGGAAGGGTTGGTGCGGTACCCATATAGGCCATTAAGCTCTGGCTGAAGGAATTCGCAGCCACAATTTTCGATTCCACTGGTCGCTCCGCACATAAGATTAGTTGCTTATGTGCAGAACGATTGTACCGCACGTAATTGTGTGCATTAGTTAGTAACTTGACCCAGTACCATTTGCGTACGCTAGAGGGGTCATAAACGCTATTTGTACATTCTAACGTGATTTGTGTAATTTTTTTTATTTTAAGGGAGGTTCGCTGGTCACTTGGGAACTATCCAACAACCAATAGTTACTGGAAAGGGTTAAGTGCTCTTCGGATCACACCCACATGTTCCAGTAAAGAGAGGTTCAGGTCGCAGGGGCCCTAGGTCGAGTACGCCAGCGCTAGGGCAGTGTGTGGGCGTATTGGTCGACGTGGGCGAGTGAGTGGAGTACTCGGTAAACTTCCGCCGCCGGCCTACCCCGGACATCTTGGTTTTTGTAAGGGTTCGATGAAGACCCTGATTTGAAGGTCAGAGGTAGTGAAAGCAACACCTGCAAAGATGGGGGCCAGTTGTTCAGGTAGGGGGCGATCAACCTCGGTTCGGGTTGACTTAGTAAACCGACCAATCGGGTCGGCAAGGTATGTCATGTGTGAGAAATACGGTTCACACACAGAGGTTTTGTGCGATGAATGGGAAAGAATGACTGTGCATGATGGGGAAAAGTTCCCACGGGTAGGCAGTTTTAGTCCCGAGGTGTTACAAAATCTAAGGAGAAGGATATGTCTCATTAAATCTGCAAAGAGACGGATCAAACATTATGATTATTTACAGTTATGGCAACAGGAAGGTGAAATACAAAGAGGATTGGCTCAAGCGGCTGGATCTAACCCTATCAGAAAACTGATAGCCACCGTGCCACCACCACCATACATAACGGGAGAGAAGGTGGTTACAGAGAATGGCACACTGGTGAATGATAAACAGGCACTTAGTAACTGTATAAATGTTAAGAATAATGTAACCAAGATTGTTGATGCTAATATTAACCCTTGCAAGCTGTACCCTGTTTCAAACTTTCCCCAGGATTGTAATCAAGAGGATGAGCCAACAACAATATCGGCACTCTCTCTCTAGCAGCCACCATAGCAGAAACAACAGTGGGCATGTCCCAACCAGTAAGAGCAGTATCAAAGGCCCCTAGTGGAGGGACAGGTGAGGTCGTATCAACTGGTAAGTACGGCACCATACACTATGCTGAAACCATTTCACCACATGTTGTAGAATCTACTCAGAATGATGTTATTGAACTTAATCCCGTTAGGGTAATTGCAGTGCCAAATGGGAAAACTGACACTTCAGGAGTCACTCCTCTCAGACACATCGCCATGCACTGCCCCTTTTCCCGAATGGAATTAAGATCAATGGTGTCTGAATTCCCTGATCCTAGGAAAGATCTAGTTGCAAGCCAGAAATACATTACAGAGCTAGGAAATACTGTGGAGCCCAATAACAAAGACTGGCAGATATTGCTGAGGGCATGTTTACCCTCCAATGTCGACTCAGCGAGATTTATAGCTGACTGTAAATTAGATGAAGAGGTACCCCTTACGGATGTGTACAACCAAGATAATGTAAAGAGAATAAATTTACAGTTCAAAGAGTATTTTCCAGCTGTTGTCAAATGGAACAAAATTTTCTCCATCAAACAAAAAGAGGGAGAAACAGCTGATGATTATTTTCATCGGGCACTACAGGATATGGCTAAGTATACAGGCATAGAAGACATTAAGACAAATCTGAATCATAGAGAAGTAGCAGTATCTGTGTTAATGGATGGTTTAAAGGAAGTATTGAGGACGAGGGTACAGACCACCCAACCATGTTGGCGAGGTCTGTCGGTGGCTACTTTGAGAGAGGCCGCTATTGATCATGATCGGAATATCACCAGACACAGGGAGTCACAAAGTGATAAGTTAATGGCCGTAAGTATACAGGCCCTGACCACAAGGCCACCTCTGTATAAATCTCCGACCCCTGTGGGTAAGTCAAATGTGGTAACTTGTTATTACTGTCATAAAGAGGGACATTTTGCACGAGACTGTAGATCGAAAAATGCACAAAGATCATATCAACCCCCTAGACAACGACATGACACACGAAATTGGGATCAAGGACCGCAGAGACGGAGTTATGAGCCACACGCAGGGGAAACAAAAAGGTATCCCCCAAAAAGAGACTGGCAAGTCACTGATAGTTCCCATTTACCCCCTTCACAGGTAATAGCTGCCAGCGCAATGCAGGGAGGTCACCACGCACCATAGGGGCGGGGCCACACCTGTAATCTGCAGCCAGTAAAATTAATTGCGAGCCTTGGAAGTGAACCCGAGGTCACAATTGATGTAGCTGGTAAATCCCTAAATTTCCTTGTAGATACGGGGGCGGCCAAGTTAGTGATAAATTCGACCGTGGGCATGAGAACCACTGGTAAAACAATTCCAGCCATGGGAGTAACAGGAGTAGTACAGCACTACCCTTTAAGCAAACCTGCAGAGATTACGATAGGGCCTTTGCATACCAAGCATTCTTTTCTGCTGGCTGCATCAGCTCCGACTAATCTCCTAGGGAGAGTTTTACTGTGCAAAATGGGATGCGTCATATACTGTACTCCTGAAGGTGTGTTCTTGGACATACCCAAAAACCACGCTCAGGAAGCGCAGGATATGCTAGACTCCCCAACAAGATTAATGTCACACACTGTTGTTGTAAATAGGTGTCCGTCCAAGGTAGAGGAAATGATTTCCCAGATACCGGAATCACTTTGGACCAAGGATGGACAAGACACTGGATTAATGGCAAACGTAGCCCCAGTAGTTGTGCAAGTAAAAGATGGTAGGATAGCTCCAAAAATCCCACAATACCCTCTGAAGCCAGAGGTGGAGTTAGGAGTTTACCCTGTAATAGAGCGCTTGCTACAACAGGGCATTCTGGTAAGAACGTCCAGCACTGCCAATAGTCCCATCTTCCCTGTTAAAAAGAGTGGGGGGAGGGGTTACAGATTAGTGCAGGATCTAAGAGGGATCAACAAAATAGTTGAGAGTCAATTCCCCGTAGTGCCAAATCCAGCTGTCATCCTTATGCAAATCCCTTCCACTGCCAAATTTTTCACTGTGATTGACCTCTGCTCCACTTTCTTCTCGGTACCTCTGCACCCTGACAGTCAATACTTATTCGCATTCACATACAGAGGAGTTCAGTACACTTGGACTCGATTACCACAAGGTTTCATAGACAGTCCAAGTATTTTCTCACAGGCCCTGCGTGATTGTTTACAGTCTTTCCAACCAGAGAGTGGATCAATATTGATACAGTATGTGGATGATTTACTGCTGTGTTCTGATTCACTGGAAGCTTCCCTGAGAGATACGAAACAACTCCTGTTTCATCTTTCAGACACAGGACACAAGGTTTCCAAGGACAAGTTACAATTATGCCAGACCCGTGTGAAGTATTTGGGACACTGTCTAACACAAGGACTGAGACACCTTACCGCTGATAGAATTCAAGCAATTCGTGACATGACCCTGCCACAAACCCAGCAACAGATTAGAACATTTTTAGGAATGTGTGGGTATTGCCGTAACTGGATCCCAGGTTTTTCCATACTAGCCCTAACTTTGCAGGAGATAGTCTCCTCAAATAAACCTGATCGTATTTCGCACACAGACGAATCTGAGATGGCATTTGAGAGACTTAAACAGTGCCTAACGCAGGCACCAGCATTAGGTATGCCTGACTATGGGAAACCCTTTGAGCTGTACGGAACAGAGAGTGCTGGGTGCGCAGCAGGTGTCTTAACCCAGAAGCATGGTGATGCCAGCAGGCCGGTAGCCTACTATAGCGCTCAGCTAGATACGGTAGCGCGATCCCTCCCCACATGCTTGCGAAGCGTTGCAGCAATAGCATTGCTAGTCACAAAGAGCGAAGATGTAGTGCTAGGACACAACCTCACAATTCATACACCACATGCAGTGTCAGCCTTACTGAATTCAGCCCAAACCAGACACGTCTCATCAGCGCGGTTTACAAGATGGGAATTGGCATTGATGGCCCCCGTAAACATCACCATAAGGAGATGCAGCGCATTAAATCCTGCAACGTATCTCCCAGTTGTGCCTGGACAGGCACAAAAGGTGGAGGATGAGAGTGATGGTGAAGGAGGATTTAATACAGGGGATGACACGCATGATTGTATGGAATATTTGACCCAAAATTTCACGGCAAGGCCTGACATCAGTGACAACCCACTGGAAGATGTAGATTTTACTTTCTACACTGACGGTAGTTGTCACAGACAGACGGACTCGGGAGACTTGTGTACTGGATACGCAGTCGTAGATGACCAAGGTACCATAGAAGCGGAACCGCTAGGCCCACCACACTCAGCACAAGTTGCTGAACTGGTTGCCCTAACCAGAGCATGTGAATTGGCTAAGGGCAAATCAGCCAATATTTACACAGATTCTAGGTACGCCTTCGTAGTAGTCCATGATTTCGGGGCCCTATGGCGCCTCAGAAATTTCATGACGGCAGCTGGCACACCCGTAGCGCATGCAGCCCACATCAAAAGACTTCTAACAGCGATACAGGAACCCGACAGAGTGGCTGTTATCAAGTGTAAAGCTCACACATATAGCCAGGATCCGGTATCACTTGGTAACAGCCGAGCAGACGAAGCTGCTAAATCAGCAGCTAGTAACCCCATACAAACAGACAGTACACAACTGATGGTATTTAATACTGTAAACACACAGAAATTGTGTGAAATGCAAAATTTGTGTTCCCCACAGGAAAAGGCAGTTTGGAGGTCAAAAGGATATGTCCAGGAGTCCTCAGGACTCTGGACAGACGGACAGGGTAAGCCAGTGGCACCCAGAGCATACCTTCCAAGTCTAGCGGAAGCGGCACATGGGCTGACTCATCTAGGCAAAGAAGGAATGTGTAAGTTGGTAAGAGCTTATTGGTGCGCCCCAGGATTTTCTTCCCATGCGGGTAAAAGAGCGATGACATGTCTTACCTGCTTGAGGAAGAATATCGGAAAGGCTTTACCGACAGAGCCATCCCATATCCCTCCGACAGATGGTCCTTTCCAGGTAATACAAATTGATTTCATACAATTGCCACCTTGTAGAAATTTAAAATATGTATTGGTCTGTATTGATGTATTCTCAAATTGGGTTGAAGCATTTCCCGCGGCCACAAATACCGCTGTATTTACTGCAAAGAAAATTGTGCAGGAATTTGTGTGTAGGTATGGTATCCCTAGAATCATTGAAAGTGATAGGGGTACCCATTTTACAGGTGAAGTCTTTCAAACAATGTGTAAGTTGATGGGAATTAATAGTAAGCTGCAAACTCCGTATCGCCCCCAGGCGAGTGCGAAGGTGGAAAGAGTAAACAGCACTATTAAAAATAAATTGAGCAAGGTAATGACTGAAACAGGACTGTTATGGCCCGAAGCTTTGCCAATTGTATTATACAGCATCAGAACCACTCCCAGGTCCCCTCTTAATCTGTCTCCTTTTGAAATTCTGTTTGGTCGACAACCCCATGTTATGATTAACCCCCAGCATGATTTGAAATGTAACAATGAAGTAACCGTAAAGTACTTGGTTAAGATGAGTAAGCAATTGAGGAATCAGAATGATAATCTAAAGTTGGTGATTCCTGATCTGCCAGACAGTAATTGTCATGACATTGAACCTGAGGATTATGTAATGATACGGAATTTTCTACGCTCAGGTTGCCTTATTGACAGATGGGAAGGACCATATCAAGTCTTATTGACCAGCACAACAGCATTGAAGGTTGCAGAGAGAGAGACTTGGGTCCATTCGTCTCATTGTAAAAAGGTCACTGACCCAGAGAGGTCCCGTGATAAAGAACAGACGGTAGAGGTTGTATCACTAGAGTGTCTGTTCAGGGAGGATTGAGACGACACCTGAGCACTGAGAATAATAAGACCGGAAGCTTGTCGAGCCAGAATTCTTTTTCCCATTTGTTATTTTCCCCAGTTCCCACCTCCCTCCTATTCTCTTTCCCCTTTCTTATTTTTCTCCTTTTACTCCTCTAAGATGGACTTGCCCCAAGAGACTGTGATCCGGATTTTCCTGTTGACCATGATGTTGACCAGAGCAGTCTGTTTCGGTGAGAGTACCATGGAGGTCGAGAAAGGATCGGGAATGGGTTCTGATGACCAGGATGCAGGCGTAAATTTCCAAGAGCAACATAATCACCGAGTAAAGGCGAGTATCAGAAAACGATCTGGTAGCATTGACAATAGAAGGAATTGTGAAGGATTGTTAGCTGAAGAGAACTGCATCTGTAGGCATTGTGACAATATAGTTGAGGATGGGTGCATCAAGAAATGTCAGTCCAGTTTTAATGTCCACATGGACCGGCATCCATTGAGTGACTATCACTCCTTAGTGGGTAAAGTGTTAAACCAGACAGACTGTTGGGTATGCTCTCAAGTACCTCAAGGTCATAGCAAATCAGGACTAGTACCATTCCCTTTAACTGTAGGAGAGGTACTTGAGCTAAGTGGTGGGAGGCCGGTGGACAAGAGGTTTAATATCTCTAGTCCTCCTAGTTTAAAGCTCCACCAATATCATGTGGATAGGTCCTTAGTGTGCTTTAACATTTCCAATCCCCGAAAGCCGGGAAATTGGGAAGTGTCATGGAGTAATCAAACCATGACCTTTTCATACAGACCCGACAGAATGCCCATAGATACAGAACTTATACACCAGATAGCCGACCATGGAAAATATTTCCGGTATAAGTACACTCTAGGAAGTAGGACCATGCGAGTTGGAGAAGTATCACCAGGATACTGTGCACATATCGTACAACCTGATACGTGTACTAAACAGATGGGAGAATTAGGGTTAGGAGATTTCACATGGAAAATTTGTAACATGATAATGTCATACTCCGTCCCATATGTTCTCCCCGATGATGCATATTTCATATGCGGGAGGAAGGCGTATAAGTGGCTTGCCCCAAACTCAGAGGGATTGTGCTATATTGGAAAAGTACTGCCTGAAGTAATGACTGTAACCCATAACAAAATGAAAGATATTCACCGCAGTGCCCAAGCTCCTTATACTTACACTCATTACGAGCACGTCGTTAAACGGCACCTGATAGAGAGGACAGAGCATTCAGCCTCTGATCTGATCCATGAATCCATCGGGATTCAATTCCTACTAGCGTTAGATATCACTCGTACCGCCAGAGGAGTGATAAATTATAAATATATATCTGCTCTTGCAAATTTATTAGACAATATCACCGAAATGTATGACGACACATTCAGGTACACTGGGAGAGAGTTACAAGCCTACAAAACAGAACTGGTTCAGCATAGGATGATTCTTAATTACCTCACAGCTGTGACAGGCGGGTATTGTGTTACCCTAGCAACTCAATATGGAATAAAGTGCTGCACGTACATTACAAACAGCACGGAGGACCCAGCCGAGGTCACAGACCAAAAGATGGATGACATTTTACAATTAAAGTGGGAGTTTCGAAGGAAACACAATCTCACACTCGCTGCTGTGGGTAATGAGCTGACCAGTTGGGTGTCATGGTTGAACCCACGAAATTGGTTCTCGGGCTTAGGAGAATGGGCCCAAGGTATTATTATGGATGTAGGGAAATTTCTTTTGTGTATTCTAGGAGTCGTCATATTGGTTGGCCTGATATTTAGATGCGTTCGGGTTTTAGCGAAGCGTAAAAGTAATACCAGGGTGATGAGTCTGAGGAGCGAGGACACTGTACTAACAACAACTAATTTGATTTATGACCCAACAATAGAGACAATGTTGTGATGAAAATGTGATTCCACGGTCCGTTTCTTTCACCCATTTCTCCTTTGTTTTCCTCCAAGGTACAAAGACATCCGCTTGGAAGAAGAATTTGACAACCTCTTTTATACAGACCATTGATGAACTATGCTACAAGCCCCAATTTCCCTAAAGACTTTAACTTTTACGATAGCCCAACACTTTAGAGACTGTAACTTTATGGACAATGGAACAACTTTTGCTCGTTATTTATAGCAAAAGCACCGAGAGACATAAGACAACATGTACATCAAGACAAGACTTCAGACAAGACCTCAATCGGCGAATGCATAATAAACTCACATAGTTTACGACTGCATTTATAATAATGGCTTCTTATCTTCATTTCTACAACCTTCAGGTAATGACACACATAGTCGATAGGGAATATAGACACAGATATCAGCACTCACATATCCCCCCATTCATGTATCATCAACTAAATGTGCTCCCCCATTTGTTGCAACCAAAAGCCGAAAACAGCTCGGTAAAGTTTGACAGCCCATCAACAGACCCGTAATACGGGATAAGAAGGAATTCAAATGTATACTTCGCAATACCTCGAAGCTTGATTTAAGACATGTACGGCACGATGATACATGACCCCTTAAACATGAATTCATACACACATGCTTCTACTATCCCGCTAGGTCATACCTTTTTCCCACCTGCTCCTCTCCTCCCTTTACCCAATCATAAAATTGTATTTACATTATGACATATATTTTTCTTTTTGAACTGTTTTAGGAAGTGGCAGTTATTGATGACTGCCAAAGGGTGGACTGTCAAAGTCGAAAAAATATCATGCTACACGTTGCCATATATTCACCTCATGCGCGTGCCTGCTGCACGTGAACATTCTCTCCCGTGTGTGCGGATACTTGAAGCTGCGTGATGGCGCCTCCTCGGCCATGCGCTCGAGCGCGTGGTATGTGCATTTACGGTAGAGTTTGTGTGCGTCTAGCGGGCGACTCAAACGTTAAATAATAAAACCAAATAGTATGTTTTATAGATAATGTTCCCCTTAATAATGACTGTAAGTTTGTTTAATGTAACTGGTCGCTGGACAGAGACATTCCTTTTTGCATGATATGAAGGGTCAGACAGGGTTTGAGCAGCTGTGTCTGGTACCTAACTAAAGAATATTTTATTAGAAACAATCCGGTGCTGGTTAGGTAAAGATTAATCGCTCCTGCGTATAGTTATGGCCATTAGTATTTTCTGGACATTTACTATATTTGCGATTCATTACCCATGCGGCGGGAATCTTCAGATTCCCTCCCACCTGAGCAGTTTGATATAGTCACAGCCCACCTGTTCAAACTAACCTATGACCTTTTGTTATGATGCGAGGAGACATTCCTGTGTCCAATGAACAATGAGATTGTAGGGCCCTTTGTAGTATACTGTATGCAGTGTATATAAGGACAGCCAGCCTGGCCAGCCCAGTCTTCTCTCCACAAACGGTTATCATCTTGACTAACTCGGAGCTGGTACCAGAGCTGCGCAGCGATCATTCCCCAGTGTGTGTAAGTTATTCTCTGTAGCCAACTTGTTCTCTGTTTGTATTGGCCATACTCTCTCTCTGTTATAGTATAGGATTGTGACGCTATTGTATATTTCTGTCTAGATATTCTGTTAGAATGATATGTTAGCTTGTAGTGTATGACTTGTAAACTGTTTCCCCTTTTCGATATAACTAAAAGCTTGTTAGTAAAGGTGTTGGAACCCTAGCAAGGTATCGTGTGTTTATTATATTGCAGAGGGTAATAGGAGCGTCTCAAATGCTCACGCAGCTTTAGCATTAACAAGGTTAAGCAGCGTTACATCGCTACAGTATTTCAGTACAAGGTTTACAGTATAAGAGTATCCTTTCTGTGTGTTACATTCAAGGTTAACTGATTGTCATCCCGTGAGCGTCTGCGCCGCTCGTGTTCTCCTCGTGGACACGAGCGTCCGCTACGCTGGTAGCGTAGCATTACGGTAGTCGGCCGCCTATAGCGTGCTCGACACCACGCATTAAGCTGTGAGCGAGCGTGTCGCATGTGCGTCTCGATCACGGCCGAGCGTATGCTACGCTAAGTGCGTACCCTTACGGTACCCCACACGCCAATTGCGTACTGAGTCTCTTACCCATTTATAGTGAATGTTATAAGATAAATAGTTAGCTTTATCAGGACACAACCTCACAATTCATACACCACATGCAGTGTCAGCCTTACTGAATTCGGCCCAAACCAGACACGTCTCATCAGCGCGGTTTACAAGATGGGAATTGGCATTGATGGCCCCCGTAAACATCACCATAAGGAGATGCAGTGCATTAAATCCTGCAGCGTATCTCCCAGGTGTGCCTGGACAGGCACAAAGGGTGGAGGATGAGAGTGATGGTGAAGGAGGATTTAATACAGGGGATGACACACATGATTGTATGGAATATTTGGCCCAAAATTTCACGGCAAGGCCTGACATCAGTGACAACCCACTGGAAGATGTAGATTTTACTTTCTACACTGACGGTAGTTGTCACAGACAGACGGACTCGGGAGACTTGTGTACTGGATACGCAGTCGTAGATGACCAAGGTACCATAGAAGCGGAACCGCTAGGCCCACCACACTCAGCACAAGTTGCTGAACTGGTTGCCCTAACCAGAGCATGCGAATTGGCTAAAGGCAAGTCAGCCAATATCTACACAGATTCTAGGTACGCCTTCGGAGTGGTCCATGATTTCGGGGCCCTATGGCGCCTCAGAAATTTCATGACGGCAGCCGGCACACCAGTAGCGCATGCAGCCCACATCAAAAGACTTCTAACAGCGATACAGGAACCCGACAGAGTGGCTGTTATCAAGTGTAAAGCTCACACGTATAGCCAGGACCCGGTATCACTTGGTAACAGCCGAGCAGACGAAGCTGCTAAATCAGCAGCCGGTAACCCCATACAAACAGACAGTACACAACTGATGGTATTTGATACTGTAAACACACAGAAATTATATGAAATGCTAAATTTGTGTTCACCACAAGAAAAGGCAGTTTGGAGGTCAAAAGGATATGGCCAGGAGTCCTCAGGACTCTGGACAGATGGACAGGGTAAACCAGTGGCACCCAGAGCATACCTTCCAAGTCTAGCGGAGGCGGCACATGGGCTGACTCATCTAGGCAAAGAAGGAATGTGTAAGTTGGTAAGAGCTTATTGGTGCGCCCCAGGATTTTCTTCCCATGCGGGTAAAAGAGCGATGACATGTCTCACCTGCTTGAGGAAGAATATCGGAAAGGCAATACCGACAGAGCCATCCCATATCCCTCCGACAGATGGCCCTTTTCAGGTAATACAAATTGATTTCATACAATTGCCACCTTGTAGAAATTTAAAATATGTATTGGTTTGTATTGACGTGTTCTCAAATTGGGTTGAAGCATTTCCCGCGGCCACAAATACCGCTGTGTTTACTGCAAAGAAAATTGTGCAGGAATTTGTGTGCAGGTATGGTATCCCTAGAATCATTGAGAGTGATAGGGGTACCCATTTTACAGGGGAAGTTTTTCAAGCAATGTGTAAGTTGATGGGAATTAATAGTAAGCTGCAAACTCCGTACCGCCCCCAGGTGAGTGCGAAAGTGGAAAGAGTAAACAGCACTATTAAAAACAAAATAAGCAAGGTAATGGCTGAAACGGGATTGTTGTGGCCCGAAGCTTTGCCAATCGTATTATACAGCATCAGAACCACTTCCAGGTCCCCTCTTAATCTGTCTCCTTTTGAAATTCTGTTTGGTCGACAACCCCATGTTATGATTAACCCCCAGGATGATTTGAAATGTAACAATGAAGTCACTGTGAAGTATTTGGTTAAGATGAGTAAGCAATTGAGGAATCAGAATGATAATCTAAAGTTGGTGATTCCTGATTTGCCAGACAGTAATTGTCATGACATTGAACCTGGGGATTATGTAATGATACGGAATTTTCTACGCTCAGGTTGCCTTATTGACAGATGGGAAGGACCATATCAAGTCTTATTGACCAGCACAACAGCATTGAAGGTTGCAGAGAGAGAGACTTGGGTCCATTCGTCTCATTGTAAAAAGGTTGCTGACCCAGAGAGGTCCCGTGATAAAGAACAGACGGTAGAGGTTGTATCACTAGAGTGTCTGTTCCGGGAAGATTGAGACGACACCTGAGCGCTGAGAATAATAAGATCGGAGGCGGTTGTCGAGCCAGATTTCTTTTTCCCATTTGTTATTTTCTCCAGTTCCCATCTCCCTCCTATTTCCCTTCCCCCTTCTTATTTTTCTCCTTTTCCTCCTATAAGATGAACTTGCCCCAAGAGACTGTGATCCGGATTTTCCTGTTGACCATGATGTTGACCAGAGCAGTCTGTTTCGGTGAGAGTACCATGGAGGTCGAGAAAGGATCTGGAATGGGTTCTGATGACCAGGATGGAGGCGTAAATTTCCAAGAGCGACATAATCTCCGAGTAAAGGCAAGTATCAGAAAACGATCTGGTAGCATTGACAATAGAAGGAATTGTGAACGATTGTTAGCTGAAGAGAACTGCATCTGTAGGCATTGTGACAATATAGTTGAGGATGGGTGCATCAAGAAATGTCAGTCCAGTTTTAATGTCCACATGGACCGGCATCCATTGAGTGACTATCACTCCTTAGTGGGTAAAGTGTTAAATCAGACAGACTGTTGGGTATGCTCTCAAGTACCTCAAGGTCATAGCAAATCAGGACTAGTACCATTCCCTTTAACTGTAGGAGAGGTACTTGAGTTAAGTGGTGGGAGGCCGGTGGACAAGAGGTTTAATATCTCTAGTCCTCCTAGTTTGAAGCTCCACCAGTATCATGTGGATAGGTCTTTAGTATGCTTTAACATTTCCAATCCCCGAAAGCCGGGAAATTGGGAAGTGTCATGGAGTAATCAAACCATGACATTTTCATATAGAGCCGATAGAATGCCCATAGACACAGAACTTATACGCCAGATAGCCGACCATGGAAAATATTTCCGGTATAGGTATACTCTAGGAAGTAGGACCATGCGAGTTGGAGAATTATCACCAGGATACTGTGCACATATCGTACAACCTGTTACGTGTACTAGACAGATGGGAGAGTTAGGGTTAGGAGATTTCACATGGAAAATTTGTAACATGGTAATGTCATACTCCGTCCCATATGTTCTCCCCGATGATGCATATTGCATATGTGGGAGAAAGGCGTATAAGTGGCTTGCCCCAAACTCAGAGGGATTGTGTTACATTGGAAAAGTACTGCCTGAAGTAATGACTGTATCCCATAACAAAATGAAAGACATTCACCGCGGTGCCCAAGCTCCTTATACTCACACTCGCTGCTGTGGGTAATGAGCTGACCAGTTGGGTGTCATGGTTGAACCCACGAAATTGGTTCTCTGGTTTAGGAGAATGGACCCAAGGTATTATAATAGATGTAGGAAAATTTCTCTTGTGTGTTCTGGGAGTCGTCATATTGGTTGGCCTGATATTTAGATGCGTACGGGCTTTAACGAAGTGTAAAGGTAGTACCAGAGTGATGAGTCTGAGGAGCGAAGACACTGTAATAACAACAACTAATTTGATTTATGACCCAACGATAGAGACAATGTTGTGATGAAAATGTGATTCCACGG
Organism: Pseudophryne corroboree; assembly: GCF_028390025.1. Classification (NCBI taxonomy): domain Eukaryota; kingdom Metazoa; phylum Chordata; class Amphibia; order Anura; family Myobatrachidae; genus Pseudophryne; species Pseudophryne corroboree. The sequence continues at coordinate 222,822,746 of NC_086446.1, forward strand.
TCCGTTTCTTTCACCCATTTCTCCTTTGTTTTCCTCCAAGGTACAAAGACATCCGCTTGGAAGAAGAATTTGACAACCTCTTTTATACAGACCATTGATGGACTATGCCACAGACCCCCAATATCCCTAGTGACTTTAACTTTTACGATAGCCCAATACTTTAGAGACTGTAACTTTATGGACAATGGAACAACTTTTGCTCGCTATTTATAGCAAAAGCACCGAGAGACATCAGACAACATGTACATCAAGACAAGACATCAGACAAGACCTCAATCGGCGACTGTTTATTTGCTTGGCTTCTTATCTTCATTTCTACAACCTTCAGGTAATGACACACATAGTCGATAGGGAATATAGACACATATATCAGCATTCACATGTTCCCCCCCCCTTCATGTATCATCAACTAAATGTGCTCCCCATCTGTTGCAACCAAAAGCCGAAAAGAGCTCGGTAGAGTTTGACAGCCCATCCACAGATCCCTGATAAGGGATAAGAAGGATTCAAATGTATACTTCGCAATACCTCGAAGCTTGATTTAAAACACGTACGGCACGATGATACATGACCCCTCAAACATGGATTTATACACACATGCTTATACTATCTCACTAGGTCATACCTTTTTCCCACCTTCTCCTCTCCTCCCTTTACCCAATCATAAAAAGGTATTTACATGATGACATATATTTTTTTTTTTTTAGTGGCAGTTATTGATGACTGCCAAAGGGTGGACTGTCAAAGTCTAAAAAATATCATGCTGCACGTTGCCATATATTCACCCCATGCGCTTGCCCGCTGCACGTGCACATTCTATCCCGTGCGTGCGCATATTCGCAGTTGCGTAATGAAGCTTCTACGGCCGTGCGCATTGACGCGTGGTATGTGCATTTACGGTAGAGTTTGTGTGCGTCTAGCGGGCGACTCAAATGTTACATAGTAAATCCAAATAGTATGTTTTATAGGTAATGTTCCCCTTAATAATAACTGTAAGTTTGTTTATTGTAACTGGTCGCTGGACAGGGGAATTCCTCTTTGCATGATACGAAGGGTCAAAAGACTCCTCTCTGTGCTCCTTACTTGTTCCTCTGCCTTTACCAGAGTGGAATTTGGATATCCCTTCTCTCTAAATCGGTCTCCCATCTCTCGTATCTGTACATCAAGGACATTTGGATCAGTGCAGTTTCTCTTTAATCGCTTGTATTGCCCCACCGGAATGTTCTCCAGACATTTTTGGTGGTGCTCACTATCTATATTGATGTAAGCATTCGAATCCGTAGGTTTCCGGTGAGTCCGTGTAGAGATAGAGTTGTTTTCAATATATATTATTAAATCTAGGAAAACCAACTCTTTTTTGCTCTTTTTTTGCTCTGAGTGAAGGACAAACTGATATTAAAAGAATTGTGATTACATTTAGAGAGAAGGGATATCCAAATTCCACTCTGGTAAAGGCAGAGGAACAAGTAAGGAGCACAGAGAGGAGTCTTCTACTCAAAGAGAAAGTACACACAGAAACCAGTGAGAATCCGTACGAATGGGCATTTATTACCCAGTACGGAGCACACCATAAACATATTGAAAGGATCTTTAAACAGAACTGGAGAATACTGCAGGATGATCCGATCATTGGACATATTATCCCTAAAAAACCCACTTTCATATACAAAAAAGCAAAATCTCTAAAAGACAGGCTAGTAAAAAGCAGTCTCCCTGAGAATTCGCTAGCTAGAACTTGCAATCAGGGATTCCACAGATGTGGGACCTGTCTGATGTGCAAGACCACCACTAAAAAAGATATCCCTCGGAAAATTACAGAATTCATAGTTAAAGGAAAAAAATACAAAATCAGGGATTTCATAACCTGTCATTCAAAAAAATGTTGTATATTTACTTGAATGCAAGTGTGGACAGATTTATGTGGGTAAAACATCCAGACCCTTAAAAACACGAATGGCGGAACATGTGTACAACATCCGCAAGGGTCTGGACAGCCATCCCTTTTCGGACCATTTCAGCAAGATACATAATAAATGTGAAGGGCACATTGTGAGGTATCTGGGAATCCAACAGATTAAGACAAATTGGAAAAATAGAGATCTCGATAAACGTCTTGCACAAACTGAGATGCGTTGGATCTTTGACCTCAATTCCCTGAAACCTAATGGACATAATGTTGACTTCGAACTGAAGTGGTTTTTAGATTGACTTATTTAATGAAATATTTTAAGAATGTATCTTTTTCTGTCAAAATTTTAGCAATTTCACATCTGGTCTTTTTACAGTATAATTTGCATATTGTTTTCTATAACCATAATGTCTTTCTTTTTTTCTCTTTTATGTATCAATGATGAATTGTAAATGATGATAACCATTGGGGTGAACTCCGTATAAAGAAAACAGGGACCTTACTCGGGTAATAGGGATGGACTGGTGGGAACAAAAAGTACCACAAAGTTTGGTCAGAGGGGGTCCCTGAATATATGAGGAGATACAGACCCGGCAACATATTGAAAATTCCCTTGAAAGGACAAAATTGCTGCTATTGGCTATTTTCCCTGGAGAAAGATGGCGGAATGGACATCGTTAAAAAAGATTTCATCTATTCTCTCCAAATGACGGCTCCAGGAAAAATGCCAGTTTCCCTGCTTAAAAGTGTGTGGATACCAACTTGATGTAGAATAAACAAGAGAATTACTGGGATGTACAACAACGAAAATCAAGAAAATCAATGGTCCATTGCACGGCATTGGCGATCGCGCAACTTCCGGTTAATGCTGGAACGCACGGGACGTCACTTCCGGGAGCGGCTGGAACGCAAACCGCGGCACTTCCGGAATTGAATGTCCGGTAATTGCGGTGCTCGTTATCCACAGGTGATAGCATTGGAACTAATGAACAGGGGTATAAATATACCTCCAGGAAGAGGTAGCCTCCATCCAGGAACTTGAGAAAGGTCACAGCCACGTGACCGAAACGCGTTGTTCATAGACGGAGGTGACGTGGGGAGAGGACCAGTGGAGAAATCTAAAGGACTCACATGCTGAATAAATCCATTGCGGTGGTGCCTAGGCTATTTTCAGCCTTGGACCCTGTTGCTTTTTTAAAGCTAGCCCACCGCAATCCTGATTCATGGTGAGAGACATTTTTTCCATTGCACAGTCACTTTAAACTGGTCCAGCCCCACAGATGCACTTTATGTATGTAGATGTCAGCCATTCTTTTGTGTTTAAATAAAACCTTTTATATTTTAACCTTCATTCGGTACAATTGATTTGTTGGCCGGTACATCCCTTTTAAATAAAAGGGATACATCTTTTAAACTGAGCGCAAGTGCAAGCTACACCATTTCAACTTTATTTCTATGATACGAAGGGTCAGACAGGGTTTGAGCAGTGGTGTTTGGTACCTAACTAAAGAATATTTTATTAGAAACAATCCGGTGCTGGTTAGGTAAAGATTAATCGCTCCTGCGTATAGTTATGTCTATTAGTAGTTTCTGGACATTTACTATATTTGCAGTTCATTATCCATGCGGCGGGAATCCTGAGATTCCCTCCCACCTGAGCAGTTCGATATAGTCACAGCCCACCTGTTCAAACTAACCTATGACCTTTTGTTATAATGCGGGGAGACATTCCTGTGTCCAACGAACAATGAGATTATAGGTCCCTTTGTAGTGTACTGTACGCAGTGTATAAAAGAACAGCCAGCCTGGCCAGCTCAATCTCTCTCTCTCCACAACGGTTTTCATCATTGACTAACTAGGGAGCTGGTACCAGGACTGCGCAGCGATCATTCTCCAGTGTGTAAGTAATTCTCTGTAACCAACTTGTTCCCTGTTTGTATTTGCCATACTATCTCTCTCTCTCTGTTATTGTTAAACTGTTGTATATTGTATATGTGTAGTTATTATGTTTAGATATTGATGTTAGCCTGTAGTGTATGAACTGTTAACTGTATTCCCCTTTTTACATAGCTAGATATTGTTAGTAAAGGTTTTGGAACCTTAGCAAGGTATTGTGTGTTTATTACATTGCTGAGAGTATTCAGAGCGTCTCAATCGCTCAAGAGGCTTTCATACAATAGAGGTTAATTAGCATTGCATTGTGCTCACATTACAAAACCAAGGTTTACAATATAGGCTCAGCCTTTCATTGTGTTGCATACAAGGTTTACTGAGTGTCATCCCGTGAGCGTCTGCGCCGCTCGTGTTCCCCTCGTGGTCACGAGCGTCCGCTACGCTGGTAGCGTAGCATTACGGTAGTTGGCCGCCTATAGCGTGCTCGACACCAAGTGTTAAGCTGTGAGCGAGCGTGCCGCATATGCGTCTCGACCACGGCTAAGCGTCTGCTACACTAAGTGCGTACCCTTACGGTACCCCATACGTCAATTGTGTACTGAGTCTCTTACCCACATATAGTGAATGTTATAAGATAAATATTTAGCTTTATCATTATTTTAACAGCAGCACCCCTGTATTTTTACAGCATACAGGACCAGTGTGCTCTTATTTTAACAGCAGCATCCCTGATTTTTTTACAGCATACAAGACTAGGCCAGCACCCCTGTATTTTCACAGCATACAGGACCAGTGTGCTTTTATTTTAACAACTGCACCCCTGAATTTTTACAGCATACTGGACCAGTGTACATTTTAACAACAGCACCCCTACATTTTTACAGCATACAGGACCACTGTAACATTATTTTAACAGCAGAACCCCAGTATTTTTACAGCATACAGGAGGACAGTGCCCCTGCCAGGACAGCAACACCCATGTACAGCTGCAGCACCTCTAACAGCAAATGAAACACCAGTGACAGCCAGGACAGCACCCCTAATAGCACAGGTACACCACAGTGACAGAAGCAGCACCCCTACAGAGCACACACTGTCCACACCCGACGCCACCACCCACAGAGAAACAGAGTCTGGCGGGAAGTCCCGAGCTGGGCTTGGGTCTCGTATCGGAGCGTGAAGTTCGGGGGGGGCGTTCAGTTCTCTGGGAACCGAACCCGCTCATCTCTAAAAAAAACCTAACGAGTCTACAGTAACAGAAATATCACAACAGAAGTGATGTGGGAGTAGGGTGCCATCTGCTCCCCAGGCCATTACAATTTTAGTGATCCAGGGCCACCCGCAGCCAAACTCTGCATGTACACAGCTGGCTACAGGAGGCAAGCAGAGCGGATACAACCTGGCTGCTCTGTGCTATAACACAATCAGTAGTCAGGCAGTCCCCCCCCCCCTTTAGCTCCTCACAGTCTCAGCAGGGGGTTTCTGTGAGGTGGTTTTTGAAGAAGGGAGTGCTGTGAGGTGGACATGGAAGGGGAGAAGAGTGCTGTAAGGTAGACATTGAAGGGAGAAGGGAAAGTGAAGGGGGAAGGTACTGTGTGCTGGACAGTGAAAGGGGCAGTGAGAGCTGTGAGGGTGTCAGCGAGTGCTCTGAGGTGAGCAGTTAGGGGTCTATTCATGAAGCATTGAAAAGAGTGGAGAAGTGAGCCTGTGGAGAAGTTGCCCATGGCAACCAATCAGCTGCTCCGTACAATTGTATAGTATGCAAATTATAAATATTACTTCAATGTTGATTGGTCACCATGGGCAACTTCTCCACTGGCTCACTTCTCCACACTTTTCACTGCTTCATGAATAGACCCCTTAATGCTCTTGAGGTGTCAATGTGTGCTGTGTGCTGCGAGAGGGATCAGTGCTACGAAGGAACGGTCGTTGAAAGACAGCTATGGAGGAGGCAATTACATGTATTGAAGAAGTCAATCAGGTAAACCAAGTCTGCAGCTTTTTTGCATGTCCATTTTGCTGTTGCTTTGTGCTGGTAGGAAATCTGGGGCCACTTGATTGCATTTGACCCCAGGCTAAAATTTGCCATTCAGCCCATTTCATTGGAATTCATCAGAGCATTCCAATACCATGAGATGTATGACCTGTGCATTGCCATAAAAATGTTTTGTTACACCAGATAGGCTACACACATTCTGGCAGTCTTGTTCCAAATATTGCTGGCGTAACTGTGGGGAAATAGGCCATATTTTCTGGTCTTGTCCTTCCCTTCGACATTTCTGGAGCGAGATATTTGCTTTAATTAATACGGTCTTACACCTGTCCCTCACCCCCTCTCCGGCCATGGCCCTGCTCCACATTCTTCCTGCTGAGTTACCACCTCATCAGAGATATCTGGTGGGGCATATTTGTATAGCTGCCAGGGCTGCATTGGCCCAAAGTTGGAAACAAGCTTCTCCCCCTCCTCTATCACTAGTCACCAACAAAATTAAATTCCATTTTACTATGGAAACTGAGTTCATGCCTTACTCTTCTGCGGCCTCTACCCCAATGGTGAAATGGAGAGCATGGCATGACTACGTCACTGCTGGAGGGGGTGTTTTGCCTTCCACCTAACTGACTCAGCTTATACTTCCGCTCTGTGTACCAGCTGTGCCTTACTAGCCCTGTGTCTATTATTGATTATCTGTTTATTGATATGTTTTCATGTTTGACCCGTGTTTATCTTTATCTGTATCTTTTTCCAAGATGACTTTGTATTTTTCCTATTGTATCTATATTGGATTGTTATATCTGACTTCTGTCAATTTTGATATTTGCATGTTTACATCCCGTTTCCTTGGTTCTATGAACCCCCCTGCCCCTTCCTTCTTTCTTTCTGTACCCCTTCCAAACAAGAAAACTTGTTTTCAATAAAAATTATTGATGAAAAAAAAAAATGTTTTGTTACTCTGAAGACCTATGAAAGGCACTGACTACATGAGTGGAACATTTTTAAATGGATAAGGAAATAATCTACTGGAGGCTAAAAAGACCCCTAAACATAATGTATTTTCAAGAAGTGTATGTTTTTGAGATGCAGCGTATATCACTGTGCTTACTGGCTGTGTTGGTGTCCCCATCATCCCAACATAATACAGAGGAAGGTGTCTGTTGCCTATAGTATACTGAGGTAGGTAACATCAGTAAATGTGCACCATCACTGCATGGCCCCAGAGAACATATCATCCTCCCATCACATAGATAACATTGTACCTTAACTGCATTCAGTTTGCATTAGCGTTTCCTGCCAAAGATGGGACACTTTCAGGACCTAGCCTGTCACCATACAGCCCATGCCCTAACACCAGCTAGGAGATCATCCACAAACCATGCCATACCACTGTGGGACAGTTGTACTCTGTCTGCCCTGTACAGTGACTAAACCCTGGCATCCAAGTGAGAGTGATGGACCACATTGCCACCTAAGCCATATATGAATCTGCCTACCATTTGGTTGACCTTCCAACTCTCTACATGCATTGCTGGCCCATGCCCAGCCTGCCAGTACCTCATATGGTTACTAAAGCCATTTGTATGACAGGCAGCTGAGCGTGTAGCTCATTCAATTCTGCTAACCAGACTTAAGTAATTCACTCTGCCTATATCGTTTCCGCCAAGGTCGAATACCACTGTCCTCATGCAGCCAAATAGCTTTACAACCTTACTATATTGTACAGCTAACTATGCCCACACCATACCTCTTAGTCTTAACAAACGAACCCTAGGTAAGAACCAACGACATGTCAGAAATACACTTCTTGAATACTGCCAAGAAATAAAATTTGGAAAGGGGCTCAGCACTGTTGTGCGACAACCAGGAAGAATACGTAAGGGGTTCCCAACTGGCAGATGTATTCTGGGGTGAAGGGAAAATCCATTGACCCCTGCCCGTCTGATCAGTTTTGGACAGGTGAATTTTGACTCCCCGATCAGTACTTTAGCGCACAGCAAATGTGTTATTTGAGGATCTGGAAAATGGCACTAGCTCCCCTAGTTGCAAAGCCCCAAAGCTAAAGGAAAAGCCACCCAGAAAAGGGCCACCAAGAAGGGGATGCTACCCCAGCCTTTCAGAGCCTTTGAGACAAAAAAAACCATAGTGACATCCCGCCTACCTTTAACTTCAGTTCTGCATCCCCTAGGCAAAATCTTTCACTGGTTACATGCAAAAGCAGCAAGTATTAACCCTGCGTGCAAAAATAAAAAAAATATTTGCACCCCCTGCAATATGGTTTGTTCTGGTGCAAAGTTAGAAACATAGAAACATAGAATTTGACGGCAGATAAGAACCAAATTCTATGTTTCTATGTTTCTAACTTTGCACCAGAACAAACCATATTGCAGGGGGTGCAAATAAATTTGAATAAATAATAAATAAAAAAATTATTTGCACCCCCTGCAATATGGTTTGTTCTAGTACAAAGTTACTTGCTTATTTTGCTTTTTGTTATAGACACTGAGGTTTATTCTTTGTTAATCACATCTAGTTGATGCTGTTTTGAAAAATGACACATCAAACACATTAAACCACCGTCGTGATTCCAAGTTATAAAATAATTTTTCTTCAATAAAATATCTCTTGTTGTTTCCTTCGCTGTCTTTATGACACAAATACAATTTAGAACAAATTACTATAAGATAGAAAGCTATCTGCATCTACCAGTTAATATTATGGTTTATATTAACATAACTTAATTAGTAAGGAGAAAACATTGGAGCCATAATTACTATGAGGTCGCTGGGCAAAGACGTTGGATATAAAAGATGCTTTAGTTGCTCTTTGTTGACCTTCAAAGACAGAGAAATCTGATGACATTTCAAAGGTGTCTATGAAATAAGACCCGTAATCATGACTCAACTTCAGTTGTGTTGTTGGCATCAAGGCGATGACTCACAGCCTTGATAGGATAGCAATCTAAATCACATTGATGTACTAGGTGTACAGCAGAAATAAAGCATCTTTAATCAGTTGTCCATCTGCTAAATTCAATTCAGTGAAATGTAAACTTATACGTTTGTATGGTGGTCAGACAATGCTATGAAACTGAATCCTATGCTGATAAACATGTCTCACATTCAGAATGATATAAAGATGCTATAGTGGTTTAGAAAGGACACTGCAAATCTGAGCAGGGTAAAATAGTGTCGCCCAAAATGTGCAGAAATATCCATGGAGCAAAAATGTATTTCATTAATTCATTGATGCTGACTTCCAGTGACTACAGTATATAACAGTAGAACACATAACCCAATATACTCCATTTTTCACAGGACACTGTACTCTGCTCCCTTTTACCCCACTAATAGTGTCATATTTTTAACATAGGATGAATTAGGAAATTTATATAAAGATCACATTTGTCATCAATTATTCAAATCAGTCCAGGTAATGTAACTGGCAGAGTAATGTGCAATAAACAAGCAGAGCAATGCATTCCTGGATAAATGACAGGTATCAATGTAATAATAATAATAAGATATTTGTATATGTTTGCCTCCCCCATAAGCCCTTATTCAAAAATGCTGTTAATGCTAATGAGAAAAAAAAAAAACTAGCCGCATGCTTTATTAAATAACTGGTGGACTTGTCTGTTTTATCAATGCATGAGGTCATTTAATTGGCAATTATTTAAGCACCTTGCTGTTAGTTACTCGAGTAATTCCATTTATACCAGACTGCAGATGGATGTATCTGGACTTTAGGTTAAATGAAAACATGACCTATACTATAAAAAACAAAAACAAAGCCATCTTAATGCAATAAAATATGATTCAGATGTTTCACTCAAAGTAACAACAAATGTTGATAATAGCAGACACTTCTTTCAATTTGAAGTTAAAAATAAAATGGTAATTTTTTTTCTTGGTATGATACTGCTAATAGATTGTTCATTATAAAATGTAACATTTATAATGTGATAATGTGCTATATTGCTGTTTTTCAAGATTAAGGATGGTATCCAATTAGCTGCGGGGGGCTGTCCAATTATCCCCCATACCCGTCACTTATCAGGCATTATGCTTTTGTTGCCTCAGGAACGCAAAGCATAATCCGCGATAAGAGGCCCTTTTTTTCTGCAATAACACATAGATCTGGATACTTATCCAAAATCCCATGTGTTATTGGCCAAAAATGAGGCATCGATCATTTCAGACCATTTTTGTCGGCTGAAAAATTAGAGCATCTAATTGGATACCCTCCTAACAGTAGTCCTTTACACAGATACAGTCGAACATTTGTGATATCCCCATGTTAGCAAGTAGCATGGAAAGTACAGTTAAAACTGTTGCAATATATCACAGTGTCTATTGTAAGGACACTATAGTATATAATCAATAAAAAGTTTTTCTTACTGACAACCGCACGATCCTCTTGGAACTGTATACCCTTTGCTCGGAGCACTACCACTGTCAGACGTCCAAGGTAGTCGTTGTAACTAAGAGAGAACTGGATGTCTCCATACTCCGATGGTGGCTGTAGGAAGACATAGTAACTATTTAACAAGGAAAGCAATCAGTACCTAAATTCCATGTTACAAGCTGTGTTTGAAATATGACAGTTAGGAGCAGGTTGGCTGGCACTTTATCACCGTGCTATTTATCACTCTCCAAGGCTTGATAAATCTGGGGCTTAGTTTTGTAAAATACTTGACCATTATCTGATCTGCATATGTCTCCTACATTGATAGCTCCCCCAGGGAATTATGTACGGGTTATCCTTTTTAAAGTTGCAGAAACATTAACTACAACCGTTACTTATTTCTATGGCTTCTTCAGCTGCTTTTCAGTCAAATGCTAGTGCCTTGGTGCTCTGCTGTGATCTGGATTGCATACTCAGAGAGCATCATTGTCATACCTCCCAACAACTGTTTAATAGGAACAAAGAACAAAAAGCAACATAGCATCGGGGAAGGGGTGTGGCCTTGTTGCACATTCCCCATTTTCATCACTCGGTGGCCATGACCATCACCATCTTCACACTGATTAGATATTTGCAATAATCAAATGCTCCCCCAACCTTCCCCCCACCCATGGGACACTGCAGTCTATGGGTGGGACAGCGTGACAGCGTCCAGCAAAACGGGGCAGTCCTGCTGAAATCCTGATGTTGGGAGGTATGTCACTGTGCATGCTGTATCCTAGCAGAACAATGTAAACAAATGATATGTGTAGACATAAAGAGAAATTGGGGCGCTATGTACAGTGGAAGGAAGCAAGTGGGGAAAAAAAGAATGTATTTGGTAAAAGTTGAAGTATGAATTACACAAGCCCCCAACTCTCGACATGCATTAGGTTGACATGATTACTAGGTCTGACAAAAATTCACTCTACGCTATTTTATAATTGATCAGACTTACGAAATAAGTGAAAACACATGCATTTATAAAATTATTTTTAATATTTAAATTGCACCAAAAAGTGCATATTCTGACACAAGTTCAATAGTATAAAATCAGCATTTAAAAGGTATACAGTAAACCACATCCGTAATCCTATTACTATGCATGCAATTCTATAAACTATATGTATAATCAAATTTCAATTCCAGCTAATCTGGCCGCTAATAGAGGTGGATCAATAACTAAAATTAAATCGGTACACTGTCATAAACACGGTGCCCCGTGGTATTATAGAATATGTTGAAAGAGCTGGAACCTTAGTTCCCTTCAGTCCCACAGGGGATATCAATGATTGTCCTAATAAAAGTTCTTTCCAAGTAATTAATATCGGTTACACAGTTACACTGTGTGATTGTTTGTAGGCAAATTCTGTTGTAGCACACCGATATATGCACGTGCTCAATTAAGCCATCTGTAAGGTTGTTAACGGGCTCACCACTGCATGATGAATGAGGCGGCTTCTCCAGTGAAGGGTCAGCAATGCTGAATAAGGAAGGAGCCGGTTAGGAGGCACCGGACGTCTCCGTTCTCCACAGTCTGTGCACCGCTGTAACTTCCAATAGCCGCCCAACAAAGTGCTGCCGTTATCTGGTGGTGAGCCAATGTCCGTAATAGACCAACCTCAGCAATGGTATCCTTCGCCACCGATAACCCATGACGCGTTTCGCTCGTGCTGGAGCTTTTTTACATCACTAGGTGATGTACTAGGTCGACATGGGAAAAGGTCAACATGAGATTTTTTGGGGGGGTTTGTGTCGTTTTCTTTGAAAAGTGACGGGGAACCCCAATTAGTGCACCGTGACCCCCCGCATGGCTTGTGAGCTTCGGGCAGGTTACCGTTCCCTACTGTACTCTACGTGGATCGCCAAGTATGAAAAAGGTAAAAAAAATAAAATAAAAAATTGTGAAAAACTCATGTCAACCTTTTTCCATGTCGACCTAATGGTCATGTCGACATAGTGATCGACCTAACTCATGTCAACCTAATGACAGCCATCCATTGAGTGGATGTACAGTAAGTAGGACTGAACAGTCTGATCTACTAAATGGAGATTACTACAATACATGTGGAACTTAATTATCCTACTAAGAAAAAGACATTTTAACTACATCTCCATAACACTTTCCTATGAATGGACAATTATTAATAATTACAAACTGCCATTAATATGAATGGTTTTAATTATTATATTCTACAATTATTGCACCGGCCAGTGCTTTACATTGTCAACTATATTTTATTTATTTATTTATTTCATTAAAATAATAACTGACAACCAGCTCTTCTTTTATTTTGTTTTACTAGTCCCATGGTGGAGACAGAAGAAGCAGCAGCTCCCAGAGAAGAGAGAGGAGCTGGAGAGGTCAAGACTGAAGCTGGCTGAAAGAAGAATGGAGCAGCTGACGGGAGAAGATCACTGAACAATAATCTGAGGAGCCAGCAGATTATCAATTCCAGATATGATGGCAGGCAAAGTCTATTTCAACTATTTACCCCCTTCCCCTTTTCCCATTCTCCAGCTCCAGTGAACAGTGCATACCCAATAACTGAAATGCAGCTTTTTATTTTAACGCGATGAACTCAACATAACATTTTCCAATCCAGTTATTATATTGTCACTTATTTATTATTAATCACAATTTGTTTAAAAAAATCAGCATGAACTGAAAATATGAAATTATAATACTTACCTCTAAGTTTTCTTGTTCTAAGTCCCGCCATATAACGAGTTTTCCGTCATCTGTTAAATTTTCATTTTTCATAGGAAAAAGAACTTGTCCCAATAGATGGTGCTTCTTTATTTTATCCACATGGTAGACAGAAAATCTCAGAGTCCTCTGATGTAATGTTTTCCCAGATACCTATGGAATATCACACAACAGGGTTAGCCCTGTGACCCAATGTAGAAAAACCAAAGTCTAACAAATAACTAAAATATATTATTATTATTATTAGTAGTAGTAGTAGTAGTAGTAGTAGTAGTAGTAGTATCATTTAAACATCTGTTTTTGTGCATGTATTGTATACAGTATTTAACTAATTTCATAGATATATTATTATTATTATTATTATTATTATTATTGTTGTTGTTGTTGTTGTTGTTGTTGTTGTTGTTGTTGTTGTTGTTGTTTGTTGCTGTGGTAAATATTCTGTACAGTCTGATTGGTGTGATTGCACCAAGGTAGACATCATGTAGTATTTCAGATGTTCTTGGTTGGTGCAGAATAAGGGTGCATATTTAGTAGAATAATACAAAACTACTGTACATGCTTGGACCTGACAGAACAGGAAGCCCACCTTTAGACTTTCTAGTAATGTTTCACTGCAATATGAATCAGGAATTATAAGAAGGCAAGGGACTCCTTAAAGAGGCCTAGTAGTCTTAACTCCAGCCCTCTAACATTAATACTGGACTTGGTTTATTGCCGTGATAACCCGGGAGCAGCTTAGCGGAAAAGGGTTAACCCAGGTCCAGTGATCTGAGAATCAGACTCAGCTAGCTAGAAGAGTTGGTCCCGGGAAGGACCTGGGTAGTGGTGCAGTGTAAACAGGTAAGCTGGGTCGATGCAACCCAGCACCGGTTTACAGTATAGGGTGAGCCGGCGCTAGGAGATGATCTAATCTCCAAGCGCCTGGGCTGCACCTGTGAGCAGTGACTTCACCGCCTGGTTCAGCCACCAGTCTGAAAGAGGGTCTCAGCTGGGTCGCACCCGGGTTGGACCTGTATACAAAATACTGGGTGTGACTGACATTTTCATGTAAAAGAGTATAACAATAGCCAAAGCCCTGGTTCCTTACAATATACAACTAGCCTGAAAGCTCTAAAACAATCAGCATTGCTACTAAACTATATTGAGTGTGAAGTTAATTACCTAAAAATATTTAGACCAGTGGAAATGTTAAACAATTTATTTCTATTGCTTTCTCTCTTGGGTGGGATGTACTAAACTGAAAATGCAGCCTAAAACACAAAAACCGCCGTTTTCGGACTTTTGCCACATTTCCCATATGTACCAAGCACCAGAGCTTGGATGCGGTTGTTAACACCAGCTTTTGCTAGGGTTACCCTACAGAAGCCTATGGGCTACTTTCCGCATTTTGCGCTGGGAAAAATTCAATCAGATGCCTCTCATCACAACCCCCCACCTCGTGGCTGCCACGGCACATGCACAGAGGGTCTCCCAGGGGCCGAAAACTGGACGTCCACTGATTGCAAAGGACAGCTCTTTTCAGGAGAGCTTTCCTATGCGATACTAATCTATGCAATACTAATCTAATCTAGACTTTCCTATGCGGTACATACATGATTAGTATGTAGTCAGTATGTACTGCATTGCAGAAGCACACATACTGATGAGTGTGCAAATGGTGGGTTTGGGATGTTAGATCGACACTGACCATGACAACATACTGTACAGTATGTCAACGCTGATGAAACAATATGTCACAATACCAGCAATGTAATTATGAGGTAGTATGCCCAACACTAACCCCTAACCATATCCTTAACCCCTAAATCTAACCCTACTGTGCTAATGCTGACATTTTCACAATATTATCATGATATATGTTAACAGTTTGTCCATGTCGACATTTTCCAGGTATCGACATGTTAGCGGTCACCATTTTAGCATGTTAACATAGTAAATGTCAACATTATGACTACATTATCAACTGGTAGCTACACACTTAACATGTAACTTTAGAAAAAATTAAAAACACAAATTGACGTTTGTGACCTCAAAAGCTCAGACCTCAGATATTTTTAAATAAAAATGCAGCTTTGTTTATTGTAAATGTGAAAACAACTTGTTCTTTGTAAAGTTCATGTAGATCGCGCTATCTCTGAGGAACGGCTATCCTACTTGTAACTTCAAAATTTACCAGACTACTAATTAGTTTTGAACAAGAAATATCTTTAGCTTATTGTTGCCATGAATGAGAAAAGATAATACTGTATCTCTATTTTTGTCAACACCAGACGTACAGCACCTGTAAAAACCCGTTAAACACAATGCATTCCTCAATTTGGAGCTACTTTGTCTGAAACAAATGCTTAGTTTGTTTGTCATGCTTTATGTATAGTGGAAGTGCTTCAATGTAATGTTTTCATTACTTTCCTCATGACCCCTAATTAAACCACTAAAGGAAACAAAATCTAATTTAAATTTCAATGACGTGTGGTGAGGTCTATGACTGGGGAGGCACTGGCTAGTATCAGAGCGAACCAGCTCCACTTGCACAGTTCTCCCCCCTCACACAGATCACACACACACACACACACACACACACACACACACACACAGATCTCCGCCTAGCGCAGAACAATCCCCTCACACAGATCTCCAACTATCACAGAACAACCCCTCATACAAATCTTCCCCTAGCACAGAAAATCCCCCTCACACAGATATACCCCTAGCACAGAAGAGACCCTCCTACAGAGATCTCTGCTTAGCGCAGAACGAACCCCTCACAAAGATCTCCAACTATCCCAGAACACCCCCTCATACACAGATCTCCAACTATCCCAGAACACCCCCCTCATACACAGATCTCCAACTATCCCAGAACACCCCCCTCATACACAGATCTCCAACTATCCCAGAACACCCCCCTCATACACAGATCTCCAACTATCCCAGAACACCCCCCTCATACACAGATCTCCAACTATCCCAGAACACCCCCCTCATACACAGATCTCCAACTATCCCAGAACACCCCCTCATACACAGATCTCCAACTATCCCAGAACACCCCCCTCATACACAGATCTCCAACTATCCCAGAACACCCCCCTCATACACAGATCTCCAACTATCCCAGAACACCCCCCTCATACACAGATCTCCAACTATCCCAGAACACCCCCCTCATACACAGATCTCCAACTATCCCAGAACACCCCCCTCATACACAGATCTCCAACTATCCCAGAACACCCCCCTCATACACAGATCTCCAACTATCCCAGAACACCCCCTCATACACAGATCTCCAACTATCCCAGAACACCCCCCTCATACACAGATCTCCAACTATCCCAGAACACCCCCCTCACACAAATCTTCCCCTAGCACAGAAAATTCCCCTCACACAGATCTCCCTCTAGCACAGAAAAGACTCTCCTACACAGATCTCTGCCTAGCACAGAACAACCCCCACATTCAGAAATACCCCTAGCACTGAAAAGACCCCCTCCCACAGATCTCCCCCTAGTACAGAAAATCCCCCTCACACAGATCTCCACCTAGTACAGAAAATCCCCCCTCACACAGATCTCTCCCTAACACAGAAAATATCCCCTCACACCGATCTCCCCCCCAGTACAGAAAATCCCCCCTCATACAGATCTCCCACTAGCACAAAAAATCCCCCCACACACAGATCTACCCCTAGCACAGAAGAGACCCTCCTACACAGATCTTTGCCTAGCACAGAACAACCCCTTCATTCAGAACTACCACTAGCACAGAAAATCCCCCCACACACAGATCTACCCCTAGCACAGAAGAGACCCTCCTACACAGATCTTTGCCTAGCACAGAACAACCCCTTCATTCAGAACTACCACTAGCACAGAAAATACCCCTCCCACAGATCTCCACCTAGTACAGAAAATAGCCCCTCCCACAGATCTCCCACTAGCACAGAAAATCCTCCCTCACACAGATCTCCCCCTAGCACAGAAGAGACCCTCCTACACAGATCTCTGCCTAACACAGAACAACCTTCTCATTCAGAACTACCCCTAGCACAGAAAATACCCCTCCCACAGATCTCCACCTAGTACAGAAAATCCCCCCTCACACAGATCTCTTCCTAACACAGAAAATCCCCCGCCCCTTACACAAAAGGTGCCAGTCCCTGCATAGTGACTAGGTGCCAGCAACTGGAGTCGGTAGGGAAACTTCCTATGCCAGGCATGTCCAAACTGTTGCCCTCCAGCTGTTGAGAAACTACACTTCCCAGCATTCCCTGACACAGCTTTAGCATTCTCTGACAGCAAACCTGTGTCAGGTCCCCAGCATGACCTGACACAGGTTTGCTGTCAGAGAATGCTAAAGCTGTGTCAGGGAATGCTGGGAAGTGTAGTTTCTCAACAGCTGGAGGGCCACAGTTTGGACATGCCTGGTAGGGGGTTTCCCTACCGACTCCAGTTGCTGGCACCTAGTCACTATGCAGGGACTGGCACCTTTTGTGTAAGAAGCGGGGGATTTTCTGTGTTAGGAAGAGATCTGTGTGAGGGGGGATTTTCTGTACTAGGTGGAGATCTGTGGGAGGGGTATTTTCTGTGTAGTTTCACAACAGCTGGAGGGCCACAGTTTGGACATGCCTGCCCTATGCTGTTATACAGTGAACTACAAGCACCCAGTGTCCTGATGTTCACAATGAACTGTCCTCATTTTGCTCTCCTTCATGTGTTTCTTCTGTATATTCCTTCTGCTTGCAGTGCCCTCCCTGCTACCTCATCCGTTTAGTACTTTGGGTCTCTGCCATGGCCGTAGTGCTGCTGATGCTGAGCTCCAGCACTTCCTGGACTGCTCTACCTACCCTGACTGCACGTCACTGTTACACATTCTGATATTTGGAACATGAATGTAAGTAACATAGATCTTAGCAAAGGGATGGGACAGAAAGCACATTGAACACATTTATTTAATTATACACTAAGGGGCTCATTTATCAAGCCTTGGAGAGTGATAAATAGCACAGTGATAAATTACCAACCAATCAGCTCCTAACTGTCATGTTACAAGCTGGGTTTGAAAAATTACAGTTAGGAGCTGATTGGTTGGCACTTTATCACCGTGTTATTTATCACTCTCCAAGGCTTGATAAATCTGGGCATAAGTACCTTCTTAGATTAATGTACATTGTTTGCATTTGTATGATGATAAAGGTCTTAATTATTGCATTAAATATAGAATTGCTAATATACCCATAGGAATGCCACCACCATCTCTTGCATCAGTGTACCTGGAACACGAAGATCTCATCAAAATGTGGATTTAAAGTTTTACGTTTTGTCTTTGACTGCAGATAGCGCCTCTCATCGGGCAGGAGATGCATCTTCACAAAAGGGTTGCAGGAGTCTGAGCTGAAGTGCAGATTCCTCACTTTGATAAGAGAAACTACCAGCCTCTCTGTTTCATACTCATACTCCACCGCAAACCAGATGCGGCCAATGTTCCCCTCTGGAAAATCTGTTTCTTCATTGTCCTCTGGATATTTATACAAAGCCGGGTTGATAGAACCAACAACGTATGATCCCCCTAATTTTAAGAAGAGATATGGTCAATCATTTCTAATAAGGAATATGTTTTAAAGGAAAATGAAAACTACAATATCTTAGACAAAATACAGGATATTTTACATCTGTCTAAATATACATACATAGTTTGGGATATCAAGGGAATATATTTTTTTCTCTCTTCCTCAAACTTTGGTACAGTTAATTATATTAATGTAAGCAATATCTTCATACATTTGCAAAATATGAAATCTTATTTTACCCATAGAACATAAGGTTGATCGTGGGAGGAAATCTGGGGCAATATAGGGCTCGCTGTCCTCTTGAATACGTTCTCCATTTTGCAGATGGACCCAGTCTCGTCCATGGAATTTAGGTGGCACAATGAAGGGGACACTCTTAATTCTTAAATCAACAGAAACATAATTATGTGTAAAAATGGAAATGTCATACTATTTGTACAATTTGCTAGTGACATTCATGGTAACTTATTAAAACAGTTCAAGTTATTTCACTTACAAAAATAAAAATAAATAACCAGTGTTACTTGTCTAATATTATAACTGCTTGTAATAACCAGGCTGGTCCCAACACCCCTGATCCCATGTACAATGTAAATTATAAATATTATATCAGTTTGATTTTTCATGTCCTGATGGAATTATTATTTCCAATAGAAGTATTGTAAATGGAAGTATTACCAATGGTTAAAATTGTAATATAAAATGATTACTTGTTGGAACAAAAAATTATAAATCCTTCTCATATGAAAGGGATACATTTCTGTCTTTGGGGGTCATTCCGAGTTGATCGTAGCCCTGCAAAAATTTGCAGGGCTGCGATCATGTCCATAGACATGCGGGGGGACGCCCAGCACAGGGCTATCCCGCCCCGCATGTCAGTGCCGGACCCCCGCAGAAGTGCAAAAGCATTGCACAGCAGCAATGCTTTTGCACTTTAGGAGTAGCTCCCGACCAGCACAGCTTTAGCGTGCTGGCCGGGAGCTACTCATCGCTCCCCGGTCCGCAGCGGCTGCGTGACGTCATGCAGCCGCTGCGGCGCGTCCCCTGCACGGTCCGGCCACGCCTGCATCGGGAGGACTGCGCCCACGAAACGGCGACCAAACGCTGCAGTTTCGTCCCCCCCACCAGCGACCGCCTCTGCCTGTCAATCAGGCAGAGGTGAGCGTATCGCAGCGACAGCCTTCGGCCGTTTGGCATGCACCGGCACACTGCGGTGCCAGCGCATGCGCAGTTGTGACCCGATCGCACCGCTGCGATAAACTGAATGACCCCCTTTATGCGGTATCCATTTTTAAGGTCGACCACACATAGGTCGACAGTCATTAGGTCAACCACTATTGGTCGACATGCATTAGGCCGACCTGGTCTATTGGTCGACATTGTCACTAGGTCGACATGGAAAAAGGTTGAAATGAGGTTTTTAGAAAAAATATCTTTTTTTTTACTTTTTCAAACTTTACTATCCACGTGGACTATGATTGGGAATAGTAACCTGTGCCGAGCACAGCGGTAGTGGAGCGAGGCACCTTGCCCGAAGCATGGTGAGCGTAGGGAGCCATGCGAGGGGACACGGTGCACTAATTGGGTTCTTAGTCACTTTGCAAAGAAAACGACACCAACATTTTTTTAAAAACTCATGTCGACCTACTGATCATGTCAACCTATTTCAGGCGTCGACCTAGTCACTGTTGACCAACAGTCGACAGTGTGGTCGGCCCTGTGATCCACACCCCTCTATGCCCACTACTTCTTCCACTGTTTGGGCCAACCATCCTTATTATGCACTGGCTCCCTTATATAGCAATTAGGCAGAGGTTATTATATTATCTAAAGCAAGGAGGCATACTTTACCATGCCATCTAGCAGAAAGCAGCTGTTATAGTTCACAACAGCTACTAACAGCAGGGCCATCTATTCGTATAGGCAAATTGGGCAGCTGCGCAGGGCTCTACAATTCTAGGGGCATTCAAGCAGGGGTGTGTGGTGGTCACACAATCACATTCTCTGCCAGCTGCACAGCCTGCAGCCAGACAGTGAATGGCTTTCAGCATGCGGATTGGTGGATGGCTGGAGCTATCCATCAGGCAGAGTGCTGACAGCCATTCACTGTATGGAAGCATACAGAGAGATGGCAGGAGACTGCAGAATGGGCATGTTATGATTTTTTTTCTATTATTGGTTCCCGTGAATGGGTATGTAGGTACCGAAGTGCATTGCATTGCCCAGGGCCTGCAATGCTGTTAAGACAGCCCTGGCTAACAGTCCAAGGGGTCTATTCATGAAGCAGTGAAAAGTGTGGAGAAGTGAGCCTGTGGAGAAGTTGCCCATGGTGACCAATCAGGATTGAATCAACATTTATAATTTGCATACTATACAATTGTACGGAGCAGCTAATTGGTTGTCATAAGCACCTTCTCCACAGGCTTACTTTTCCACTCTTTTCACTGCTTCATGAATAGACCCTTTAATCACTTGATTAGAATAAAATTACAGTATAAAATCATGAGTTAATTTGTGTTGTGAGCTGTAATGAACAAAGGTGGTCATTCCGAGTTGTTCGCTCGTTGCCGATTTTCGCTATGCTGCGATTTGTTGCTAAATGTGCATGGTACGCAGCACGCATGCGCTTAGTTATTTACCTAAAAACTTAGTAGATTTACACAAGCTTGAGCGACGTTTTTTCATTGCTCGAGTGATCGTAGTGTGATTGAAAGGAAGTGGGTGTTTCTGGGCGGAAACTGTCCGTTTTAAGGGAGTGTGCTAAAAAACGCAGGCGTTCCAGGTAAAAACGCAGGAGTGGCTGGAGAAACGGGGGAGTGGCTGGCCGAACGCAGGGCGCGTTTGTGACGTCAAACCAGGAACTAAATGGACTGAGGTGATCGCAATCTAGGAGTAGGTCTGGAGCTACTCAGAAACTGCAAAGAATTATTTAGTAGCAGTTTTGCTAATCTTTCGTTCGCTATTCTGCTAAGCTAAGATACACTCCCAGAGGGCGGCGGCCTAGCGTTTGCAATGCTGCTAAAAGCAGCTAGCGAGCGAACAACTCGGAATGACCACCAATACCTTAATAACTACAATAGACATATATTATTAACTAGCTGTTGGACATGGCTTCACCTGTTTTGTTGCTTCCGACAACTTTTTAAGCAATTTTGAGGTTACATAGTGATGTGCACCGGAAATATTTCAGGTTTTGTGTTTTGGTTTTG
The DNA here is from genome assembly GCF_028390025.1 of Pseudophryne corroboree. Taxonomy (NCBI): domain Eukaryota; kingdom Metazoa; phylum Chordata; class Amphibia; order Anura; family Myobatrachidae; genus Pseudophryne; species Pseudophryne corroboree. The sequence goes on from NC_086446.1 coordinate 222,844,478, forward strand.
GATACGGTTCCACGACCGTGTTTTTGATTCGGACGCGTTTTGGCAAAACCTCCCTGAAAAATTTTTGTCGGATTCGGGTGTGTTTTGGATTCGGGTGTTTTTTTACAAAAACCCCTCAAAAACAGCTTAAATCATAGAATTTGGGGGTCATTTTGATCCCATAGTATTATTAACCTCAATAACCATAATTTCCACTCTTTTCCAGTCTATTCTGAACACCTCACACCTCACAATATTATTTTTAGTCGTAAAATTTGCACCGAGGTCGCTGGATGGCTAAGCTAAGCGACCCAAGTGGCCGTCACAAACACCTGGCCCATCTAGGAGTGGCACTGCAGTGTCAGACAGGATGGCAGATTTAAAAAATAGTCCCCAAACAGCACATGATGCAAAGAAAAAAAGAGGTGCAATGAGGTAGCTGTGTGACTAAGCTAAGCGACCCATGTGGCAGACACAAACACCTGGCCCATCTAGGAGTGGCACTGCAGTGTCAGACAGGATGGCAGATTTAAAAAATAGTCCCCAAACAGCACATGATGCAAAGAAAAAAAGAGGTGCAATGAGGTAGCTGTGTGGCTAAGCTAAGCGACCCAAGTGGCCGACACAAACACCTGGCCCATCTAGGAGTGGCACTGCAGTTTTCTAGCGAGAGGATGAGTGCTTCCATCCTCATGTGAATCTGAACCACTAGCCATGAACATAGGCCAGGGCCTCAGCCGTTCCTTGCCACTCTGTGTCGTAAATGGCATATTGGCAAGTTTACGCTTCTCATCAGACGCTTTTAATTTTGATTTTTGGGTCATTTTACTGAACTTTTGTAGTATACTTGACGACACAGAGGTAGAGCAATGGACTACTGTACCGTACTGCTATATATATACTGGTGGTCACAGCAACATTCTGCACTGTCCCCTCCTACTATATACTGCGCACAACTAAAATGCAGCACAGGTATGGATGCATAGTATACTTGACGACACAGAGGTAGAGCAGTGGACTACTGTACCGTACTGCTATATATATACTGGTGGTCACAGCAACATTCTGCACTGTCCTCCTACTATATACTACAATGCAGCACAGATATGGAGCGTTTTTCAGGCAGAGAACGTAGTTTTTTTCAGCACACTGAGCACAGATATTTGCAAGCACACTGAGCACAGATATTTGCAGCACACTGAGCAGATATTTGCAGCACACTGAACTCAGAAACTGAGAGAACGCAGCCACGTCCTCTCGCTATCATCTCCAAAGCACGAGTGAAAATGGCGGCGACGCACGGCTCCTTATATAGAATACGAATCTCGCGAGAATCCGACAGCGGGATGATGATGTTCGGCCACGCTCGGGTTAACCGAGCAAGGCGGGAAGATTCGAGTCTGCCTCGGAACCGTGTAAAATGGGTGAAGTTCGGGGGTGTTCGAATCCCGAGGAACCGAACCCGCTCATCACTAGTATTTATACATACAGTAGGTAGCTGATAGTGGGAGTGGATGCAATAAATTGTAACAATCTCACTTGCACTTCGGATTGTCCAACAGTAGATGCCAAAGAAATTGTCCATATATGAGAAACAAATATGAAACACTACAATAGTGTAATATTGCAATGCAAGTAGGCCTCCAACATGTGAATGTTAGAAAGCGGAGGGTGCATGAATCTGGGTCTAAAGACACAGTCCCTGGCTTTGAGCATGCCTCCAAAATAGAGGAGAAACACCTCCGTTTTGAGCAACATTTCCGTTCTCCTCCCCCAAATGCCTGCAGCTTGTCAATCTAGCTGTGGTATACAGCGCACTTTGTCCAGAGTTCTAGTGACATTGGCACACATGCACTGCAGCCCTGGTAACATGTGTAGTTCCCCAATCATCAGTCAATTTTGACCAAATTGAGACAGCGACCGGGCTGAATCAGCGCTATGTGAAAACCCAAAAACATTATTGACTCGAACACCCAAAGGTGTGAGACATGGTGGAAAAGGTGCCAGCAATGGTAGTAACTGGGCAAGAAAAGTTCCATGCTTCAGAAGCCCATGGACTATAGCATGTGTCATATTTGAATATTATGAGGGAAATCCTGGTTGGTTTGGTTGACTTAAGCCTGGTTGGTTTGGGCATAAAAGTGGTATCTTAATGTACTCTGGTCTCCAGTACTTTTACTGTGGAACCACTAGGGTTTGTACTGGGACCCTCTTATTGGTTACAGTAAATGAACAAGTAGTTAGGGTGGTAGCAACCATAGTGCGGAAGCTACCATATCCTCTGATCTTGCCGTATGATTTTCGTATCTTTGACAAAATCCTCCTCAAGCATGTATAGGGAAAAACTGGAAGGGAAAGAGATGGAGATGCATGATAAGGATGTAAGACCAGTACTGAGAGAGACCCTCACACAGGGAGTTAAGAGAGACCCTCTCCAAAAAGTCTTCAATGGAACAGCTCATAGCCTAAATGCAAGAGTGATAAGGAAAGGTAACCCTTTGGGGGTAACTACACCAAGGGAAAGTGCAAGAAAGACTATGTCAAAACATGATAGGACAGTCATTTCAATCAGGGCACAAAGTTTTAATGTTAGTTCCCACACAAGACAGCAAGCTTTTTGCTCACTGGCAAGGACACAGAGATTTATCAAAGCATGTAGAGAGATGAAATGGAAAGAGATAAAGTACCAACCAATCAGCTCCTATGTGTCAGTCTACAGGCTCTGTCTAAAAAATGACAGGAGCTGATTTGTTGCTACTTTATCTTGCTCCACTTAATCTCTCTCCAAGCTTTGATATATCTGCCCCACAATAGGTAACAAAGTACAAAGGAACAGCAAATTATATATTCTGTCAAACTGGGAAAAGGAAACTGAATCAGGTCTCCTTCAGTCCTGGCAAGAGAACAACCCAGTAGGGAGGCCAATCCTGGGCTGTTTTTTCAATCCTGGGACTCGGGATTCCTTGGATACCAGGGATTGGCAATAATAAAGAAACACTCACCCTTCACAAGTCCGGATGTCGGCGGTGCTGTCAGTGTGTCTGGGCGGCAAGCGGCGGTGCTGTCAGTGGGACCGGGGGGCAGGTGGTGGGTCCGGCTGTTGGCAAATCTGGACGGCAGGTGGCAGGTGCGGGCATTCCAGCCATCGGTGCTGCTTGTGCTATGCTGCGTAGCATGACCTCTAACACTAAGTTATGCTGCGCAGTATGCACAGGCGGGAGCAGTGGGAGCTGGGCAGCATCTGATGAGCCAGACACTGCCTGGCATTAAAAAGAAAGCATTGGTACGAATCCTGGGATTCAATACCACCGAATTTTATGCCAATATTGGCCGCTCTACAACCCAGCAACTGTGGTAGTTAGAACTGGAGAGGGTGAACCTAAGGTTCCCTTAGGGTCAGTGGCAAATTTCGCATTAGGCACATGAGGCATGAGCCTAGGGGCAGCACTTGGATGCTTGTGTTGGTACGGTCATCCCAAAATGTACCAGTAACTACTAAATATTTCCACTGTACTGTACCATATGCCATCTTGAATGAGTGTAAATGCACAAACTGCCTGTGTAAGCTGTCCTACTTAGTAAATATGTATACATACAGTAATTAAAAATGAAAAACTGTCAGTGGCTTTTTTATTATTCTATTAAATTGTCTATCATCAAATGAGAGCTTATAAACAATAAATGAAAAGAGTGAAATGACGCGCGAGGGGTGGGAGTGGGTGGGGTGGTCTTACTGATGTGCCTAGGGGTGCCCTCATCCCTAAATCTGCCCCTGCTTAGGGTCCAACTTGTCCACCAAAGAGACCAAGCTGAATAAATGGTATGCCAGAATGGAGCGGTCTTTTTTACTATTCTAAGGCAAACTAACTTATAGTACGACAAGACATTGTTACCCTAGGTGTAGTTGCAAACCAGAACCCAAACCAAATAACAGAGGCTAAATTAGATGAATAGGTGCAAAAGAGGAGATTGATAAAAGGATTTAGATAGAGGAAACTGAGAAGTACTCAAGCAAATTGTCTCGGTCAATGTTGTTGGTTCTGAAACCAAATGGGACCATACATTTATTACAATAACTTCATAAACTTGAATAGCATTTTATGCTTTTGATGCACACATGAACCTAGGTGGATGAACTAGTTGAAAACTTAGCCAATAGAAAGGCTTAACCACCTCTGGTCTGACAAAAGTATTCTGGCAAATACCCCACACACAGGCAGCTAAGCCAAAGACTGCCTTTAGCACTCCCTTTGGATAAACCTATTTACAAAAGGCTAACGCTGCTCCTCACCTCTAGTGGGGGAAATCAAGAATTGCTCCATTTGGGTGCGCACAGTCGCTGGCGCTGACATTATTTTTATGTTGTTCTGTCATTATAACGGGCTGATAACTAGTAACAGTATAAGGTGCTTCCATTTGGTTTACACAACACCTTAACCACCATTCAAAGGGTCATGAATAAACTGTGGAAACCCATAGTGATTATGCTGGATATTTAAGGACAATGTAATATTCTCCTTTATATAGGAAAAGAGGAAACTGCTGGATGTGGGTGGAGTTTAGGCTTTATACAGGTGATGTTTTGTATAGAAAGTATAGAGAGCTAATATGGCGACAAATCTGAACCAAAGCAGCTACCCCCTTTGCACCGATGGTAATCCCTTTTACCAAAGTGTATATGTGAACATGTATAGAGTTGGTACAATAGGGTGCGCTTAAAGGTGAATCTAAAATGTGGCAAATTCAATCCCTTTGATGTGGAAATAATAAAAGTAATACTTCCCTTAATACTTCATATATGCACAAGGTCCTTTAGACAAATTCCATATGCAAGGAAACAGATAAAAAAGCATATAGTGTAGTATATTTATATAGGGAAGATTTAATACAATGGTCATTCAGATACAAATAAAACAAATACACATAAAAACTGAAAAGCCTTCTTCTTAAAATAATATTCACCCAAACGGAGGGTGATAAGGGTGGAGGATTACCAGAAAAGAGTGTATAGTGAGCGTTTCAGATGTAACCTTAGGGTAACTGGCTCCGGAACCTGGTTCCCTCGTCCACGTCACAATCGTCTGGTTAGCCTTTCCCCTGTCCGCAGTTCAACAAGTGCTCCACTCTCCTGCTGCTACGCGTTTCGGGATATGAGGAAAACAAACTGGAAAAGTTTAAAAACGAAGTCCTCCAGCAAGATCGTACGGAACTACTAGGAGGCTCTAAGAGAAAAAAAGTGGATGATACGAAGACACAGTTTGCTTTCATCACTCAGTATAACCACCAGCATAAAAAAATGGAGTCCATTGTACAAAGACATTGGCATCTTCTGCTAAAAGATCCTGTCCTCAAAGAAGCTTTACCCCAAGTACCCAAAATCATGTATAGAAAAGCGCCAAACCTCAAGGATAAACTTACCAGAAGTGCCCTACCATATCATGATAATCACCCTATAAGATATAAAGGTTTCTTTAGATGCAGAACGTGTCAAGCATGCCGAGAAATTAAATCAGAACAATCCAAATTTGAAGAATTCACAGTAAAGAACAACAAATATAAGCTACAACAATTCATGACGTGCCATACTACTAATGTAGTTTACTTGATTGAATGTAGCTGTAACCTTGTCTATATAGGCCGGACCAGCAGAGCCTTAAAAACTAGACTGGGTGAACACCTCCGCAACATCAAAAAAGGGCTGACTACACACTCACTATCAAATCACTTCAAAGAAAAACATAACTGCTCAACTGAAAACATCACTCGTTTTCTAGCAATTGAAAATGTTAAAAACAACTGGAGATATAGGGATGAAATAACCAGATTGGCCAAAAGTGAAATGAAATGGATTCATAAAATCAAGAGCCTCATTCCTTACGGACTTAACGCAGACTTTGAATTAAAATGGTTCCTTTAAATCCCCCTTTTTTTTTAACCCCAGTTGTTCCTAGTATCTATTTCATGTATTCATACCATCTACTTAGGTTTCACTCAAAATTCATATCACACGGGTTTTCATCTCTAGTTATGTATTCTCCCCCTTTTTTTCTAACCTCTGTTGCTCTCCACTTCTATTCATGGATTCATACCATCTATTTAGGTTTTTACTTAATATATTCATATCACTTGTGTTTTCATTATTCCACAGCTCAGTTTATCCCATATTCCATCTAAAATGTCATCATATACTTTATGTTATGTTTACTTAATCGTATATTCACTTATACTAACAGTAGGGGAGCTGTGTTCCACTCTGAATATGAAGTTAGGATTAAGGAAGTGCGTCACCGGAAGTGTTGGTGTGTTCCAAGATGCGTTCCACGGGACGGAAACGCGATTTGAACCAAGCCTGTGAGACATAAAGACTATCAATAGATCTTCCAGTAAAGGAGGACTTGAGACTATGACTTATTGTGTTCATATATAACCCGGCATAAGGACTATTCTCTATAAATAATCGTGGCCGCAACTGGAAGTCACGGGAGCGTCACTTCCGGTAACCGGGACGCAAGTTTCCTGGAGATTTATAATGTGATTTTTAAGTTTTAAGTTTGTCTTTTACTCTTATATGTTTGTTATTAGTGCAATTGCCTAAAATCTTGAAGTCAATATTGAAAATTATTATGCATTTTCAATCTGGATTCAGGCTTGACCCCTGAACCAGAAATGAATGGTGCTGAAGGTATAAATAGGATTTCTTTACACTCCACTCCCACTGCCTGATGAAGGGTTAATCCCGAAACGCGTAGCAGCAGGAGAGTGGAGCACTTGTTGAACTGCGGACAGGGGAAAGGCTGACCAGACAATTGTGACGTGGACGAGGGAACCAGGTTCCGGAGCCAGTTACCCTAAGGTTACATCTGAAACGCCCATTATACACTATTTTCTGGTAATCCTCCACCCTTATCACCCTCCGTTTGGGTGAATATTATTTTAAGAAGAAGGCTTTTCAGTTTTTATGTGTATTTGTTTTATTTGTATCTGAATGACCATTGTATTAAATCTTCCCTATATAAATATACTACACTATATGCTTTTTTATCTGTTTCCTTGCATATGGAATTTGTCTAAAGGACCTTGTGCATATATGAAGTATTAAGGGAAGTATTACTTTTATTATTTCCACATCAAAGGGATTGAATTTGCCACATTTTAGATTCACCTTTAAGCGCACCCTATTGTACCAACTCTATACATGTTCATTTATACAGGTGATGGTTCGAGTGGGTGAGACAATCGATGCTGGCCATTCTAGTATATAGGTGAGCTCTGTTAGGTTGGGTACACATCAGAGCGATGTGTTTCCAATCGATAAGCCAGCCGATATATTGTGCCATCTGTACTCACTGCAAGGTATCGTTGACAATATCTTCTGGTTGGCTGTGCAGCACAGCCAACCAGAATATATTGTTAACGACCCACAGGAACAGGTACGTACTAGACGATGCAGACGATTTGTCGTTTGATATAGAAAACCATCCCAATAGGCCTTAGACTAGTGACAGGTATTGCCAAGGGGAAATTCTTTGTTCTGTGTAAGTTAGAAAGAAGAAACAAATAATTCCAGCGCGTCAAAACCACCTAATTTATACAATATGGATCATATGGATTGAACTTATGCTGCTCTCAACCGGACAGTACTGACCTATCCACATAAAAACGTATTACGGAAGATAACAATTAATTATCAGAGAGCGCATATAGCTATTTAGCTCAAATTTATTATATATATAAAATAACACACATATATACTAATTAATACAAATAAATATAAATATAAACTCATATACACATATAAATAAAAAATCAATAAATAAAAATCAATAAAAATGCCCCCTGCTGCAGCGGATACCTGGACGTTATTCTTATGTCCAGATTTGTAGTTGGTACAATTTTATTAATAGTTAAAGAGTCCTGAACGGTGTACCGTCTAATATAGGAACACTTTGTTGCCTGTTGTTTTTAACAGCTGTAGACGTTTTGTACTTGTTAATAGGTCTCCTTATATATCTAATAGCACCAGCTTCCCACTCCGTTAATTAATGTAGCTGAACGGCCAAGAATTTCAAGTGCTTATACTCCGGTATCTGTGTCAAATAGACCTTTTCATTCATTCCCACTGTGCTGATGGGCCATGATTGCAAATGTCCACTTTATACTCACAGCCAGGAGTATATCCTTTAGGTATCCGTGGACGGCCCCCGTTGCAGATCTCAGTCACAGTTGCAGGGAAACACCTTTGGCGAGGTGTACCGGAGAGTCACCACAGTCGACCAGCATGCAGACGGAAACGGCACCAAGGGATATTGCTTGCTCGTAAGCCGCTGATAACAGGAGGGACACTGATCTGAAGTAAGCCCCGGTCCTTCAGATCAGTGTCCCGGACCGGGGCTTACTTCAGATCAGTGTCCCTCCTGTTATCAGCGGCTTACGAGCAAGCAATATCCCTTGGTGCCGTTTCCGTCTGCATGCTGGTCGACTGTGGTGACTCTCCGGTACACCTCGCCAAAGGTGTTTCCCTGCAACTGTGACTGAGATCTGCAACGGGGGCCGTCCACGGATACCTAAAGGATATACTCCTGGCTGTGAGTATAAAGTGGACATTTGCAATCATGGCCCATCAGCACAGTGGGAATGAATGAAAAGGTCTATTTGACACAGATACCGGAGTATAAGCACTTGAAATTCTTGGCCGTTCAGCTACATTAATTAACGGAGTGGGAAGCTGGTGCTATTAGATATATAAGGAGACCTATTAACAAGTACAAAACGTCTACAGCTGTTAAAAACAACAGGCAACAAAGTGTTCCTATATTAGACGGTACACCGTTCAGGACTCTTTAACTATTAATAAAATTGTACCAACTACAAATCTGGACATAAGAATAACGTCCAGGTATCCGCTGCAGCAGGGGGCATTTTTATTGATTTTTATTTATTGATTTTTTATTTATATGTGTATATGAGTTTATATTTATATTTATTTGTATTAATTAGTATATATGTGTGTTATTTTATATATATAATAAATTTGAGCTAAATAGCTATATGCGCTCTCTGATAATTAATTGTTATCTTCCGTAATTCTGTGTAAGTTGACTGCGATCCTGACAAACAAAACATTCTGCTAATAAGCGCCATTTTGATCGTGTCAGTACCATAAGTACCATAACATAGATCATTAATTGATTTCGCACTACTACTGTATGCTTTGTATGATTAAAAAAACTGTAAATATAAGAGATTGATTCTTCCCCCCCCCAAAAAAAAACAACAACAACCTAGTAAACCAGAAGAAATGTATACTAAATGTGTTTATGCACATTGAAACAATTCTTTAAATTACATTTTAATTCAGTTTTTCCTCCTTTCCTGAATGCACATTTTAATTCAGTTTTTCCTCCTTTCCTGAATGCAAACCTGTCTCGGCTAATTATGTTCAAAGCTGAGTTTAATTGGCATTAGGTGTGTGTCATCAGATTATGCCTAGTCTAATTGAAGTATTATCCTAATTGCACATTTATATTTACTGTAACTGTTACACTTTTGTTGATGTATATAAACCATGACACTCATGAATTACACAGGTTCTGTGGCTGGCTGACTTCAATCCTAAATGTCACTTGGTTTTAATCAGCTAGAGAACCTGTCAGAGGCGTATCTAGGGTAGGGAGAGTGGGGCACGTGCCCTGGGCGCCTTGGCAGGCCCAGAAGAGGGGGGCGCCACCGGCGGCCAGGGCATCATGCCCCACTCGCCCCATGACACCGAAATGTGAGGGGAGGAGAGCGCTGCGTCTCTCCCTCCACTCACCGCCGCTGCCAGCACTAGCAGCGCTGCGTGTGTCCGGTCTCCGGCGGTGTTAGCTAATCAGAGCTTGCGGACCGGCTCCTGATTGGCTGCCGGTCCGCGAGCTCTGATTGGCTGGCGAACCGGCGCCACACAGCCGCCGGAGACCTGGAGCGGTGAGGGGAAGGAGAGGCGCTGCGCTCTCCTCCCCTCACATAGACACAACAGGCGCCGGTGAGTGACCGGGGGGGACGGACTCGGGGGAGCACAGTGGGGCATGTATCTGGCACTCGGGGGAGCACAGTGGGGCATGCATCTGGCACTCGGGGGAGCACAGTGGAGCATGTAACTGGCACTGTGGGGCATGTATCTGGCAATGTATCTGGCACTGTGGGGCATGTATCTGGCACTGTGGGGCATGTATCTGGCACTGTGGGGCATGTATCTGGCACTGTGGGGCAATGTATCTGGCACTGTGGGGCATGTAACTGGCACTGTGGGGCATGTATCTGGCACTGTGGGGCATGTATCTGGCACTGTGGGGCATGTAACTGGCACTGTGGGGCATGTATCTGGCACTGTGGGGCATGTATCTGGCACTGTGGGGCATGTAACTGGCACTGTGGGGCATGTAACTGGCACAGTGGGGCATTGTATCTGGCACTGTGGGGCAATGTATCTGGCACTGTGGGGCATGTATCTGGCACAGTGGGGCATGTATCTGGCACTGTGGGACAATGTATCTGGCACTGTGGGGTATTGTATCTGGCACTGTGGGGCATGTATCTGGCACAGTGGGGCATGTATCTGGCACTGTGGGGCAATGTATCTGGCACTGTGGGGCATGTAACTGGCACTGTGGGGCATGTAACTGGCACTTTGGGGCATGTATCTGGCACTGTGGGGCATGTAACTGGCACAGTGGGGCATGTAACTGGCACAGTGGGGCATGTAACCGGCACTGTGGTGCATGTAACCAGCACTGTGGGGCAATGTATCTGGCACAGTGGGGCATGTATCTAGCACAGTGGGGCACGTATATGGCACTGTGGGGCAATGTATCTTGCAATGTATCTGGCACCGTGGGGCATTGTATCTGGCACTGTGGGGCAATGTATCCGGCACTGTGGGGCATGTATCCGGCACTGTGGGGCATGTAACCGGCACAGTGGGGCATGTATCTGGCACTGTGGGGCAATGTAACTGGCACTGTGGGGCAATGTAACTGGCACTGTGGGGCAATGTATCTGGCACTGTGGGGCAATGTATCTGGCACTGTGGGCCATTTTCAGTGGCCACACCCCTTCTGGTGTGTGGACACACCCCTTTTGGTGTGTGGCCACGCCCATTTTGTCGGCGCGCATGCCTTTGGCGCGTGCACATGTTTCTTTTGCTGTTTTTTTTTTTTTTTTGGGGGGGGGGCGCCATTTTACATCTTGCCCTGGGCTCCAAAAACCCTAGCTACGCCTCTGGAACCTGTGTAATTCATAAGTGGCCCGATTGAAAGGGATAGAGGCAGATGTACTAAGCCTTTATAAAGTGGAGAGAGATAAAGTACCAGCCAATCAGCTCCTAACTGCCATGTTACATACTGTGGGCCGGATGTAATGACGTCTGAGTTTGGCGGCCATGCGGGATACCGGCCAAACTCGGATGTTTTTTTAAAGGGACAATCACTTACAAGGCATGACAGACTCAGGTGTCATTACATCTGGCCCAGTGTTTACACTTAGGAGCTGGTTGGCTGGTACTTTATCTCCATCCATGGCTTAGTACAGAAGTTCTCAAACTCGGTCCTCGGGGGCACACACAGTGCATGTTTTGCAGGTCTCCTCACAGAATCGCAAGTGAAATAATTAGCTCCACCTGTGGACCTTTTAAAATGTGTCAGTGAGTAATTAATACACCTGTGCACCTGCTGGGTTACCTGCAAAACATGCACTGTGTGTGCCCCCGAGGACCGAGTTTGAGAACCTCTGGCTTAGTATATAGGCCCAAATATATTAAGCCTTAAAAAAAGATAAAGTGGAGATGGATAAAGAGTGATAAAGTACCAGCCAACCAGCTCCTGACTGTCATTTTTCAAACACAGCCTGTAACATGGCAGTTAGGAAACTGATTAGCTGGTACTTTCTCTCTCTCCACTGTATTATTTTATAAGGATTAGTACATCTCCCTCATAGCATGGTAAGCCCAATTCTAACCAGGTATGGAGGGATTTTAGTATGTTCACCCACCCTGCATTTCAATGAGCTTACCTCAAAAGCATACTGATCAGTTCTTTGGCTTCTGGTGTGTGCTAGGGAATATGTGGCCTAATTTCATGCTTACCTACATTCTGGCTGCTCTCTGCAAGAGAGAGCAGCCAGGTCGGCTCAGAGGGCGGGCAGGGGAGGCTGTGACGTGGATGAGGGGGTGGGCCGGAGGCGGGATGGGGCGGAGTCACGATGACACCTCCTTTAAGCCACGCACCCCGCTCTGTAATGCCGCGATCACCGGCATTACACTGCAGGGGACGTGGCTATGATGACGCGATTCAGCAAGAATCGCGTCATCAACTGCCCGGACCGCCCACTTTACACACTAAGTGGGCGGACGGGCAGGAGGACCCCGCGAATCGGGAGACTTGCCTGCTCTTCCGGGGGGCTTGGAGGGTCACCCGATTTTCGGGAGCCTCCCGGCCATTCCGGGAGAGTAGGCAAGTATGCCTAATTTAGACTTGATACCTAGCAAGCAAATTTTGCAATACTGCGATCAGATAGTGGCCGCCTACGTGGGGAGTGTATTTTAGCTGTGCAAGTATGTGAATGCATGTGTAGCAGAGCTGTACAAACAGATTTTGTGCAGTCTCTGCGCAGCCCAGGACTTACTCAGCCGCTGCGTTCACATCAGCCTGTCCGGGTCCAGAATTGATGTCTGGAACCCTCCCTGCAAACACATGGACACGTCTGCGTTTTTTCAGGCACTCCCTGAAAGTGGTCAGTTGCCACCCACAAATGCCCTCTTCCTGTCAGTCTCCTTGCAATCGCCCGTGCGAATGCCTCCATCGCACAAACCCATCGCTGAGCGGCGATCCGCTTTGTACCCGTGCGATGCACCTGCGCATTGCGGTGCATACGCATGCGCAGTTTGGACTTGATCGCCTGCTGTGCGAAAATGCAACCTAGCAATCAGTTCTGAATTACCCCCATAGATGGTAAGCTCCTCTGGGACAGGAACTAATATTAATGATTAAATATTTTGAGTGAAGTGAAGCATTTCATTATGTAGGCATTGTATAAATAAACACCTATTCATAGATGTATATTGACATGTTTGGTATGGCTGTTAAAGAACAATCACAGGCAAAACTAAAGTAACACGGAACCCTCTTGCTTGTTATCTAGAAGAACTATAAGGTTTCTATCTATAGTGCCCTGTAGTTTGGGAGCAAACCCTCCCTGACATCACCTGTAATAGAAAGTTACTGTCTTGGCAAAGCAAGCAGAATCTAAGGCAAAACTCAGTGATGGCCAGATGTACCAAGGGGGAGATGTACTAAGCCTTGAAAAGTGATAAAGTTCACGGTGATAAAGGACCAGCCAACCAGCTCCTAACAGTCATTTTTCAAACACAGCCTGTGACATGGCAGTTAGGAGCTGATTGGCTGGTACTTTATCACTCTCCACTTTATCACTTTTTATGGCTTAGTACATTCGGTCCTAATATCACTTTTACACCAAAATCCCGAGTTCGACATGGGAATTTGAACATGGGTCAATCCCGGGTCGGACCCGGATCCAGACTCCGTTTACACTGCACTTCGACCCGGATTGTTCCTGGGTTTTCCCCATTTACACTGAACCTGGGTCAGCCCTGCTTTTACCTATGGATGTCACTAAAGTCCCTATGGACTTTTTTAAGGGCTGACAAAGATGAGGTGACAAAAGGCAACAAAAGGGAGTAGTGGAGAAAGCACACAGCATTGCAGCAATGAGGGTCAGGCTGCAGTTTAGGGTGACAGGTTGAGGGTCAGGCTGCGTTACTGGCTGCAGTTCAAGGTGAGGCTCAAGCTGCAGGTCAGGCTGTGGCTGCAGATCAGGCTGCAGAAGGTTAGGCAGGCTGTATCTGTTTACCAGCGATGGCCGCATGTGCTGTCTCTCTGCAGGGCACTGACAGATGCAGGGCTTAAAGTGGTCCAGAAGAGGTGGTGGAACTCATTTCCCCTGCCACCTGCCTCCCCTACCCTCCTTCCACCCACTCTGCCTCCCATTATGCAGAGCCAGGGCAAGTGCTAGAGTGTTCAGCATCTCCCTGCAAGCTATAAATTTGTGCATTACCTCCCATATTTTATAAAGAGAAAATGGTCTCACAATAGTACCACCAATTCAAATGACACCACACAGTAGCACAATCTTATTTCCATTACACCGTATGTAGTGCATCTTATTTATATTACACCACACAGTAGTGCCCCTTATTGATGTTACCACACACAGCAGCGCCCTTTATTCACATTATGCTACACAGTGGTAACGCTTATACACATTATGGAATTACTGTGCAAGGCCGTTAGAGGAAGTGGAACTACAGTAGTTCCATCTACAACAACGACGTGGTGAAACTCAGTTCCACCTTGTCGTTGTGTCCCCCCCCCCCCCCTTCCCACGTTAACCCCTGGACAGATGACATCTTCTGCCAGCGTCCCAGAAGCTCCAATCACCATCTTTCTGTGTTACCCGGGTCAAATAACTCATTTACACTGCCACTGGACCCAGGACCTATACGTGTTCAACCCTTGTAGATTCCCGGGCTGGATTGCTGGGTCACAGGATCCAGGTTATTTTTTTCTGGACCCGTTTACACTGAGCTCCGACCCAGATCAACATGGCAATAACCTGGGTAATCCAGTCACTGTAAAATGGGCATAATTATTATTGCACAAATGCAGACAAAGCAAATATATTAAATCTAGCATGTTCTGTTAAACATTTACATATATTAATAGCATTACGTTTTTATTGTTTTTGATAATGAAAAATAAACAATATTCATATGACCTGTGCCAAGTATTTGTTCCATCTTTGATACACATATGAGCTATGTGTCATGTAGACAGTGATACGTTATATTTGTGCTCAGAGTAAATGTACAGCAATATGTGCATGTGACAAACCTCAGTAGGATCACAGAGAAGTGCCTCACCCCGAGTCCTTGGCATAACCTAAGGAGGATGACATTCCGTGGTCCACCCCATTGTTGTGCGAGTGTGTCGGTGTCGTTACATTAAGCAGCTCCTCATACGAAGGGACAATGCACCTCTTCCGCCATAAGATGTAGACCCCAATTCCAATCAGTAGCAACAGCAGGGCCACCCCAACCACACCTCCAGCCACTGCTGCCACCTGTTCTATTACAGAGGAGACAAACACATGAGAAATTACTCAAAGAACCAAGAAGTCCAGTATTTCTTTTTAATATTTTGTATAGAGATGTGCGGCTGGCACTTTTCGTGTTTTCGGTTTTGGTTCTAATTCCACTTTCGTATTTTGGTTTTGGCTTGGTTTTGCCAAAACCAACCTTTCGTGTTTTGGTTTTGGTTTTGGATATGGATGATTGTTTTTTTTTAAACATAAAAACAGCTAAAATCACAGAATTTGGGCGTAATTTTGCTCCTACGGTATTATTAACCTCAATAACATTCATTTCCACTCATTTCCAGTCTATTCTGAACACCTCACAATATTGTTTTTAGGCCTAAAAGTTGCACCGAGGTGGCTGTATGACTAAGCTAAGCGACACAAGTGTGCGGCACAAACACCTGGCCCATCTAGGAGTGGCACTGCAGTTACAGACAGGAGGGCACTTAAAAAAACTAGTCCCGAAACAGCACATGATGCAAAGAAGAAAAAGAGGTGCAAGATGGAATTGTCCTTGGGCCCTCCCACCCACCCTTATGTTGTATAAACAGGACATGCACACTTTAACAAACCAATCATTATAGCGAAAGGGTCTGCCACATGACTGTGGCTGAAATGACTGGTTTGTTTGGGACCCCACCAAAAAAGAAGCAATCAATCTCTCCTTGCACAAACTGGTTCTACAGAGGCAAGATGTCGACCTCATCCTCATTCTCCGATTCCTCACCCCTTTCACTGTGTACATCCTCCTCCTCACAGAGTATTAATTTGTCCCCACCGGAATCCACCATCACAGGTTCCTGTGTACTTTCTGGAGGCAATTGCTGGTATAGTGTCACGATCCGGGTATCTGGACGCCATTACTTACCCTTCAGATGCCTCCTAAGGCTGGCTCAGCGTTCCAGGACCGGATCCCATCTGTTATACTGATATCCACATTCCTGCCTCCTCTCCTGTCACTCTGAGACGCGGTCACCGCGGCGCCATGTTACATCCGGAATGGCGTCTCCCGCGGCCTCCGCCGCTGTCCCTGAGTTTCTGCATGCAGAGTGTCAGAGTGGCGATTACGTCAGCCGCGGCCTCCGCTGTGCCCGCGTGGTTTAGGTGTGCACTTATCAGTCTGGCGTCTCCTGTGGCCGGCGCCGCCATTGCTGTTTTAATTCCCACATGGATTACAAACCAAACTTCCCTCCAAGTGTCTGCATGGGCGCAGCCATCTTGGATTCTGTCATCTGTTCATTTCCACCAATCTGCTGTCTGCATTGTTAATCTGCATAATTGCCTAGCCAATCCCTTCCTTGCTGCAGGTATAAATATTCTGTGCCTGAGCAAGGAAGGCGTCAGTGCTTTGGTTGTCAAACCTAGTTCCAGTTTGTCTCTCTCCTGTGGTTGTTTTCCAGGTTCCAGCTCCTATCTCCACACTACCACTAAAGAAACCCGCACCAGCATTCCACCTGCGGTGTAGCCTGACTCTCCTATCCATTTGGATTCATCTGCTTCCAGCTACTGATCCACCTGCTTTCAGCATCCAGCTTCCAGCAGAGGTCAGCTCTTCTTAAAGTGCCGGTACCCTTTTCTGCAGATTATCATTTATCACCGGCATTATAATTTCATCGCTCTCAAGCTCCAAACATCACTTCATATTTCATCGCTCTCAAACTACATTTATTATTTAACTGGTTCCAGCCAGTATCCACTCCGTGCCAACATCAGTCTGGTTCCAGCCAGTACCCACAGCAGCCGTTTTATCCACAGCAGCCCAGCTTTTCCTGGAACACCAGCTGGTACGATCCTGGGCTATCTCCATTGCTACAGTCGGGCCTGGTAAGGACTTTCCAACTAGAAGATGATAAGAACTGTCTCACACTACCAGAGCCCTGTGGCCCTTGCCACCCTGTAGTACCCAGGAACTGTATTTATCCTCTGCTGATTTTTATGTTTTCTTTTACTGCTGCTGTGTTACGGAGTTTGTCATAAATAAACATCATTGACTTTTACCCTGGTTGTCGTGGTCACGCCTTCGGGCAGTTCTTCTACATGTTACTTACATGTCTAGGGGTCTGATACAACCTCCCAGGTTCCGTTACATCTCAGCCCCTACAACTGAGGCTGCCTCCCGTCAGCTCAGGCCCTCAGTTGTGACAGTAAGCACTGACCATATGAATCCAGCCGGAGACCAGGATCAAGCGGCCAGGCCGATGCAAGAACTGGCAGCCCGACTTGAACATCAGGAGGCTGCACAGGGCCACATCATCCGCTGTCTCCAGGATCTCTCTACTCGGCTGGATGGGATTCAGACAACCCTCCGTGGATCAGACGCGTCCGGTGCGTCAACCACAGTGACTCCAGCTATAACCCCACCCACCTTACCCATTTCTGCTCCACGTCTTCATCTTCCAACGCCAGCAAAATTTGACGGATCTCCAAGATTCTGCAGGGGATTTCTCAACCAGTGTGAGATTCAGTTTGAGCTACAACCTGGCAATTTTCCCAGTGACCGTACAAAAATTGCCTACATTATCTCTCTTCTCAGTGGCTCAGCCCTTGATTGGGCATCACCGTTATGGGAGAGGTCCGACACCCTGCTATCCTCCTACACTGCATTCGTGTCAACATTCAGGCGTATCTTCGACGAGCCAGGCCGGGTAACTTCAGCTTCATCTGAGATTCTCCGTTTACGCCAGGGATCACGTACTGTAGGACAATATCTTATACAGTTCCAGATCCTGGCATCCGAACTGGCATGGAACGACGAGGCCCTGTATGCTGCATTCTGGCATGGCTTATCTGAGCGTATTAAAGATGAGTTAGCTACCAGAGACTTACCTTCCAAGTTAGATGAGCTAATCTCACTCTGCACGAAAGTTGATTTACGTTTCAGAGAGAGAGCAACTGAGCGTGGAAGATCATCTGCTCCAAAATCTTCTGCTCCTCCTCCTCGCCAACTGTCACCATCTAAAGACGAGCCCATGCAAATTGGCCGTTCCCGTTTAACTCCTGCTGAGCGCCGAAGACGTCTCTCTGAGTCTCTTTGTCTTTACTGTGCAGCTCCGTCTCACACCATCAATGCCTGTCCCGAACGTCCGGGAAAACTCCAAACCCTAGCTCGCCCAGGAGAGGGCCGGCTAGGAGTAATGATCTCCTCTCCATCTCCTCATGATTGTAATCTCCCAGTGTCGCTCCAAATTGCTCAACGTTACCGGAACGTCATTGCCCTCCTTGATTCCGGAGCAGCTGGGAACTTTATTACCGAAGCCTATGTTAAACAGTGGTCCCTACCCACCGAGAGACTTCCTTCGTCCATTTCCTTAACTGCCGTGGATGGCAGCAAGATTTTTGATGCAGTTATTTCTCTAAGGACTCTACCAGTTCGTCTGAGAGTGGGAGTTCTTCATTCTGAATTTATTTCTTTTTTAGTGATTCCAAGAGCCACACATCCTGTGGTCCTGGGCCTTCCATGGCTCCGTCTTCACAATCCATCTATTGATTGGACGACTATGCAGATTCTGGCATGGGGTCCCTCCTGTGCTGAGACATGTTTGTTTAAAGTATTGCCTGTCTGTTCTTCCTCCCCCAGGTCGTCTGATGTTCCACCTCCTCCATATCAAGATTTCACGGATGTGTTCAGTAAAGCCTCTGCTGATATCCTTCCTCCTCATAGAGAATGGGACTGCCCGATTGATCTCGTTCCAGGGAAGGTTCCACCTCGAGGCCGAACTTACCCGTGGTCTCTGCCTGAGACACATTCCATGGAGGAATACATTAAAGAGAACCTAGCAAAGGGGTTCATTCGACCTTCCTCTTCTCCAGCCGGCGCAGGCTTCTTTTTCGTAAAGAAAAAAGATGGTGGTCTGCGGCCGTGCATTGACTACAGAGGTCTGAACGACATTACCATCAAGAACCGCTATCCACTACCCCTGATTACTGAGCTCTTTGATAGAGTCAGCGGAGCTACCATCTTTACAAAGCTGGACTTGAGAGGTGCATACAATCTCATCCGGATCCGTGAGGGTGACGAGTGGAAGACCGCCTTTAACACCCGTGACGGACATTATGAGTACCTCGTCATGCCCTTCGGATTGAGCAATGCTCCAGCTGTCTTCCAGCATTTTGTCAATGAGATCTTCAGAGACATTTTATACTGTCATGTCGTGGTCTATCTAGATGATATCCTCATTTTTGCCAACAATTTAGAGGAACATCGTTTTTGGGTAAAAGAGGTTCTGTCCCGTCTCCGTGTCAATCATCTCTATTGCAAATTAGAGAAATGCGTCTTTGAAGTCAAGTCCATTCCGTTTCTAGGTTACATTGTATCCGGTTCCGGACTAGAGATGGATCCTGAGAAACTACAAGCAATCCAGAATTGGCCGATACCCTTAACACTCAAAGGGGTCCAGAGGTTCTTAGGGTTCGCCAATTATTACAGAAAGTTTATACGAGACTTTTCCACCATTGTGGCGCCTATTACTGCTTTAACTAAGAAGGGTGCTAACCCGTCCAAGTGGTCTGAAGAAGCTACGCAAGCTTTTCATCTCTTAAAACAACGGTTCATCTCTGCACCAGTTCTGAAACAGCCCGACATCGACTCTCCTTTCATCTTAGAGGTGGATGCCTCCTCCGTTGGAGTAGGAGCGGTGTTATCTCAGAGGGCTAAAGATGGCCATTTACATCCTTGCAGTTTCTTCTCTCGGAAGTTCTCCCCAGCGGAGCACAACTATGCCATTGGCGACCAGGAGTTGCTAGCCATCAAGCTCGCTCTAGAGGAGTGGAGATATCTGTTGGAGGGAGCTTCTCATTCATTCACCATACTTACAGACCACAAGAACCTTTTATATCTGAAAGGCGCACAATGTCTCAACCCTCGTCAGGCCAGATGGGCACTTTTCTTTTCCAGGTTCGACTTTAAACTCCAGTTCTGTCCGGGCTCTCAGAATCGCAAGGCCGATGCCCTTTCCCGCTCATGGGAGCAAGAAAATGAGTCAGAGTCTTCAGACAAGCATCCTATTATCAATCCGTTGGCATTCTCCACGGTAGGGATGGACTCTACGCCCCCACTAGGGAAAAGTTTTGTGATGCCGGTACTGAGGAAGAAGCTCATGCATTGGGCCCATGCTTCCCGTTTTGCCGGACATACAGGTATCCAAAAAACCCTGGAGTTTATCTCTAGGTCCTATTGGTGGCCAACTCTGAGAAAGGACGTCATGGAGTTTATTGCATCTTGCCCAAAGTGTGCCCAACATAAAGTCTCCCGCCAGTCGCCTGCGGGGCAACTGGTTCCACTATCCGTTCCCCGTCGACCATGGACCCATTTGTCGATGGATTTCATTACAGACTTACCCATGTGCAACAAGTTCAATACCATCTGGGTGGTAGTTGACCGGTTCACCAAGATGGCACACTTCATTCCTCTCACCGGTCTTCCGTCAGCTTCCAAGTTGGCTCAAGTGTTCATACAAGAGATCTTCCGACTCCACGGTCTGCCTGAAGAAATTATCTCAGGTCGAGGAGTTCAATTCACAGCCAAATTCTGGCGAAGTTTATGTCAAGTCCTCCAAGTCAAACTAAAGTTTTCCACGGCTTACCATCCTCAGACCAATGGTCAAACTGAGAGGGTGAATCAGGACTTGGAGGCCTTCCTCCGCATCTATGTGTCTTCCTCTCAAGATGACTGGGTTCAGTTACTTCCCTGGGCCGAGTTCTGTCATAACAATCAGTATCATTCCTCATCTTCTTCAACACCATTCTTCACCAACTTTGGATTCCACCCTAAAGTCCCTGAATTCCAACCGCTCCCAGCAACTTCTGTTCCAGCAGTGGATATCACCTTGCATCAGTTTGCAAACAACTGGAAGAGTGTACGAGCAGCACTGCTCAAGGCATCGTTCAGGTATAAGAAGTTTGCGGACAAGAAGCGTAGAGCGGTTCCTGCTCTCAAGGTGGGTGATCGGGTATGGTTATCCACGAAGAATTTGAGGTTAAGAGTCCCCAGTATGAAGTTTGCACCTCGCTACATTGGTCCTTTCAAAATTGAGCAAGTCATCAATCCTGTTGCTTACAGACTTCAGTTACCTCCCTTCTTAAAAATACCCAGGACATTCCATGTTTCCCTGTTGAAACCGCTGATCCTGAATCGGTTTCATTCCTCACTTCCTCCAACTCCGAAAGTCCAAACTCAACGAGGTGTTGAGTATGAAGTGGCCAAGATCCTGGACTCACGTCACCGTTACGGTCAACTACAGTATCTTATTGACTGGAAGGGTTACGGCCCTGAGGAACGCTCATGGACCAATGCTTCTGATGTCCATGCTCCTGCCTTGGTCCGGAGATTCCATTCCAAGTTTCCTCAAAAGCCAAAGAAGTGTCCTGGGGCCACTCCTAAAGGGGGGGGTGCTGTCACGATCCGGGTATCTGGACGCCATTACTTACCCTTCAGATGCCTCCTAAGGCTGGCTCAGCGTTCCAGGACCGGATCCCATCTGTTATACTGATATCCACATTCCTGCCTCCTCTCCTGTCACTCTGAGACGCGGTCACCGCGGCGCCATGTTACATCCGGAATGGCGTCTCCCGCGGCCTCCGCCGCTGTCCCTGAGTTTCTGCATGCAGAGTGTCAGAGTGGCGATTACGTCAGCCGCGGCCTCCGCTGTGCCCGCGTGGTTTAGATGTGCACTTATCAGTCTGGCGTCTCCTGTCTCCTGTGGCCGGCGCCGCCATTGCTGTTTTAATTCCCACATGGATTACAAACCAAACTTCCCTCCAAGTGTCTGCATGGGCGCAGCCATCTTGGATTCTGTCATCTGTTCATTTCCACCAATCTGCTGTCTGCATTGTTAATCTGCATAATTGCCTAGCCAATCCCTTCCTTGCTGCAGGTATAAATATTCTGTGCCTGAGCAAGGAAGGCGTCAGTGCTTTGGTTGTCAAACCTAGTTCCAGTTTGTCTCTCTCCTGTGGTTGTTTTCCAGGTTCCAGCTCCTATCTCCACACTTCCACTAAAGAGACCCGCACCAGCATTCCACCTGCGGTGTAGCCTGACTCTCCTATCCATTTGGATTCATCTGCTTCCAGCTACTGATCCACCTGCTTTCAGCATCCAGCTTCCAGCAGAGGTCAGCTCTTCTTAAAGTGCCGGTACCCTTTTCTGCAGATTATCATTTATCACCGGCATTATAATTTCATCGCTCTCAAGCTCCAAACATCACTTCATATTTCATCGCTCTCAAACTACATTTATTATTTAACTGGTTCCAGCCAGTATCCACTCCGTGCCAACATCAGTCTGGTTCCAGCCAGTACCCACAGCAGCCGTTTTATCCACAGCAGCCCAGCTTTTCCTGGAACACCAGCTGGTACGATCCTGGGCTATCTCCATTGCTACAGTCGGGCCTGGTAAGGACTTTCCAACTAGAAGATGATAAGAACTGTCTCACACTACCAGAGCCCTGTGGCCCTTGCCACCCTGTAGTACCCAGGAACTGTATTTATCCTCTGCTGATTTTTATGTTTTCTTTTACTGCTGCTGTGTTACGGAGTTTGTCATAAATAAACATCATTGACTTTTACCCTGGTTGTCGTGGTCACGCCTTCGGGCAGTTCTTCTACATGTTACTTACATGTCTAGGGGTCTGATACAACCTCCCAGGTTCCGTTACATCTCAGCCCCTACAACTGAGGCTGCCTCCAGACAGCTCAGGCCCTCAGTTGTGACATAAAGGTCTTCCAGAAGGAATTTATAATTCATTTTGATGAACATCATCTTCTCCACATTTAGTGGAAGTAACCTCCTACGCCGATCGCTGACAAGGTTACCGGCTGCACTAAACACTCTTTCGGAGTACACACTGGAGGGGGGGGGGCAACTTAGGTAAAATAAAGCCAGTTTGTGCAATGGCATCCAAATTGCCTCTTTTTCCTGCCAGTATACATACGGACTGTCTGATATGCCTACTTGGATGCTGTCACTCATATAATCCTCCACCATTCTTTCAATGGTGACAGAATCATATGCAGTGACAGCAGACGACATGTCAGTAATCGTTGGCAGGTCCTTCAGTCCGGACCAGATGCCAGCTTTCGCTCCTGACTGCCCTGCATCACCGCCAGCGGGTGGGCTAGGAAATCTTATCCTTTCCCTTGCAGCCCCAGTGGCGGGAGAAATTCAAGGAGAAGCTGTTGATGGGTCACGTTCCGATTGAGTTGACAATTTACTAACCAGCAGGTCTTTGCACCTCTGCACACTTGTGTCTGCTGGAAAGAGAGATACAACATAGGCTTTAAACCTAGGATCGAGCACGGTGGCCAAAATTAGTGCTCTGATTTCAACAGATTGACCACCCTTGAATCCTGGCAAAGCGAATGAAGGGCTCCATCCACAAGTCCCACATACTTTGCGGAATCGCTCTGTCTTAGCTCCTCCTTCAATTTCTCCAGCTGCTTCTGCAAAAGCCTGATGAGGGGAATGACTTGACTCAAGCTGGCAGTGTCTGAACTGACTTCACGTGTGGCAAGTTCGAAGGGTTGGAGAACCTTGGACAAGACGGAAATCATTCTCCACTGCACTTGAGTCAGGTGCATTACCCCTCCTTTGCCTATATCGTAGGTGGATGTATAGGTTTGAATGGCCTTTTGCTGCTCCTCCATCCTCTGAAGCATATAGAGTGTTGAATACCACCTCATTACCACCTCTTGCTTTAGTTGATGGCGGGGCAGGTTCAGGAGTGTTTGCTGGCGCTCCAGTCTTCTGCACGCAGTGGCAGAATGCCGAAAGTGGCCCGCAATTTTTCGGGCCACCGACAGCATCTCCTGCACACCCGTTATTTTTCAAAAAATTCTGCACCACCAAATTAATTGTATGTGCAAAACATGAATCATACTGGAATTTGCCCGGATGTAATGCACACACAATATTGGTGGCGTTGTCCGATATCACAAATCCCCAGGAGAGTCCAATTGGGGTAAGCCATTCTGCGATGATGTTCCTCAGTTTCCGTAAGAGGTTGTCAGCTGTGTGCCTCTTAAGGAAAGCGGTGATACATAGCGTAGCCTGCCTTGGAACGAGTTGGCGTTTGCGAGATGCTGCTACTGGTGCCGCTGCTGTTGTTGCTGCGGGAGGCCATACATCTACCCAGTGGGCTGTTACAGTCAAATAGTCCTTAGTCTACCCTGTTCCACTTGTCCACATGTCCGTGGTTAAGTGGACACTGGATACAACTGCATTTTGTAGGACACTGGTTACTCTTTTTCTGACGTCTGTGTACATTCTTGGTATCGCCTGCCTAGAGAACTGGAACCTAGATGGAATTTGATACCGGGGACACAGTACCTCAAACAATTCTCTAAGTCCCACTGAACTAATGGTGGATACCGGATGCACGTCTAACACTAACATAGCTGTCAAGGCCTCAGTTATCTGCTTTGCAAAAGAATGACTGCTGTTATATTTCATCTTCCTCACAAAGGACTGTTGGACAGTCAATTGCTTACTGGAAGTAGTACAAGTGGTCTTCCGACTTCCCCTCTGGGATGACGATCGACTCCCAGCAGCAGCAACAACAGCAGCAGCGGCAGCAGCAACAGCAGGCACACCACTCAAGGATCCTATGGAGGAATCCCAGTTAGGAGAGGACTCCTCAGTCTTGACAGTGACATGGCCTGCCGGACTACGGACGTTCCTGACTGAGGAGGAAGTTGATGTTGATGAAGTTGGTGGTGTGGCTTGCAGGAGCTTGGGTACAGGAGGAAGAAGGGATTTAGGTGTCAGTGGACTGCATACGCTCTTACCCAAAGTTTCACAACTTGACACTGACTTCTGGTGCATGATCAGCAGGTGACATATATGGGAGGATGTTCCTAGGTGGTTAACATCCTTACCCCTACTTATTACAGATTGACAGAGGCAACAGATGGCTTGACACCTGTTGTCCGGATTTGTGGAGAAATAATTCCACACCGAAGAGGTGGCTTTATTGGTAGTTTGCCCAGGCATCACAATGGGCTTCTTTGTCCCAAAGACAACAGGTGTCTCCCCTGGTGCCTGACTTAAACAAACCACATCACCATCAGAATCCTCATTGTCAACTTCCTCCTCAGCGACAGCAACACCCATATCCTCATCCTGGTGTACTTCAACAGTGACATCTTCAATTTGAATATCAGGAACTGGACTGTGGGTGCTCCTTCCAGCACTTGCAGGGGGCGTGCAAATGGTGGTGGAAGGAGCCACCTCTTCCCGTGCAGTGTTGGGAAGGCCAGGCATCGCAACTGCTGACACACTTGGACTCTCCTTGGGGATTTGTGATACCATCTCAGAACGCACAGTTCTTTTCTGTGCTCTTTCCAGCTTAACTCTTTTAATTTTTCTAGCTGGAGGATGAGGGCTTCCATTGTCATGTGAAGCTGAACCACTAGCCATGAACATAGGCCAGGGCCTCAGCTGTTCCTTGCCACTCCGAGTCGTAAATGGCATATTGGCAAGTTAATGTTTCTCCTCAGACAATTTAAATTTCTTTTTTTGGTTCTTTTTACTGAACTTTGGCTTTTTGGATTTTACATGCCCTCTACTATCACATTGGGCATCGGCCTTGGCAGACGACGTTGATGGCATTTCATCGTCTATGTCATGGCTAGTGGCAGCAGCTTCAGCACTAGGAGGAAGTGGTTCTTCTTGATCTTTCCCTATTTTATCCTCAAAATTTCTGTTCTCCATTATTTTATGGGAGTTATATGGGACAATATGCGGCACAGGAATGACTGATGGCTGATGAGACAGGACACTACCACTGGTTTGATGCAGCACAACACAACAACACTGTAAGAGACTTGTGGTTGTTGTAATAATTATTATACGGCAACAGTGGACATATAGCAGCAGCGTATATCGTCACTGGAATGACTGATAAACAGGACACTACCACTGGTCTGATGCAGCACAACACAACAACACTGTAAGGGACTTGTGGTTGTTATTATTATTATACGGCAGCAGTGGACATACAGCAGCAGCGTATATCGTCACTGGAATGACTGATGAGACAGGACACTACCATTGGTCTGATGCAGCACAACTCAACAATACTGTAAGAGACTTGTGGTGGTTGTTGTTATTATTATTATTATACGGCAGCAGAGGACATATAGCAGCAGCGTATAGCCCTGTGACTGCCTGGTCACTGGAATGACTGATGGACAGGACACTACCACTGGTCTGATGCAGCACAACACAACAACACTGTAAGGGACTTGTGGTTGTTGTTGTTGTTATAAATATTATTCGGCAGCAGTGGACATATAGCAGCAGCGTATATCGTCACTGGAATGACTGATGAACAGGACACTAGCACTGGTCTGATGCAGCACAACACAAAAACACTGTAAGGGACTTCTGGTTGTTGTTATTATTATACGGCAGCAGTGGACATATAGCAGCAGCATATACCACTGTGACTGCCTCGTCACTGGAATGACTGCTGAGACAGGACACTACCACTGGTCTGATGCAGCACAACACAACACCACTTTATACAGCTACACTGGATATATGGCAACAGAGGACACCAACACTGTGACTGGCTGGACTGATGCAGCACAATACACTGACTACACTGGACTGGACAGCACAACACAGCACCACTTTATACAGCTACACTGGATATATGGCAGCAGAGGACACCAACACTGTGACTACACTGGACTGGACTGAGCAGCACAACACAGCACAAGACTCGCCACCCCACTTTCCCGCCCCCACACAGACACTGAACACTGAGGACACGTCCTCTCAATACACTCTGCGAGACTGGAGTGAAAATGGGCGCAACGCGCAGCTCCTTATATGGAATCCAAATCCTGCGAGAATCCGACAGCGGGATGATGACGTTTTGCCGCGTTCGGGTTTCCGAGTCAGGCGGGAAAACCCAAGCCGGGCTCGGAACCGAACTCGGAAGGTAAAGTCCGGTAGGGTTCGGTTCTCTGAGAACCGAACCCACTCATCTCTAATTTTGTATAGTATATTTAATGAAAATAAACCATATAGAAATTATGAAATACAAGGAATTTGTCATAAATGAGGATCTGTAGAAATACTGGTGAGAGATAAAGTGGAGAAAAATGCTGGGGGAGATATACTAAGCCTTGGGGAGATAAAAAGTACCAACCAATCATCTCCTGTCATTTTTCTAGCAAAGTCTGCTACTACCTATCATTTCCATACATGAGAAATGCCATCTTTAAGCTAATTCAGTGCTATGGGAACCTTCTCCACTTGTCCATGTCTCCTCTCCAGATGTGTTTCTGCAGACATCGGACGCAGTGCCCCAAAAGCCATGCTGCTGGCATTTTGGGGTGGCGATAGGCAGCATTCCAGAGATGGGGAAATGCCACTGGCCCTGGTAGAGTGATTTCACCAGATATCCTGAGTAACCTGAGGGTTACTCAGACTTTCCATGGTCACACAGATTGTCCATCTATAAATCAGCCCATCAGTCACATCAGAACTGCCTACTTAACAGATTTCTGCTGATGGGAAGATCCCTCTGTTTTCAAATAGACCTCTTGCTCCCTCCAGGGTATGGATTGAGTGGTGTGGTTCAACTCAGCATATGGATGAATATCTGTATTTTACTCTGTATACAATGCAATTGTAACTTTTGGCCCAGTAATTAAAAATACAGTGTTCACAGAAAAAACCTGCTCAGATATAATTCATTAGGAAGGACACTTCTCATACGCATGGTACTGTGAGTAGGATATATTATTATGGTCACATTTACGGAGTTACTAAGAAGGGAAAATGTGACTTTATGGTTTAATTTCCATTCTTATTCTTAATTAATTTAGCCTAAATTCCCTCCAAATCAGAATGTCCCAAAATCAACAAATTATCGTGAACATTTCATTTGTCTCTAGAAGATCACTTATCTCTAATAGAAACACATATTTGTATGCTTGGCAGGGGCAGCCTGCACTTGGTAAGTGATTTCCAGTCAGTCAGACTGAAGTACAGCAGCAGCAGAACCCCACATGCTGGTACTGTCATTGGAGATGGGCTGGGTGGGTTCATCTGACTGTGAGTCAGTTCCTTACATACTTCTCTTTTAATCCTAGTTGAGTTTTCTATTCAACAATGCATTCCAGTGTCTCAGATATCTTACTGCAGGACTGGTGTGCTTAAGGCCAATACTGACGGGAGAGATGTGTGCTGAGCGATCTTAACACAGACCACTCAGCACACATCTCTCCCCCCGCTCAGCACAGCGTGATGTGTGCTGAGCAAGGGGGGGGCACTCACTTCACACAGCACTGAAGTGAGCGACCCGCTAGGCTCAATCTAGCACCGGCGCTATCGCTGGGGGGCATTCACACGACAAATCCGTGCTTAAAATCTAAGATCAAGTCAGATTGCTTAGATTTTAAACACGGATCTCTCCGTGTGTACCCCCCTTACTATTCTAGTATGCCATCAATCTTGCAATGAATGAAATGTATTTCATGTCATGTAACCAAATATTAGAACACCTTACTGCTGACCAGAATCAATCAAGTACACCAAGCATGGGGCTCACAATGCAAGCATTTGTGTATTACTATGTACATAAAGATATTTTACTGACCATTTTGCACTTAAAATACTACTAATCGATATAAAGGGGTACATTTACTAAGATGGGAGTTTAATTTAAGATGAGATGTTGCCCATAGCAACCAATGAGATTCCAGGTATTATCTTCCAGAAGGTGCTAGATAAATGAGAAGTAGAATCTGATTGGTTGCTGTGGGCAACATCCCCTCTTAAACAGAACTCTCATCTTAGTATATTTAC
Source organism: Pseudophryne corroboree (assembly GCF_028390025.1). Taxonomy (NCBI): domain Eukaryota; kingdom Metazoa; phylum Chordata; class Amphibia; order Anura; family Myobatrachidae; genus Pseudophryne; species Pseudophryne corroboree. Next base: position 222,873,459 of record NC_086446.1, read on the forward strand.
CCCATAGTTCTTGTTAAGAATAAGATACTGAAAAGCACATCCTAGAAGAAAGTGGTTACAGTTCTCGATTTGTACAGGGAAGAAATGTGCAAAACCCTCTCAGGAAATTACAGACAATAGGAAACTATGCATATATCAATGCTTCTTGATTAAAGGCAGTGTAGTTAGAAAGCTGCTGAGAAGCCACAAGTCACTGACCCGTGATGTCATAATTGTGCAGTTGGACGCCACACTGCATTTTCTTCATTTCAATTGAGTTATTATAATGAATTTCACTATATTCTGACAAATGGGGCTACAGATTTCTATAGCTGTAGTTCTTATAAACCCAAAACAAATCTGTCTTCCTGTAGGTATATGACAATCCCGGAATAGCAGCTCTTGGTCTGAGTCCAGTGTGGCACCGAGGTTGATCCCTAATGCTCCACGGTATCCGGACTCCAGGTCGACAGCACAAAGGTCGACACACTTTAGGTCGACATGAAAAAAAAGGTCGACATGGACAAAAGGTCAACAGGAACAAGGTCGACATAGAAAAAGGTCGACGTGAGTTTTTCACAATTTTTTTCTTTTTTTGAACCTCTTCATACTTAACGATCCACGTGGACTACGATTGGAATGGTAAAGTGTGTCGAGCGAAGCGGTAGCAGAGCGAAGGCACCATGCCCAAAGCATGGCGAGCGAAGCGAGCCATGCGAGGGGACGCGGTGCACTAATTTGGGTTCCCGGTCACTCTACGAAGAAAACGACACCAAAAAAACATAAAAAACTCATGTCGACCTTTTCCCATGTCGACCTTGTTCCCGTCGACCTTTTGACCATGTCGACCTTTTGTCCATGTCGACCAATTGGCATCGACCTTTGTGCTGTCGACCCTCAGTCCCAGACCCATGCTCCACTACAGGGGAATTGCACTTACATCTGTCACCAAGACACTGCAGCTGCATTGTAAACAGTCAAACACCGGCTCACATTGCTCGTTTAGCCTGCAATTCATTTGTTCAGAGGGAAAGTTTCTAAATGTAAATAATCCATATGTTCAGAAACAAACAGACCAAACCTGCTCTGCATACAACCACCTCAAAAGAAACCAAAAACACTTTTCCATGTTTTATAGTTATTGTCAGTCCCTTGGAAAAATGTATTTATTAACTTTTTCCAAGTACACTGTACACACAATCACCCTGTCTACACTAACAAATACATTATACTGTAAGCTCCAATTTACAGGTGTTCTACAACAACAGGTGAACCTTCTGCTACTCACCAGACATTACTGCCTGTCCTTATGTGCTGAGAGAAGTAACAGCTTACAGGTGTGTGTGGGATTAGGGAAACCCTCCTTGGTGTCTTCCTGTATTTCTTACTCCATAAAGACCTGGTAATGTTGGTGAGACCTAGACCTCAGCTCTAGGGCTAGTTAGAGGCAGCTCTCCAGGCATGCTACTGTCATGATCACCTCCTGATACAGCTGTAACACATTCACTGTGCACACTGAATAGTCTCAGTCCTCCCCCTTCTGCTGTACACATGCACAGCTCTGATGTCTTCTGTTGGGAAGATAGGTGACTGGCAGAGTATAAACAGTATAATAAGCCATTAAGTTACTTTACTTTCTCTGCCCTCAGTTGATCCTGAGCTGAATGACTGAAAGGATCAGCATCTTTGCTTCATCAGGCAAATCAAGACCACTGAGATCCCCTACCTAGGAACAAAGAGTGTGTACTAATGTCTGGTATTAAAGAGATTACAGCCATCTCCATCTGGAGAATCCTATTGTCACTAAAACAATTTTGCTTTTCTATTACCTATGGGGGGAATTCAAATGTTATAGCCCCCAATCTCCAGTCTAAAATTACGGGAATTCACATAGGATGATATACAACTGATGTCCCCTATCGCACTGATCGCTAAACGAATGGGTGCGATCAGAAAAATGTTCACACATTTCAGCTAGCAGTCGATCGTGCCTGAACGGAGCTACATTAGAATAGCTCAATTCGACGCCATCTAGGGGCTAACGACCAGAAAAACATTTGAATTTTGCCCTTTGAGAGGAAAAATTCCCTCCGCCTGTAAGCTCTGCATTCCATCAGTGCTTTGTTGTTATGCTTAAAGAAAATATAAATTAATTGATATGGACTTTGCAAGAAAATGATCCTTGCAAGAAAAACACTACCAATGGGATTGTTCTGAAATCTGGTCGCCACTGTTTGGCCCCCTGTGTAAACTAGTGCATAGGTAATCTGTGCCAGCTCCACCTTGATGGTTATGCAGAAGTCAGAGATATGTATTAGCAAGAAATATAAGGTACTAGACCCAGAGGCGTAACTAGGGTAGGGCGAGTGGGGCACATGCCCTGGGCGCCTTGGCAGGCCCAGGAGAGGGGGGCGCCACCGCCGGCCAGGGCATCATGCCCCACTCGCCCCCGTCACGCCGAAATGCGAGGGGAGGAGAGCGCAGCGTCTCTCCCTCCCCTCACCGCCGCTGCCAGCAGCGCTGCGTGTGTCTGGTCTCCGGCGGCGTTAGCCAATCAGAGCTTGTGGACCGGCTCCTGATTGGCTAGCGAACCGGCGCCACATAGCCGCCGCCGGAGACCTGGAGTGGTGAGGGGCAGGAGAGGCGCTGCGCTGCACTCTCCTCCCCTCACATAGCAGAGGGAAGCGCCGCAGCGGTGAGTGATGGCCCGACTGAAGAAAGCGGCAGGGGAGGGGGAGAGTCTTGTAACTGGCACTGTGGAGCATGTATCTGGCACTGTGGGGCATGTAACTGGCACTGTGGGGCAATGTAACTAGCACTGTGGTGCAATGTAACTGACACTGTGGGGCATGTATCTGGCACTGTGGGGCAATGTAACTAGCACTGTGGTGCAATGTAACTGACACTGTGGGGCATGTATCTGGCACTGTGGGGCAATGTAACTAGCACTGTGAGGCAATGTAACTGGCACTGTGGGGCATGTATCTGGCACTGGGGCAATGTAACTGACACTGTGGGGCATGTATCTGGCACTTTGGGGCATGTAACTGGCACTGTGGGGCAATGTAACTGGCACTGTGGGGCAATGTATCTGGCACTGTGGGGCATGTATCTGGCACTGTGGGACATTTATCTTACACTGTGGGGCATGTAACTGGCACTGAGGGGCATGTAACTGGCACTGTGGGGCAATGTAACTGGCACTGTGGGGCAATGTATCTGGCACTGTGGGGCATGTAACTGGCACTGTGGGGCAATGTAACTGGCACTGTGGGGCAATGTAACTGGCACTGTGGGGCATGTAACTGGCACTGTGGGGCAATGTATCTGGCACTGTGGGGCATTTTCAGTGGCCACACCCCTTCTGGTGCATGGCCACACCCATTCTGGTGTCTGACCACGCCCATTTTTTCGCCGCACGCGCATACTTCTTTTGGTGTGTTTTTTTCTTTTTTTGGGGGGGGGAGAAAGGGGGGCGCCACTCTTCATCTTGCCCTGGGCTCCAAAAACCCTAGTTACGCCTTTGACTAGACCTAATGCTGGGTGCACACCTTTGCAATCACATCTATACAATCATACTTCTGATACTTCAATCCCCAACTGCCCAAAATATTGGAATAAAATGATTGTACTGCATGCGGTACACACTGTACCGATTTCAGTCTATAGCCATGGCACATGTACACATTATTATTACCATAGTGGGCTGGAAAAGGGTGTGTTACATAAACAAACCTTCCGGAAGAGGACAAGAGAACTGGGCAAATCGCATTGCCATGTTCTAGGTTAGTGAGGGTTGAATATGTTCATATGTTTCATTCTCCCACCATGAGTATGAACAGAAAAAAGGCTTGCGCTTGTATTGTTGCTGCTATGTGACAGCACTGAAGGGTATTAGGAAAAAAACAGAGGAGCAAGATTCGTAGTTGCTGACAGATTTCATTGTGCACACCCACAGAGGCGGCGCTGCTGATTGAGTAAAACCAGAAGAAAAGTCGCAAGAACAGTTGAAGGAGTGTACACACTGCACAACTGGTCTGATATAGAACCGTTGAATTGAATGAATATCAAACAGCACATAATATTCAATCCTTCGATACCACCAGTTTTCTTCTGACAAAATATGATCACAGGTGTGTAAACGGATAGAAATCAAAAGAATAACACGACAACTTGATGTGTACCCAGCTAAAAGAAGTGCAGGAATAAAGCTATAGGGGTCCTTCAGATCTGATTGATGTTGTGCGTTTTGGCACAGCGGGCGATCAGATCCGAACTGCGCATGTGTCTGAGCCGCACTGCGCCGGCGCGATGGACAGCTTCAACGGGGATTGGCACCCTGCGACGGGATTGTGCGAAGGATCCATTTGCACGGACGTTCGCAAGGATATTGACAGGAAGAGGGCGTTTGTGGGTGGCAGGGAGTGTTCGGAAAAACGCAGGTGGGACCAAGCGTTTGCAGGGAGGGTGTCTGATGTCAAATCCGGTCCCGAACAGCCTGATGTGATCGCAGGGGCTGAGTAAGTCCCAGGCTGTGCAGAGACTGCAGAAAATCAGTTTGTGCAGCTCTGCTACACATGCGTTCGCACACTTGCACAGCAAAAATACATTCCCCCTGTAGACGGCGACTATCTGAACGCAGGACAGCAAAAATCTCTGCCTAGCGATCACATCTGAATTACCCCCTATATCTAAATTCAGTTACACAGGAGAAAAGGTCAATGACTGTTCAAGTTCAACAAAAGTCAAGGAGGTGCTGTAGAATTTTATATAAAATTTACTTACAAACAGGATTTATGGAAGACACATTATTTATGAATCATGTGTAAAATAATGGACACAAAGGTAAAAGGGAACACATTAATGCAATGTATTCAGAGAATAATAATTAGAGATGAGCGGGTTCGGTTCCTCGGAATCCGAACCCGCCCGAACTTCAGTTTTTTTTACACGGGGCCGAGCGACTCGGATCTTCCCGCCTTGCTCGGTTAACCCGAGCGCGCCCGAACGTCATCATCCCGCTGTCGGATTCTCGCGAGGCTCGGATTCTATCGCGAGACTCGGATTCTATATAAGGAGCCGCACGTCGCCGCCATTTTCACACGTGCATTGAGATTGATAGGGAGAGGACGTGGCTGGCGTCCTCTCCGTTTAGAGTGACTAGTACTAGAGAGAGACACAAATTTTGGGGAGCATATAGGAGGAGTACTACTTGCTGCTGATAGTGTGACCAGTGACCAGTGCCACCAGTTTAATTAATCCGTTCTCTGCCTGAAAAAAAACGATACACAGTGTGACACAGTCACACATACCATATCTGTGCTCAGCCCAGTGTGCTGCATCATATACTGTATATCATTATCTGACTGCTGAGTGCTCACTGCTCACACAGCTTAATTGTGGGGGAGACTGGGGAGCAGTTATAGCAGGAGTACATATTTTAAGTACAGTGCACACTTTTGCTGCCAGAGTGCCACTGCCAGTGTGACTGACCAGTGACCACTGACCACCAGTATTGTGATTGTCTGCTGACCACCAGTATATTGTGATTGTCTGCCTGAAAAAGTTAAACACTCGTCGTGTGGTGTTTTTATAAACGCATTCTGCAGACAGTGTCCAGCAGGTCCGTCATTACATAATATATACCTGTCCGGCTGCAGTACTAGTGTGATATATATATATATATTTTAATTTTATCTCATTATCATCCAGTCTATATTAGCAGCAGACACAGTACGGTAGTCCACGGCTGTAGCTACCTCTGTGTCGGCAGTCGCTCGTCCATCCATAATTGTATACCACCTACCCGTGTTTTTTTTTTTTCTATCTTCTTGATACTAGTAGCTTACTTTAGGAGTCTGCAGTGCTGACAGACAGTGTCCAGCAGGTCCGTCATTACATAATATATACCTGTCCGGCTGCAGTACTAGTGTGATATATATATATATATATATATTTTAATTTTATCTCATTATCATCCAGTCTATATTAGCAGCAGACACAGTACGGTAGTCCACGGCTGTAGCTACCTCTGTGTCGGCAGTCGCTCGTCCATCCATAATTGTATACCACCTACCCGTGGTTTTTTTTTTTTCTATCTTCTTGATACTAGTAGCTTACTTTAGGAGTCTGCAGTGCTGAGTCTGACAGACAGTGTCCAGCAGGTCCGTCATTACATAATATATACCTGTCCGGCTGCAGTACTAGTGTGATATATATATATATTTTAATTTTATTTCATTATCATCCAGTCTATATTAGCAGCAGACACAGTACGGTAGTCCACGGCTGTAGCTACCTCTGTGTCGGCAGTCGCTCGTCCATCCATAATTGTATACCACCTACCCGTGGTTTATTTATTTTTTCTATCTTCTTGATACTAGTAGCTTACTTTAGGAGTCTGCAGTGCTGACAGACAGTGTCCAGCAGGTCCGTCATTACATAATATATACCTGTCCGGCTGCAGTACTAGTGTGATATATATATATATTTAAATTTTATCTCATTATCATCCAGTCTATATTAGCAGCAGACACAGTACGGTAGTCCACGGCTGTAGCTACCTCTGTGTCGGCAGTCGCTCGTCCATCCATAATTGTATACCACCTACCCGTGGTTTATTTTTTTTTCTATCTTCTTGATACTAGTAGCTTACTTTAGGAGTCTGCAGTGCTGAGTCTGAGAGACAGTGTCCAGCAGGTCCGTCATTACATAATATATACCTGTCCGGCTGCAGTACTAGTGTGATATATATATATATATATTTTAATTTTATCTCATTATCATCCAGTCTATATTAGCAGCAGACACAGTACGGTAGTCCACGGCTGTAGCTACCTCTGTGTCGGCAGTCGCTCGTCCATCCATAATTGTATACCACCTACCCGTGGTTTATTTTTTTTTTCTATCTTCTTGATACTAGTAGCTTACTTTAGGAGTCTGCAGTGCTGACAGACAGTGTCCAGCAGGTCCGTCATTACATAATATATACCTGTCCGGCTGCAGTACTAGTGTGATATATATATATATATATATATATATTTTAATTTGATCTCATTATCATCCAGTCTATATTAGCAGCAGACACAGTACGGTAGTCCACGGCTGTAGCTACCTCTGTGTCGGCAGTCGCTCGTCCATTCATAAGTATACTAGTATCCATCCATCTCCATTGTTTACCTGAGGTGCCTTTTAGTTGTGCCTATTAAAATATGGAGAACAAAAATGTTGAGGTTCCAAAATTAGGGAAAGATCAAGATCGACTTCCACCTCGTGCTGAAGCTGCTGCCACTAGTCATGGCCGAGACGATGAAATGCCAGCAACGTCGTCTGCCAAGGCCGATGCCCAATGTCATAGTACAGAGCATGTAAAATCCAAAACACCAAATATCAGTAAAAAAAGGACTCAAAAATCTAAAATAAAATTGTCGGAGGAGAAGCGTAAACTTGCCAATATGCCATTTACCACACGGAGTGGCAAGGAACGGCTGAGGCCCTGGCCTATGTTCATGGCTAGTGGTTCAGCTTCACATGAGGATGGAAGCACTCAGCCTCTCGCTAGAAAAATGAAAAGACTCAAGCTGGCAAAAGCACCGCAAAGAACTGTGCGTTCTTCGAAATCCCAAATCCACAAGGAGAGTCCAATTGTGTCGGTTGCGATGCCTGACCTTCCCAACACTGGACGTGAAGAGCATGTGCCTTCCACCATTTGCACGCCCCCTGCAAGTGCTGGAAGGAGCACCCGCAGTCCAGTTCCTGATAGTCAGATTGAAGATGTCAGTGTTGAAGTACACCAGGATGAGGAGGATATGGGTGTTGCTGGCGCTGGGGAGGAAATTGACAAGGAGGATTCTGATGGTGAGGTGGTTTGTTTAAGTCAGGCACCCGGGGAAACACCTGTTGTCCGTGGGAGGAATATGGCCGTTGACATGCCTGGTGAAAATACCAAAAAAATCAGCTCTTCGGTGTGGAAGTATTTCAACAGAAATGCGGACAACATTTGTCAAGCCGTGTGTTGCCTTTGTCAAGCTGTAATAAGTAGGGGTAAGGACGTTAACCACCTCGGAACATCCTCCCTTATACGTCACCTGCAGCGCATTCATAATAAGTCAGTGACAAGTTCAAAAACTTTGGGCGACAGCGGAAGCAGTCCACTGACCAGTAAATCCCTTCCTCTTGTAACCAAGCTCACGCAAACCACCCCACCAACTCCCTCAGTGTCAATTTCCTCCTTCCCCAGGAATGCCAATAGTCCTGCAGGCCATGTCACTGGCAATTCTGACGAGTCCTCTCCTGCCTGGGATTCCTCCGATGCATCCTTGCATGTAACGCCTACTGCTGCTGGCGCTGCTGTTGTTGCTGCTGGGAGTCGATGGTCATCCCAGAGGGGAAGTCGTAAGCCCACTTTTACTACTTCCACCAAGCAATTGACTGTCCAACAGTCCTTTGCGAGGAAGATGAAATATCACAGCAGTCATCCTGTTGCAAAGCGGATAACTGAGGCCTTGACAACTATGTTGGTGTTAGACGTGCGTCCGGTATCCGCCGTTAGTTCACAGGGAACTAGACAATTTCTTGAGGTAGTGTGCCCCCGTTACCAAATACCATCTAGGTTCCACTTCTCTAGGCAGGCGATACCGAGAATGTACACGGACGTCAGAAAAAGACTCACCAGTGTCCTAAAAAATGCAGTTGTACCCAATGTCCACTTAACCACGGACATGTGGACAAGTGGAGCAGGGCAGGGTCAGGACTATATGACTGTGACAGCCCACTGGGTAGATGTATGGACTCCCGCCGCAAGAACATCAGCGGCGGCACCAGTAGCAGCATCTCGCAAACGCCAACTCTTTCCTAGGCAGGCTACGCTTTGTATCACCGGTTTCCAGAATACGCACACAGCTGAAAACCTCTTACGGCAACTGAGGAAGATCATCGCGGAATGGCTTACCCCAATTGGACTCTCCTGTGGATTTGTGGCATCGGACAACGCCAGCAATATTGTGTGTGCATTAAATATGGGCAAATTCCAGCACGTCCCATGTTTTGCACATACCTTGAATTTGGTGGTGCAGAATTTTTTTAAAAACGACAGGGGCGTGCAAGAGATGCTGTCGGTGGCCAGAAGAATTGCGGGACACTTTCGGCGTACAGGCACCACATACAGAAGACTGGAGCAACACCAAAAACGCCTGAACCTGCCCTGCCATCATCTGAAGCAAGAAGTGGTAACGAGGTGGAATTCAACCCTATATATGCTTCAGAGGTTGGAGGAGCAGCAAAAGGCCATTCAAGCCTATACAATTCAGCACGATATAGGAGGTGGAATGCACCTGTCTCAAGCGCAGTGGAGAATGATTTCAACGTTGTGCAAGGTTCTGCTGCCCTTTGAACTTGCCACACGTGAAGTCAGTTCAGACACTGCCAGCCTGAGTCAGGTCATTCCCCTCATCAGGCTTTTGCAGAAGAAGCTGGAGACATTGAAGGAGGAGCTAACACGGAGCGATTCCGCTAGGCATGTGGGACTTGTGGATGGAGCCCTTAATTCGCTTAACAAGGATTCACGGGTGGTCAATCTGTTGAAATCAGATCACTACATTTTGGCCACCGTGCTCGATCCTAGATTTAAAACCTACCTTGGATCTCTCTTTCCGGCAGACACAAGTCTGCTGGGGTTCAAAGACCTGCTGGTGAGAAAATTGTCAAGTCAAGCGGAACGCGACCTGTCAACATCTCCTCCTTCACATTCTCCCGCAACTGGGGGTGCGAGGAAAAGGCTCAGAATTCCGAGCCCACCCGCTGGCGGTGATGCAGGGCAGTCTGGAGCGACTGCTGATGCTGACATCTGGTCCGGACTGAAGGACCTGACAACGATTACGGACATGTCGTCTACTGTCACTGCATATGATTCTCTCCCCATTGAAAGAATGGTGGAGGATTATCTGAGTGACCGCATCCAAGTAGGCACGTCAGACAGTCCGTACTTATACTGGCAGGAAAAAGAGGCAATTTGGAGGCCCTTGCACAAACTGGCTTTATTCTACCTAAGTTGCCCTCCCACAAGTGTGTACTCCGAAAGAGTGTTTAGTGCCGCCGCTCACCTTGTCAGCAATCGGCGTACGAGGTTACTTCCAGAAAATGTGGAGAAGATGATGTTCATTAAAATTAATTATAATCAATTCCTCCGTGGAGACATTGACCGGCAGCAATTGCCTCCACAAAGTACACAGGGAGCTGAGATGGTGGATTCCAGTGGGGACGAATTGATAATCTGTGAGGAGGGGGATGTACACGGTGATATATCGGAGGATGATGATGAGGTGGACATCTTGCCTCTGTAGAGCCAGTTTGTGCAAGGAGAGATTAATTGCTTCTTTTTTGGTGGGGGTCCAAACCAACCCGTCATTTCAGTCACAGTCGTGTGGCAGACCCTGTCACTGAAATGATGGGTTGGTTAAAGTGTGCATGTCCTGTTTATACAACATAAGGGTGGGTGGGAGGGCCCAAGGACAATTCCATCTTGCACCTCTTTTTTCTTTAATTTTTCTTTGCGTCATGTGCTGTTTGGGGAGTATTTTTTTGAAGGGCCATCCTGCGTGACACTGCAGTGCCACTCCTAGATGGGCCAGGTGTTTGTGTCGGCCACTAGGGTCGCTTAGCTTACTCACACAGCTACCTCATTGCGCCTCTTTTTTTCTTTGCGTCATGTGCTGTTTGGGGAGTGTTTTTTGGAAGGGCCATCCTGCGTGACACTGCAGTGCCACTCCTAGATGGGCCAGGTGTTTGTGTCGGCCACTAGGGTCACTTAGCTTACTCACACAGCTACCTCATTGCGCCTCTTTTTTTCTTTGCGTCATGTGCTGTTTGGGGAGTGTTTTTTGGAAGGGCCATCCTGCGTGACACTGCAGTGACACTCCTAGATGGGCCAGGTGTTTGTGTCGGCCACTAGGGTCGCTTAGCTTACTCACACAGCTACCTCATTGCGCCTCTTTTTTTCTTTGCGTCATGTGCTGTTTGGGGAGTGTTTTTTGGAAGGGCCATCCTGCGTGACACTGCAGTGCCACTCCTAGATGGGCCAGGTGTTTGTGTCGGCCACTAGGGTCGCTTAGCTTACTCACACAGCTACCTCATTGCGCCTCTTTTTTTCTTTGCGTCATGTGCTGTTTGGGGAGTGTTTTTTGGAAGGGCCATCCTGCGTGACACTGCAGTGCCACTCCTAGATGGGCCAGGTGTTTGTGTCGGCCACTAGGGTCGCTTATCTTACTCACACAGCTACCTCATTGCGCCTCTTTTTTTCTTCTTTGCGTCATGTGCTGTTTGGGGAGTGTTTTTTGGAAGGGCCATCCTGCGTGACACTGCAGTGCCACTCCTAGATGGGCCAGGTGTTTGTGTCGGCCACTAGGGTCGCTTAGCTTACTCACACAGCTACCTCATTGCGCCTCTTTTTTTCTTTGCGTCATGTGCTGTTTGGGGAGTGTTTTTTGGAAGGGCCATCCTGCGTGACATTGCAGTGCCACTCCTAGATGGGCCAGGTGTTTGTGTCGGCCACTAGGGTCGCTTAGCTTACTCACACAGCTACCTCATTGCGCCTCTTTTTTTCTTTGCGTCATGTGCTGTTTGGGGAGTGTTTTTTGGAAGGGCCATCCTGCGGGACACTGCAGTGCCACTCCTAGATGGGCCAGGTGTTTGTGTCGGCCACTAGGGTCGCTTATCTTACTCACACAGCTACCTCATTGCGCCTCTTTTTTTCTTTGCGTCATGTGCTGTTTGGGGAGTGTTTTTTGGAAGGGCCATCCTGCGTGACACTGCAGTGCCACTCCTAGATGGGCCAGGTGTTTGTGTCGGCCACTAGGGTCGCTTAGCTTAGTCATCCAGCGACCTCGGTGCAAATTTTAGGACTAAAAATAATATTGTGAGGTGTGAGGTGTTCAGAATAGACTGAAAATGAGTGGAAATTATGGTTTTTGAGGTTAATAATACTTTGGGATCAAAATGACCCCCAAATTCTATGATTTAAGCTGTTTTTTAGTGTTTTTTGAAAAAAACACCCGAATCCAAAACACACCCGAATCCGACAAAAAAAATTCGGTGAGGTTTTGCCAAAACGCGGTCGAACCCAAAACACGGCCGCGGAACCGAACCCAAAACCAAAACACAAAACCCGAAAAATTTCAAGTGCACATCTCTAATAATAATCCTGCTCGGCTATAAATCAGTAGTGACTGAGGGCCGTAAGTAAGATGGTGTGGCTGGTGCTGCCACACAATGCAGGATACCTTGAAGGGCGGAACCGACAATACAGCTCACCCATCGCCACTATTTGCCAGGTACCCGCTGCGATGTATGTTATACTAATAGTGCACCCGGCTCCTTCTCTCCAATCCACAGCTCTGCCTCCACCTCCCTGCTCTCCCCACAGTGTGTGTACCAAACATCAGTACTTTGCGCATCATGGCGCACTTCTAACCATATCTAAATAAGGGCCTCTGGCCAGTGCAAGTGTACACAATATGTACACAGGAAACCACTTAACTGGCTAATATTTTTTCCAAAAACGGTTCCAAAATTGTCAGGGTTTTTTCTGATTGAATTAGGTTAAGAACATTTATCTAAAACATATCCAATACAATTTTTTTTTTTAAAGTAAACATCATTACTAACATCGATGGCTGATATAACGGACCATATTGACCATCGTGTCTTTATATTTTACCCAGATGCTGCGCCTCTCTTTAGCGTCGGTTGGCCACACAGAAGATGAGGGGCTGCTTTATACCATTC